>NW_028141161.1:4283989-4311399 GCF_030444845.1 Prenolepis imparis
AGCAGAGATTAGAGATCTTTATCAGGCGAGCTTTTTAAATTTCATAAAGGACTTGGTGCAATCGGATAGCAGAAAGGAATTTCAAATGGAAAGGGCTTTGGAGGATGCATTTCTTAGACTAGATAATGACTTATCGAACGAGGCTTTGTTGCAACTGAATAGGAAGGATGCAAGAACTCTTGCCGTTGCAATGTCAGGTACGGTAGCTGTTGTGGCACACATAGATGGCCCTCATCTCCATGTTGCTGGCGTAGGCGATTGTAAAGCCGTATTAGGAGTACTCTCAGGTTTATTTGCTCTTTTAAAATCTCTGTTTATTTAATATTAACACATTTGCAGCCGAATACTCTTGTATTAATTATTTCACTTTTCTAAAATTGGAAACTGAATACAATAAACTAAATAAATCTATAGTTGGTTGCTGCACAGTTCTATCATTAATAAGATATTTATCATAAATAAGAGAAAAAACAAAAAAATTTATTTTGAAATATTATTTTTGTAACTACTTATTTTGAAATTGAAGGAAATTTACTTGTTACAAATCCAAACAGAGCTTCTAGTTGCAAATTACATATTTTTTCTTAAAAACAACTATGTGTTTTCTTTACATCAATCGATTCCTCTCATTATTTTGTGCATAATAGTATTCAGGTAAGATCATTGGAAAATGAATATTTTACGAAATATTTCATAGTTTATGTAAGATTGTCAAATATATAAAATATCTCAAACTGTTTACTTTTTGATCATATTATCCCTATAACTTTTCATACAGAATACTGCGAGGAATCGATTTATATAAAAAAAATATGCATTTAAAAAATTCAAAATCTTGCCCTGCCCTTGATAACGCCATCCAAGATCAAAGTGATAAAATCTATAAACAGATATTTTTAAACCTTACAATTTTTATTTAAAACATTTTTTCTAAAATGCATTGTTTACGAAATATTCGACTGTATCCAAACTTTTGGCCCATCCTGTACATGAGGAATGTTAAAATTTTTAAAAAAACCTTTTAAAATTTATTACATGTATTTTTGAAAAAATTAATTGAATATTTTTACATAAAAGTAAAATTTAATCTTTTTTTGTATATTTTAATAAGAAATTTTATTTTTAAACGTAAACAAATTCGTTTGATATTCAAATTAAAACGAACTTAAAATAGTAAAAAATACTATTATGTCAGAAGCTGTGAATGTGTTAATTATGATTAAACAAATTTTACGTATAAAATTGTAAAAATAAAATCAATATGTATAAATAAAATTTTCCGGTTTAGAAAATGATGGATGGTCGGCTAAAATAATGACGGTGGAGCATAACACCGATAATAGTGCGGAGGTGGAGAGAATCCTGTCGGAGCATCCGTCGAACGAGAGATCGACTGTGATTAAAATGGAAAGACTGCTCGGGCAATTGGCGCCGCTTCGTTCCCTGGGTGACTTCCGTTACAAATGGAGCAAGGACATTATGAAGAAAATCGTGCCGTTCTTCAAGGCGGCGATCCCGCCAAATTATCATACACCGCCGTACCTGACGGCCAGTCCGGACGTCAAGTATCACAGATTGACGCCCAGAGACAAGTTTCTCATAATAGCCAGTGACGGTTTGTGGGAATTGATCTCGCCGTTGCAAGCCGTACGCTTGGTAGGGGAACATATGAGCGGCAAAGTCACTCTCAGCCCATTGAGATTACCGCGAAAAAATATGAAATTGTCGGATATAAACGAGATGTTGCTGCAACGTAAAGAGGGTCTGAAGAAGAAACCCCTCGACAGCAATGCGGCGACACATTTACTGAGAAATGCTCTAGGCGGCACGGAATACGGGATAGATCACGTGAAACTATCGCAATTGTTGACTCTGCCAAGCGAGGTGGTGCGAATATTTCGTGACGATATTACCATAACGGTTGTTTACATGGACTCGGAATTTCTGAGGCATTGTCCTCCCTGAAAACAATAATTGCCAAAACTCTCAACTCTTACTTTTTAAATTATATTAGTATATAGAGTTTGTTATTTATTCTTAGTTAACAATAAAAACAATTTACATGAAAACACCATTTTGAATATTGGCGATACATATGTATATGTAACACTCTCGGTGTATTACATAATACTCATTATGCTCTATTTGTGTTTTTCAATGTTAGCGAATTCCTTAAATTATATCTAACCATGCAATATTCGATTCCCGCAAGCGATTACTATTTAAATCGGAATAATCGAATAATACAAAGAGCAGTTAAAAATCATAATCGAAGATGTGATAAGGAAATAACTAAAATCTATATATAAATCTATATAAATATGATTTTTTACAATTAAGTTGTTAGGTATATATCAGTGATTATATAGTAAAGCATTAAACACAAGGTTTGTCATATACCTCATCATTTTTCTATTTTGCATTTTGCAATAAAAAATAATCTACCTCTTTTATTTTTTATATAAGTCTAAGACTTTATCTCAAAATATATATGGTTTATTTCTTAATTTATGTACTATTTTCGCCAAGTAAATAAACGAACGAATTTAAGCTTAAATGCCAGATTGTATTCGTTTTGCGCTTAAAAAGGATTAAATCAGATGAAAAAAAAAAAAACTCGTTTCCAAGTATATTTATATAGACATTTAAATCAAATGTTATTGTAAGAGGGATAAGGCGAGCGTGTGGACTAAGGACATTTTAATTGAGTTATAAATCCGTTTATACTTAATTACGCAAAAGCTCAAAGACTTCTCAACCTTCTTGACCAAAATCTTCTTTAAATTTTTCTAGCTTTGTCAAATCTTCTTCATTCACGGTAGGACGGGTCGTTGCTAGCGATTTTAACATATCTTTCTAAAATGACAATATATATATTAACACATATTAAAATACTCCCTTTATAAGTATATAGGATGATTCAGGGTTAAAACTTAAAATATGAATTTAAGACCCCTCAAAATAAGTAAAAGAAGTTTTAAAGATGCCCATAGCTGCTTTAAGAGATATTAATACCTATATTTTGAATATAAGATGTTATAAAATTATTATCAAATTTATATAATAAAATAGAAAATAAAATTTTTAATTTATTTTTAATTATTTTGAGATTTTAAATTCGAGCGTTTAACCCTGAAACATCTTGTATAGACAGAAATAGAAGAAGTATAAAAATAATCTGATAATTTTATCATCTTGTATATTCAAAATGTTTAAAAATCGCGCTATTTTTTGAACAAAGTATTTAAATATCTTTTGGAGAAACTTTAATTTTAATTTGATATTTTAAGTTTTAAGTTTGACCGTTTAACCCTGAAACATCCTGTACAGACAGAAATAGAGGAAGATATATGAAAAAAATTTTTTTTAAGTATCAGACTGTTTCTTTCTGATGAAGTGAGCTGAAATGGTCACGAAACGTTGGAATCAAACAAAAAGTCTACGCGGTTCAAACCCGAAAACCTAATCAATTCTAATATTCTCTAATGTACTCATATACACCGCGAAAATCTTAAATATCAAGTTTTTTTTTAACTTACCATAGTAACTGATGGCTCAAACAACTTTTCGCCATCCAGTTCCATCCAATTCATTTCTATGGCAGCCGGATCGCCAGGGGAGCACGGAGTAAATAAATCATTGACAATAATGGAAGGATCCTTCGGTGATGGTCCTGTGACGCGTTTAAAATGTGTAGCCGTTTGCACTTGCCGGATGGGTTGCATCAGAGCATCTCGTACAATGATGCTTATATCGGCCCCCGAGTAACCGTCAGTGGATGCTGCTAATTTCTTAAAATCATCTTCCGTTAAACAATGGGATGTATTACCCAAGTGGAGCTTAAACATGGCAGCTCGCGCTTGTTTTTCAGGTAACGGAATATAAATCCTCTTTTCGAATCTTCGCCTGATCGCGGAATCCAGAACCCAAGGTATATTAGTGGCTCCCAGTACGAGTATATTTTCATTAGTATTCCCTACACCTTTTTTTAAGGATAGAAAAAAGTTATTAATGCAACTGAAGTTTACGTTTGTTTACTTCGGCTAATAAAATATTAATTAAATCGAGGTACATAATATTTGAATTTATTAACTGATCTATGATAATATAAGGTTCTCAAAGTTCATCGAGAAGTTGCCAGTATGTGGTAAATAATAATTAAATTTAAATAAATATTAAATAAATATAATTAAATTTTTATAAATATTTAAAATTATTAAATATTAATGATTTATTATATTAATGATTAATAAAAAATTAAATATTAAAAAAATATTAATTAACATATTTATCCTTTAAGTATACCTTGCATCTGAACTAGAAATTCTGTTTTTATCCTCCTTGCGGATTCCGACTCATTGTCTGAACGTGACGAGCATAGGGAATCTATCTCGTCGATGAATATAATACTACGTTCCTTTTGTCGTGCTAGTTCGAACAAATTTTTTACAAGTTTCTCCGACTCTCCCAGCCATTTGCTCACTAAATCTGATGACGACGCGGCGAAAAAGGTAGCTTGATCAGCTTCTGTTGCCACCGCCTTTGCTAAATATGATTTACCAGTACCCGGTGGCTGCAAATGGCGGGTGAAAAATACAATTAGAAACTAAATATCTATCTAAATTCAAAATAAGTCGTGTATTAAATCAACTTCATCAAATATACGTACTCCAAATAATAGAATACCTTTCCAAGGTATGCGTCTTCCGGTAAAGAGATAAGGAAAATGCATCGGCAGAATAACAGCTTCTTTCAGAGCCTCTATGGCTCCGTCGAGACCGATAACGTCACTCCATTTAACATTTGTATTCTCGTTGATTATAATACCTTCTAACTTGCTCTGCATTTTTTTCTTCTCGGGATCGCTATCGGTGTCACTATCACCGCTTTCGCTCTTCTTATCTTCTTTCTTGGCATTATCTTCCCCAGCTTTAATTGGCTTTTTCTTACTCTTCTTCAAGTAAGTCTTTAATTTTTCTGCTCTTTCTAAATATTGCATACACTTCGCTCTTATACTTTCCTTCACTTTATCTCCATGCGTCTCGTCTGAAATTCAAAATATATTGTATAAACATCAAATACTATATAAAATATTATATAATTATAAAATAAAATATAAAAAATATAATTATATAAAATATTATTATATATAAAATATATTCAAAATAATTATAAAAATAATCGTTAAAAATTGTTAAAAATATCAGTTACACTAACTTCGTACAATCATTGTTATTATTAAATAATAAAAAAATTTGTTTAATTTTCTAATTAGTAAGTCTAAAATTAAATTAATCCTTATCATTACATTTGATTGAATGTAAAAAATATTCAACGCCATGTTCGTATAATCTAAGAGCTTCCTCATAGTTCTTATTACGATCCTCCTCCGTAGCCTTTGTCACCAGATCTATGGCTTTCTATAAAAATCATACAATGTGTGAGAATTTGTTATGTCAACAGTGTATACATTATATTTATGGATTTATTTACCTGCAATATTGCCGAAGCCATTACTTTTTCTTGATAAAAAAATTCAAATATACACAATATTCAAATATGCACAGACTTATTCCACACTTGTTGGCCTCTGAAACGATTTTGTTAATTAAGTAATACTCGGAATCAAACGTCACCCCTATCGATGATATCACAGCCGATTAAACCGTCGTTTTTCTTCAAGTATCACCGAATTATCGAAAAATCATCGCGAAGAATTCCTCGAATATATACTGATTTTACTTGAAATTTAATGAAATTTTGGTTTGTCCTCCAATTCTTCTCTTTTAGTTACGCAATAAAACTCGATAAAATCGTGTTGAATTGCTTTTTACGACGAAATATAGGAATACAAACGTTGCGGAATTCTCGCAAAATTTTGTACAAGCTGATTTTAATATATGTGCTTTATAGAAAATATAATCTGACTTTTCCTAAAAAAATGTTATTATTGTAAAATTCGAGATGCAAATTTGTTACCATTTTCACTTCTGTTTTAAATGTCACTGCAAAAATATTTACTTTTTAGAAATCAATGCGTCCGATCACTCGCTTTTATTGATGGCACCACAAGGGCCGACCCACACGGCCATGTCTTTAAAGACCCAAGACCCAATGACGTATATACATAAAACCTGGTCCACAATAAAGGCCCGAGCACAAACTTTTGCATGAAGGCTCATTCAGACAGGACGCGTCAAGCGTCAAGCAGCGAGCAGCAACCAATAAGCGAGGCAATATTTTTTACGCCATTGCTAATATTACCTCGCTTATTGGTTGTTGAATGGTTGCTGCTCGCTGCTTGACGCTTGACGCGTCCTGTCTGAATGAGCCTTAACGCATAAAGGTGCCTTTTCATGCTGACGCTCGACGCTCATTTTTAGCGTCAAAAGACGTCACGTGACCAAAAATAAAGATACCAATTCGTCAATTTTGGTCACGTGACGTTTTTTGCCGCTAAAAATGAGCGTCGAGCGTCAGCATGAAAAGGCACCTTAATGCATATACATAAGAAATTCGATTGGTTGAATTTCTTATGCATACGTTTATGGACCAATCAAATTTCTTATACATATGCGTTATGCGTTCTGTGCTCTGCACCCCTATTCTGTAACTTTTTAAAGGCTAGATCATAGGCCGGTATTCATAGTCGGTTCTTATATTTAAGACTGTCTTACGCTGGGTCCACAATAGGTGATTTAAGCCCTAAGCCTTAAGAAATTGATCAATCGCAGTCAAGTATGAGGAGAAAACTCGACTATGACACAGATTAATAGATAGCCAAAGACCTGGATGAAGGCGAGACCGGCATTTCTCACTGATTTCAGCGCCATATCGTAGTAGTGGCCAATGCAGTAACTACTAACTACATTCCCAAGAAATAAGTCATTTTCGAAGTCAAAAGTCGCGTCGTTAATACGACGGTAATAGTAGTAATTGTGGGATCCCAGGTTCAAAACTTGGGATGGCATAATTTTTTTTTGTTTTTTATTATTTTATATGTATATGTTATATGTATTATTTATTACGTAGACATAAATATTCGGCATATATTTATTGTTTTTTAGATACGCATATATCTTCTTATATATTTAAAATGTATAAAATAATCATAATATAAATAAAATATTTTTACAGAGAAATATTTTTAGAAATATTTTTACTTTTTAAAAATTTATACATTTTTTAAATTTTCTTAAATAATCTAATAATGTTAGAATACACACTTTTCATAACTTACGGAAAACATTCGGATTAAAAATTTAAAAAATGTATGAATTTTTAAAAAATTAAAATATTTCTAAAAATATTTCTCTGTAAAAATATTTTATTTATATTATGATTATTTTATACATTTTAAATATATAAGAAGATATATGCGTATCTAAAAAACAATAAATATATGCCGAATATTTATGTCTACGTAATAAATAATACATATAACATATACATAAAAAATAATAAAAAACAAAAAAAAGTTATGTCATCCCAAGTTTTGAACCTTGGATCGATCCCCACAGTTACTACTCTCGTGTTCTCCCGCTGCGCCAGCGGTACTAATCAAAACTGTGTCTTTCTTTAGGCCTTATAACAAACATGAAAATTTCTCTAAATATCCAATATAAAAAAAAAAAATATTACTTACAAGGCGCATTGGACGAAAAGCTCGAACACGGATCAACTTAAATTCAATACAGATTCACTATAAAAAAGGAGATCAAAATCGGTAAAGAGTCGATCTCTCCTTGAAAGTATTGTTAAAAAGTTACAGAATAGGGGTGCAGGGGCGAAGTCTTTTGGTAAAGTTAACGGAGTTTAGCACGGACTCGAACCAGGGGCAAAGTCTTTTGGTAAAGTTAACGGAGTTTAGCACGGACTCGAACCAGGGGCAAAGTGTGTCGGTAAGGGGCAAAGTCTGTCGCACGGAAATGCCGGTCTTGCCTTTTTCAGACCTTTGGCTATCTGTCTATTAATCTGTGACTATGATTGGTCAATTTCTTAAGGCTTAAGGCTCATTCAGACAGGACGCGTCAAGCAGCGAGCAGCGAGCAGCAACCATTCAACAACCAATAAGCGAGGTAATATTAGCAATGGCGTAAAAAATATTGCCTCGCTTATTGGTTGCTGCTCGCTGCTTGACGCATGACGCGTCCTGTCTGAATGAGCCTTTAGGGCTTAAATCAGCTATTGTGGACCCAGCGTTAAGTACAATCTTAAGATGTGATTAACCAATCACAGAGCCGTATTTGCATCTTAAGACATTACTTAAGATGGTCTTGAAATAAGAACGGACTATGAATACCGGCCATAGAGGCCGTAAACTTTTTCCGTAACCGTAACCGTAAATTTAAGGGCCATTCCACAATAGGTTGCAAATGCTCTCGTTGTCAGTTGATAATTGCGGATTGACCAATCTCGAGCTCCGTGAACTTGGCCCCCCAATTTTGACTTTTTGAGTTTTTCTTTTTTTAAATCGTTTGTAAGTCGTTTGTAGGTGATTGTTAGATTAATTAAAACGTTTGTTAGATTAGCCTCGCGCTGCAAAATAAAAAATAAAATTGACCGTGAAGTTAGCCCCCGGTTTTTTATTTTGATCCTTTAAGTTTTGCAGAGGCTCAATCGATGCGGAATCGTTTGTTGGTCACGAATATGCTAATTAGAACGTTTGTTAGATCGTCGTTTCTTAAATAAAAGCAAAAAACGATATTTCGCGTGTCGCTAATCGCGCTGGTCTGCCGGAGCCATAACGCGTACCGCGTAACCAATCAGAGTCGTTCCGCGTTTTCTATTACGGCTCTGATTGGTTGCGCGGTACGCGTTATGGCTCCGGCAGACCAGCGCGATTAGCGACACGCGAAATATCGTTTTTTGCTTTTATTTAAGAAACGACGATCTAACAAACGTTCTAATTAGCATATTCGTGACCAACAAACGATTCCGCATCGATTGAGCCCATGGACGTATGAATATATCTGGACGGAGCTTTCTGGCGCGGGGGGGTGAAGATTTTAGGGGAGGAGGGGGCCGCCATATTGTCTGGCGACATTAGTGCTGCTCCATAGGTATAGAACAGTGTCATTGAATTATTTTATTGTGCGAAATTAATTTATTACACGAAAATATTAAAAAATGCCGCTTTGTGTGTTGCAATCGGCTGTTACAACAAAAGTTATCGCAAAGCTAATGATAAAAATCTAGTCTTTCTTTCCCCGAATTCAATAACACAATTCTTTTTCATTAATCAACTGAGATGCAGTGATAGATTTTTGTTATTTATATGAAGAACCGTAATTCTCATGATTCAGATTTTTTTAAACGAATTAAGAACACTTTTAGCTATAAAGTGGTCTCGTGGTATTACATATATATGATCAATATTGTTATAATAAAGTTGATTTTAATGTTTATGAATGTAATTCATATATATATACTATATATATATATATTTATGTATAAAATATATTTAGGTATAAAGTTATTTTCAATAATTTTTCAAAAATTTTAATAAATTATATTTTATATAATTATGACTTTATAGCTTAAAATGTTTTAATACGTTTCAAAAAAGCCAAAATATGAGGATTATGGTTATATTTATACAAACAATAAAAATATATCATATTTTGCATCATTTATATTAAAAGATATAAACTTTTAATATAAACATAGAAAATTATTTTCAATTGCGCACAATTGTTGAATTAATGTTCTATTCTATAAAAGTCTGTTCTCATGCAATAGAAGTAGAAATAAAATATCATGATATGTCACATTTCAAACAGAGCGCCAAAATGTCGCCAGACACAGGGACTTGATTCTTGAATTCATTCGCAAGAGAAACGTATACGCAAATTCGGCTCTTACAGAAAAGTTGCAAGTTGATTGGCTATCGCATGGCTTTTAGCCAATCAACTTGCAACTTTTCTGTAAGAGCCGAATTTGCGCATACGTTTCTCTTGCGAATGAATTCAAGAATCGAGCCCCAGGTCTTTGGCTATCTGTCTATTACGCTGGGTCCACAATAGGTGATTTAAGTCCTAAGCCTTAAGAAATTGATCAATCGCAGTCAAGTATGAGGAGAAAACTCGACTGTGATTGGTCAATTTCTTAAGGCTTAGGGCTTAAATCATCTATTGTGGACCCACTGTCAGGGTGCCTTTACATGCGGCGTAAGATGCGTACGCGTAACTTACGCCAAACTCATCAACCAATCACATCGTTTTAGTTATCATACGCAAATTCACCTAGTTATTTAAGGGTGCCGTCACATGGGGCGTAACTTGCGTAAGCGTAACCAGCGGATCGCCAATCACCGAGTTATTCCGATAGAGCTCGACGAAGGGCTCTATCGGAATAACTCGGTGATTGGCGATCCGCTGGTTACGCTTACGCAAGTTACGCCCCATGTGACGGCACCCTAACGTAATGCCGATACGCTAAATTCAATTTTTTGCGTAAGCCGCCGAAAGTCGCATAGGCAATCAGTTTATTTACGCATATTTTTCTCCTTATGGCCGGCAAGATAAAACATTGGTCACCCGAGGCCGTTAAACATTTAAGAAGAAGCATAATTTTCGTTCGTGCTGAATGTGTTTCGATGTGTGCTGAAAAAAATGAACCAAATTCGGGTAAGAACAAATTTTATATAAATAAAAATTATCAATTTAGATGTAATTCATCGCTTGCACAATATAACAAAGTAATTTTAAGGTTATCTCTGGTGAAAATTATTTTCAGAATCTCTCATAACAATTTTTTAGATTTCTTTTTTTGAACATTTCTGAAAGATGTGCCAATTCATATAGAAAATCTTAAAATTTTCTGAGAAAGTTCGAATTTTTATACGAATTGACGCATCTTTCAAAAATGTTCAGAAAAAGGAATATAAAAATTGTTCTGAGAAATTCTGAAAATAATATTCACCAAGTAAATCTTAAAATTATTTCGTTATATCGTGCAAGCAATGAATTATGTCTAATTGTAAGTATTGAATGAATATTTTATGGCCCAGCGTGTGTGTCCAATAATTATTTTTTCATTTGTATGCTGGACGAGTTTGAGCAACCTGTTGTGTCTTATGCATCTTCACTTACATATTTCTTTTTTAATACAGCACAAATGTGGATACTATGGATGGATTTTTAAATTTACCACAAACTTTGCTGAGCACGAGTGCTTCAAAGATTACATAGAAGGAGTAGACCATATCAATGTCGAAAACTATGTCGTGACAATAGGTATGATTACTATACATATCTTTTCAATGATTACTATACATATCTTTTCAATGATTACTATACATATCTTTTCACTCATTTCACTCTATTAAATAAATTAAAAAATATAATTATATTTAACAGTTAAAAACAATTCAACGGTTGGCAAAAAAGAAAATTTAAACGAACTCTTAATCGAAGCAGTTAGAAGCAAACCTAGCTTATATGATCTTCGTGTACCTGCTTTAGAGAGGACACTGTTACGCAAAAAAGCATTATGGATAGAAGTGTCGAACATACTACAAGGTATATTTAATCATCTAGAAAAATCTTTTTCTTATTTTATTGCATATATAAATGAATTTTAAAATCAATTATTTATCAAGGTTTCCTCAGTCCAGAAGAGGCTAAGACTAGATGGAAGTATTTACGAGACAATTATATAAAAGCTCGTAAGAAGGTTCGGGCGTATGTACCTAGCGGATCTAGCGCTAATGCCATTGAAAATAAATCTAAATTTCAATATTATGAGCTTATGGCATTTCTAAACGATTCATTGCAGACATGGCCGTAAGTTCTTACTCTTTAATATTCTTATATATATTATTTCTATTCTATCAGAAATTAAAGAGAGTTTGTCACATGTGTAATCCATTTATTATGATATTCTAGGACAGTGAGTTCGTTGACAGATCCTAATGCTAAAAATGATGAAGTTCACTTGACACCGAAAACGAGCAATATGAGGGTAATATTACAGCTGGGCCTTTAACAACGCTTCAAATTTCGGATAACAATTCTCTACAGACATCCTATGTTTCTTCACGAACATCTACACCTACAAGTATTTCTCCACGGACGTTCGATTCTATCGACATTCTTTCACAAGTCCCCAAACCTACGAAAGATTTTTCATGTATTATACTTATCTAATAAAGATTAAAATAATAAAAATTAGAATATTTTATTTTTAATTAGTTTATCAAAATTAATAATTGTTATTATTAGCACTTTTGAGTATTTAATCGCGACTATACGTGTGAAACCTGTTAAAATATTATTTTTATTTATTTATTTATATATTTTCTTATTTATTTATTATTATTTATTATTTACATACCTTTTATTTATATACGCTGCACCTCATTTACTTCACCGTACATACGTACTTAACCTTCTTCTTCTTCTTCTGTTATGGCAGATCACATGTTGTTGGACTTCCGGTGATGGCGGTGACGTGTACCCAGGCCTTGGTTTGAGACGCGAGCTGTTAATTGAAAAATTGTAGAGACGAAGTCCTTGAGGTGAGGTATTCTTGTTGTAAAACAGTCCTTTTCAGGACTCATAAATTCTGAGTGTGGAGAATAACATTAGTATCCCCTACGATCCCGAAAAATCGGGTATCGTGGGGGACCACGAGGCAGGTGAGGTTAGAAATGCAAGAACCTTTAGTAAGAAAGTAATGTCCTCTGATGATAGCCGATTTAATAATAATGACGTGATTGAAGAATGTAGTAACACTTCATCTAAACCTAGAATTAAGTCTGTTAGTGAAATTGACTGGGACTCGTTCCATAATAAGAATTATTTAACACCAGTAAAAAACGTTGAGTCGCGTGGACAATCTTTGCATATCGACCCGTATAAAAGAAGCAAAAAAACTACTATAGGTTGTTTAAAAAAAAATAATAATAATAATAAAAGATTTAAATTAGACTCTGGACAGAATTGTTGTGATCTGTCTAACGATGGTATTTCTGATATGGAAGTAGACAGTTCCGATGTAGCGGTTTTACCTGTGGCACGTAAAGAATTTGATATAATTGAGAATAATGATCCTAGCGAGCGAGTTTCGTCCGTGCAGAAATCTGTTCCCGCGACGGATAATAGTACTAGATTTATATCCGAACGATATGTTATAAATAAAGATAATAAGTTTGTGAAAGTTACGGAGGATAATACTAAGATAGATATTAATAATAATGTTAGAAGGTACGACTCCCAGCATGAGGGTCCATTCGTATTACAGGCTAGTCTGTTAGCTGCAAGATGCTCTGATAAAGCGGCGCGTAATTTTATTAGAATTATTGATTTGGTAGCTAATATGAAAATAAAACCCATTAAAGCTGAAAGGTCTGGCTTCCGCATGGCTGAAGTAACTTTTAAAAATTCATCGGAAGCTAATAGAATCCTGGACAACCACACTCAACAACAGGAGGATAATTTGGGAATCAGCTTCATGATTCCTACAAGGTCTCTTCTGCGCAAGGTTGTTATTAGAGACTGGGACCTGTCAATCCCCACACTTATAGATGCCATCGATGATAAAACTAAAATAATTGCAATAGAGCGGATGACTAGAAGTTTTGATAAGGATAGTAATACTTTGAATAGGATTAACACAAACAATATAATAATTACATATAGGAATGCGGAACATCCACAAAAAATCTCCATCTACGGGGGACTTACGTTCCTAAATTCCAGACTGTTTATACCAAATGTAAAACAATGTTTTAACTGCTATAGATTTGGACACCTCAGACAGTTTTGCAGAAAAAAAACCAAAATGTGTGTGATATGTGGCGATGCGTTCCACAGGCAATGCTCTGAGATGGCTCGCTGTGTGAACTGCGGAGACAGGCATAGGGCTACGGACAGAAAGTGCCCTGTATATGCTATCAACAGAGATACCAATCGAGTCATGGTGGAGGAGAGGGTCTCAGCTTATGAAGCGAAGAAGAGAATAATGCCGTTCACAAGGGAATATCGGAATCCTGAGAGAGATCAGTCTGCATGGCCAAGGCTACCTAGAGTCAACAGAGGACAAGATCCTCTACCAGTTTCACCGCCCCGGGAGAAAAGATGGCACAATGGGTAAACAAATACGGATATTACCCCCCACTCCTAGAGGCAACACAGTAACTAAACATTACAGTCAATTTGATTTGAGAGAGCATGACATTACGAAGTTAAAACGCGGAATTGTTCTGAAGAATGATCAATTTAATAACAATAATACAAGCGTCCATCATAGTTTTGAGGAGATCACGGAAATTATAGACTCAGCTACAAGTCATATAAGATTATGCAAATTGGAAGATCATCAAGTTGAAAGAATGATTCAAGCTATAAATACTCTATCTCAGACAATCAAAAATCAACTCAAAAATGGTTCGCATACGAGGGTCAACGCTCGAAAATGGGCATTCGGAGATGCTTCTTCAGTTTCTACCTGACATGAGAGGAATAGTTTGGAACGCTAGAGGCATCAGAAATAAAAGATGGGAAATTACAAAATATATTAATGATTGTGATATTGTATGTATTACGGAGACTAAACTTAAAACCCAAGATAGTCTTAGATTTTCAGGCTTCACTACACATAGACAGGACGGTACGTCTATGAGAGATGGAAGATCGGGTGGAGTAGCACTTCTTGTCAGGAACACTATTAAACATAAACAAATAAGTTGCAAGTTTGGATTGTCTTGCACGGAATGCGTGGGAGTCGAAGTGGACAGCCTACGAGGAGGTTATACGGTGGTCGTACTATATAGAAGGCCAGGTGTAACAGAAAAGAGGGCGAATTGGTGTAAATTTTTTCAGCAATTCCCTCAAACGAAAACCATAGTCCTTGGAGATTTCAATGCGCATAACACGCAGTGGAACTGCAGGGACACGAACGTAAATGGAGTTAACCTGGCGGAGATTTGTATGGAATTGGGTCTCTTTTTGATCAACGACGACTCGCTTACAAGAAAGGCCCCCCCTGGGGGGACGTCATCGAACCTGGACTTGATTTGGACTACTCCGGACCTGACAAACTTAGTAGAATACCAACAGTACACGGAGCTGTGGGGATCGGATCACTTTCCGGTGAGCTTTTCCGTCAATCCGAGTTCCTTATATGTTAGGTTATATGAAGAGAACCAATCGGACATCAACAAGGAAAACAGATTGGAACGAGTATGTCCGTGTTATGAGGGATCTAGGAGACATGCATGTTGACAAAGAATCACATAAAGATCTGGAAGATTATATGAGTCTATACGAGGAGTTAACCCAAAATATGCGACTTGCGGTGTGGCAGGCCTCTGGAAAGTCCATGGACACTCGCGCATATGGTTCCCCGCATAATATTAATTCGCGCCAAGACGGTCTTTACAGAAGACAAAATAACAAAAAAAATCCGGTAGAATGGTGGAATAATACATGTGCAACGGCAGTACGATCCAGGTCTCAACATCTAAAGACGTTTATGCGCACAGGTTCAATGGACGATTTTATTTTGTATAAGAGGGCCAGAGCGCAGGCAGTGAAGACTATCAAGTGTGCCAAAAAAGAACACTTTTTTCAATTCATAGCCTCTATCAACAAGTTCACCAACATCAGTTACGTCTGGAAAAAAATAAAAGTCCTCAAAAAGTCTTCTTCCAGAATCCAATGGAATAAGTGGCAAAATACTGACCAAGTGCTCAAGTAATTATGAAAACTATTGACAATATCTCTCCACCTTGGGTAGTGGAGCCTGAAATAATAATTAAACCAAAATACGACAATATTTACAATCATTTGAATAAACGCATAACAGCAGAGGAGGTGAGGCGAGCGATATACTGTGTTAGGAGGGACTCATCTCCGGGGCTCGACGGCATCGAATACAAGATGATTAGATTGCTTCCTGCAATATACTTACCTATCATTACATTCATTTTTAACGGTGTTTTTTGTGGTGGTCCTTTGCCTAAAAGCTGGTTGGAGTATCAAGTAATATTTATTGACAAGAAAGACAGGGATAAAGTAAGACCAATATCCCTGTCTTCATGTTTTGGTAAAATCATGGAGCGAATTGTGGCGGAGCGAATGTATTGGTGGTCTGAGAACAGAAAGGTGTTGGACTCTAATCAGAATGGTTTTAGACGCGGGCGCTCGTGCGGAGATAATCTTATAAAGCTTACCTCAACTATCAGGAGTAATTTCTTTAAGGACAAGCACACTACAGCGGTCTTTTTGGATGTGGTCTCGGCATACGATAACGTATTGTATTCTGTTCTGATCGGGAAACTTGTGTCAGAGGAATGTCCGCACAGAATCGTTCAATTTGTGGAAAAATGGATGCACTGCAGAAACACCAAATTCATCGTGGACCACGATCAGGAAATCATCAGACACTCATGCAAGGGTTTGCCGCAGGGCGCAATTCTTAGCCCTCTCTTATACGATATATATACTAACAAGTTATCTGAGTCTCTTCCAGAGGGAGTTAAACAACTTCAGTTCGCAGATGACATGGTGATATACTGTGACGACGAGAATAAGGGAACTAGAAAACTATTGTTGGAGGAGGCTCTGACCAGACTCAGCTCGGAATTGTCTTTGCTGGGACTGGAATTTCAACCCTGCAAGTCGGTGGTGGTGGAATTCAATAAGGCAGGATTTTTTGACAGAGACCTCACAATACGCCTGGGAGATGGGCTTTGCAGAGCACAGACGCAGACTAGGTTCCTGGGAGTGATTCTAGATGTACAGCTCAATTTCGACAAGCAATGCAATGCTGTCAGAGACAAAGTGGTCAAGGCAAACGCAATGCTGAAATATGTCAACGGGGTGTCCCGAGGCATGGAGGTCAATACAGCCTTACTGTTGTACAAAAGCCTGGTTAGATCGATCCTAGATTATGAATCTTGTATCTATATCCCGTTAACTGGAGTAAACAGAACTAAAGTGGAACGAGCTCAGTTTGCAGGAATTAGGATGGCTCTTGGATATCGCAACTCTACCCCGACTAACATATTATTGGCGGAATCTAAGATGTTGTCAATTCGAGACAGAGCAGGTTTTCTGGCTAGAAATGCCATATTTAGAATAATGGAATACGGAGAATTGGAAATCAGAGAGGCCATAGCGGAGCTGGTGAGTCGGGAGGATATATATAGACAGCGATGCCCATGGAAGCGGGCTTATTTGATCTCCGATGCGTGGAGGAGCTGTATTAGGATTCTGGGGGCGCCGGGAGCACCCAAGCAATATGGGATGTTTCATACAGACTACTGGACACTTACAAACTCTATAAATGTTGATGAGATAACTGGCAGTGACTTCGATAGATATGCAAGCAGTGAAGAACTTATAGCAGACATGATGGTTAAACACAAGTTGCCTGGAGATACTATAAAAATTTATACAGATGGATCCAGATCAAAGGACGGTCTCTCCACGGGATGCGCATTTTTCATAGACAATCGAGATATTGGATATATGTTTGGACTAAATAAAATGGCTACAGTGTTCACGGCGGAAGCCTGCGCCATTGCTAAATCTTTAAATTGGCTGTTCAACGAGACATGCTCGGAGGACATCCTGATCCTAACCGATTCGCTTAGTTCCATTCGTAGCTTAAAAAACAACAGTCTCAACGTGTATACTAATCCTTACATTACGGAAATTAGAAGTTACGTAGATAAATTCAATAAGCTGGCTACAAGAAAGGGAAGAAGAATAGTACTGGCATGGATCCCTGCTCACAGAGGTATTTACGGAAACGAAATTGCGGATGGATTGGCAAAGGAGGCGAGTACATACGCACACACTGACCAACTTACTGTCCCTATTAACGACCTTAAAACAAAATTTAGAGAAGAAATGTATGTAAGAACTAAAAGCGAAATTAGATACCAGTTTAATTTTAAAGGCGTACACTATTATAGAAATTTTTACAATGAAGAAACTAGATATCCGTGGTTCGCTGGAGTTAATCAACCTCGACAATATACCGTCACAATAAACAGACTTAGAGCAAATCACTATAATTTAAACGAATCATTGTGTAGAGTAGGCTACATAAAGTCACCAAGGTGTGAATGCGGTTTTCATCAGGAGGATATTAATCACATGATATTTCAATGTAGTATTTTTGAGGAATATAGAGTGGACCTGAAATACAACCTTAGCAAAGTCGGTGCCAGTGGCCCTGAATGTGTATGGAATTGGCTTCGTAATGAGGAAACGAGAACACTCAGGATTGTGATAAACTTCATCTCAAGGACGGGTAGAATTGTATAAATTGTTAAATTGTTATCTGTTCTAGACGTATCCCTTCCCTCTGAGGGGATCATATTGAGAGATAGTAGAATCAGTCATATTGTATATGTGCGAGATTTGCTGTTTAGGCTGGAAGCACGCCTCCTATCACTGGAGATTTAAAAAAAAAAAAAAATTCTGTTATGGCAACGAATACGTACTTAACCGTATGATTACGCGCACATTTTACTAAGGACCAAGTACCTAATTCACATGGCGCGTATTTAACAATACGCCTAAATAATAACAACCAATCGAGAATCCATTTAGTATTTCTGTTCTATTGTACAACAGAAAGCCTGCTCTGTTATTGGTTAAGCTAGTTACGCTTTACGCGAAATTTAACGAAATACGCTCCATGTGAATAAGGTACTTTTAAATGGCGTAAGTTCTGGCATATTACTAGAATACGCAAGGTACGCAGCAGTACGCGCGTACGCATGTTACGCCGCATGTGAAGGCACCCTTAATCTGTGGTATAGACATCAGAGAGAAACCTGAGAGCGGCCACCGCGATTTAGCGGACGCGTGTACTGATGCGCCCCCTGACAAAGTGGACATGAACTACGTCGTTACGCTCGGTAAAAAACATAGAAATGGTTCGAATCCGTGATATGGTTCATATCTGAACTACTCGGATGAGAACCGAGTTGAGAACCAAACCGATGAGTCAGACAAGGACCAACAATCCATCGCTCTGGCTTTGTCTCACCAATGATGAGCGTCTCGTGGACTCGTGCGGCGGCAGACACGAGATTTCGCCTCTCGCGCGTAGCGTTCCACGTAATTCGAGGACAAAATTTTATGACGTTAAACTTTGGGCAATATATAAAAAATTAAATATATTAAATATAAGGTGTAAGATCAGATTATAAGTTGAGTAAAAATTATATCCAGTTTTTTGAGTACATTAAAAAAATTGTTTTTTGAAAGTGTATATTAAAAAAAATTGTTGAATTAATTTTATTTTAGATGAATAAATATTCTAATTTGCATAAATAATAAAAAAAAAGTGCGAGTGACGGGAATTGAACCCCACTCGTAGTACGTACACTTAAGTCCGTGGTTATCACGTTACTGATTGTGAGTCGGGTTCGATTCCCGTCACTCGCACTTTTTTTTATTATTTATGCAAATTAGAATATTTATTCATCTAAAACAAAATTAATTCAACAATTTTTTTTAATATACACTTTCAAAAAACAATTTTTTTAATGTACTCAAAAAACTGGATATAATTTTTATTCAACTTATAATCTGATTTTACACCTTATATTTAATATATTTAATTTTTTATATATTGCCCAAAGTTTAACGTCATAAAATTTTGTCCTCGAATTACGTGGAGCGCTACGCGCGAGAGGCGAAATCTCGTGCCTGCCGCCGCACGAGTCCACGAGATGCTCATCTTCTTCTTCTTCTTCTTCTTCTTCTGTATTGGCTGCTTGAGCTATTTATGCTCATACACCATTTTAAGACATGGTATTCAATTAGAAAGTATATGAAGTCAGTAGTACTTTATATAATGATCTTCGATTGTTTGACAAACCAGTGCAGTCTTTTATAGATTCTTGGATTATTGGAAAAAGCCAAGTCAGGAATATCCAGGTCAATGATTGGTTCTATAAGACGTATTGAGGAGATGAGTCTGTTGGAAAATTCAATATAATTAGGGCAGTCAAAAAAGACGTGATTCAAATCTTGAAAAGGGTGTCCACAAGGACATTCAGGAGAGGCAACAATATTCTTTTCCCACAAATGACCATTAGTAGCAACATGATGTGATCTGAGTCTGGAAATCAGAACAATAGTCGAGCGCATGAGATCAGTACTGAGACAATTATACCATGGAGGAGAAAGCACCGACTTGATTAAATTAAAATATCTAGCGCCTTTATATTGACTTTGGGACAAAAGAACACTAACAGCATCCTCCTTAGCCAAAAACTTGAATCTAGAGTACAAATTAGTATAATGACATCTACAGATAAGGAGAGGATCAGGAAGGTGCAAAGACTCTTTAGCCAGCAGATCTGCCCGTTCATTACCAACAATACCCCTATGACTGGGTATCCAGATTATATTGACATCAATGTTATCTACTTTACATTTATATAACAAATCTCTAACTTTCATAATAATCGTATGAGTATTACCCGCCAATCTAGAGTTCCGCAAACTAGAGAGAACGCTTAAAGAATCCGAGAAAATTGTTGCTTTAGCAATGCAATGATCTGGTTCCATAATGATGTTAATAGCATGAAGGATGGCATAAGCCTCCGCCTCGAATATAGAACAGAAATCATTTATGCGGGTTTTACATTCCAATCCGACATCCGGGGAGAAGATAGCATAGCCAACCCTACTCACAGAGTCCTCTCTCGAACCATCGGTATAGAAGGAAACTCCACCCATACTACCCATCAAATAATTCTCAAAAGAGTCCGGGATGCTTGATTCCCTGTGAAGCTCAAAGCCGAGCTCAGTATCAATGCTAGGTTTAAAATGACAAATATCGTAAGAAAAACTCAAATATCCCGGAAGATGGAACTCCTCCATCTGAGAATAGAGCTGAATATTTTCGAGATAAGTCCTCACCAAAGGACCAAAAACAGCTCCGTCAACCTCAGGCAGATTAGAGATCCGTTCTATGGTTCTTTTTAAAGGGTGAGATGCACGAGCCATAATCTTGCAAAGAAGCTTTCTCGTAAGAAATTGCCATCTTGAAGATAATGGGTGCTCACCATTAATGTCCAGCAAAACATTAGTTGGAGTAGTACACATCATACTCAAAACAACCCTTAAAGCGGCATATTGAAGTCTACAGGCTCTAGTGTATATTATCGAGTCAATAGGATGAAAAGCCTGACATCCCCAGTCTAGGACCGGACGAATGAATCCCTTATAAACATTAAGGAGAGTACCAGGATGAGCCCCCCATCTAATTCCAGAAATAGCTTTCAAGATGTTAATTCTGGGAATAACCCTACTTCTCAATTGGCTAATGTGAGCCCTCCAATTTAGTTCAGGATCCAAATAAACCCCCAAATATCGCACAGCCCATGAAAAAGGAACAACCTCACCCCCAATCCTGATGTCAAACCGACCATGCCCGATCAACAGACGAGTGTTTCTAGATTTCAATGTAGAAAAGACCGTACAACAAGATTTGGCAGGAGACACACTCAGTCCAAGCATTTTCAGAAGAGGATTCAGTTTATCCAGAGCGAGATTCAGTTGATCTCTAATGTTTTCCACCACAGAATTCGAGCAATAAATAGCTATGTCATCGGCATAAGAAAGAATTTTAACTGAATTGGGCAAGCATGAATTAATAATAGATATGTACATATTAAATAGAATAGGGCTAAGAATAGATCCTTGAGGGAGACCCCTCGATGTCAGTCTTCTCTGTAATGCAACACCGTTAGCAAATCCAATAAGATGACGACAAGAGATGGTATCCCTAATAAACTTCAGAACCTTACAAGGAAGACCAAATTTCCTCAATAAGATGAA
This sequence comes from Prenolepis imparis, assembly GCF_030444845.1. Classification (NCBI taxonomy): domain Eukaryota; kingdom Metazoa; phylum Arthropoda; class Insecta; order Hymenoptera; family Formicidae; genus Prenolepis; species Prenolepis imparis. The sequence continues at coordinate 4,305,808 of NW_028141161.1, forward strand.
CAAAGCGTCAGGAATAACATTATCAAAAGCCCCAATCAAATCAACAAAAACTACACCTGTAAGTTCCTTTCGTTGATTGGCCTGATGAATATCAGTAATAAGAATTGATATGTTATCCATACAGGACAGACCTCTTCTGAATCCGTACTGAAACTCCTGTATTATGTGGTTATTCTCAGCCCACCATTCAAGTCTTTTATGAATAAGTTTTTCAAATAATTTATGAAGATTATTAGCAAGTGATATCGGTCTTAGAGCACCCTTATTCCCAGGTTTAGGAATGAATATAGTGTAATACTCACTCCATTGCCTAGGGTATATACCTTTATTATAAAACATGTTGAAGATTTTCAAAATCAATAAATGAGTATCCGAAGGTAGCTTTTTTATAATCTTATTCGATATAAGATCTGGACCTGGTGATGACTTAGCCTTTAGAGAAGAAACAGCTTCTTCATATTCCACGATAGAAAAGGGAACCAACATAAAAGATGCATTGGATCTTGTGCCATTAAAAGGCAAGTCAATAAGCGCGTCTTCATCCATCTGTGAGAAGGGTTGATTCAATGGAGGAACCAACCTATCAAATGCAGCCACAAACTCCACCTCCGATACCGCAATACTACTGGACCTACCGCTTTTCCTATTAGAGAAAGCCCTAATGTATGACCATACTTTAGAAATAGGTGTATTAATGTTAATAGAAGAACAAAAATTCCTAAAAGATTCCCTCTTTTTCCTAGAAAAAGCTTTAGATGACGCCTTACAAATATCAGAATATTTTTGAAAATTCGAAAAAGATGGACATCTCTTGAATTCTCTAAAGATTCGATTTTTATTGTGTATTATATCTTTACATTCATCGTCCCACCATGGAGCAGGAGCTTTTTTCCGTATATTGTTGATGTTATGACGAACAGCACCAGCTTTAGATAAAGCTTGATATAGATCAGAAATCAATTTATTATAAGTACTATTGAGATCCCTAGGGTTAATTACAAAAGTCTGAGTGAAATTAATACATTCTCCCTGGAATACATGCCAATCGATACCGACAGTAGAAAAGGAAGGCCTACCAAAATCAACATCAGAGCCGGAAATGAAGTCATTGATCCAAGTAATAATAGGAAAATGATCACTACCATAACCGGAAGACAAAACCTTCCACTCACAAGCATGCGCAATACAATTGGAAGTCAACGTTATGTCAAGAGCAGATGTCACCGAAAGATCGGCAGAGGCCCATGTAGAACCACCCCTGTTGTGCAAAAGAGGTCCACACTATTGATTGCGGCCTCCAATTTCCCACCCTCAGTATCCGGCCCCAGAACTTGATCGGACCAAAGAGCACTCTTACCATTCACGTCACCACATAAAATAATAGGAGAATAACCCTCACAAATTTGAAAGATCTCAAGCCAAGCATCCGAATTAGTATAAGGGTACTTGTTTCCACGAGGAGGACTATAAACTGAGCAAATAAAGATGTGCCTATCCGTACCAAGCCACACTCTACCAAGAATGATCTCAATCTTATTTCTAGAAGACACATCATTCAAACGCGCATCATTCACCAATGAAAATCTAAATTTTCTATCGATCAGGATAGCCACTCCACCACCCTGTCTGTTACGATTACGTGAAAAAACTTCATAGTTCGCGAAAGAAGGAGGAGAAATCTCATCACTCAATCTCGTTTCACAAAGAGCAGCTATACCAATTTTATATTTTTCCAATATATACAATAGATCAGGAATCCTTCTCAACAAAGATCGACAATTCCACTGCAAAACATTAACAGAAAAACAAGCCATAACAAAACAAACAGAAATATAATATATATAGAAATTTAAGTAAAAAGGATACCACTGAGAAGAGCCTGACTCATTCCAGTCAAAATATCCCTATCTACCTTTTGCAACGCTTGATGCTTATTCTGATAATCCGCTATCCATTTATTCAAAAAATCAATATTTAACTTAGAATTTAATGGACTCGAAACTTGCATAGCAGAATATGGAGAAGAATATATACTAGGTAGATTCTGAGAAAAGGATAGACTATTATTATTTTTATTTAAATTTGTCAAATTAGAAGTAGTATTAGATGATATTGACTGATTAGAGAGGATACCTTTATTAATGGAGGTAACAATTCCATGATTGTCTCTTTTTTCCCTTCTATAAGTAGAGGGAGGAGACTTCGTTTTAGACGAAGGAACATCCTTTGGAGACTGACTGCAAGAGTTCTCAGCCCGGTTAGGCTTAGTCACATCAGAAAATGATCTCATCGAAGTATTGAAACCAGATGATGATGACGATCTATAAGGAGTAGTTAAATTAGATGGAAGAAAATCGTAAAAAGTAGGGAGTGGAACTCCGTAATCCACACTAGGTGGTTTTACAATATTATTCTCCTTATTGCGTATCAAAACCTCAGCCTCGAATTGCGAAACATTTTGAAATGCCATAATTTTTTTAATTTCCTTTTGCTGAATAAAAACTGGACACTTGCTAGAAGAAGCTTCGTGCTCAGTATCACTAAGCTTATGTCTATTACAATTAATGCACGAAGGCTTATCGGCTAAACATTTCGACCCTTCACCATGAGTCGAAGGATTTTTTCCACATCTTGCACAGACAGCGTTGTTATCAGAAGCGCGACAGAACCTTGAAATGTGACCATATCGTTGACATTTGTCACAACGTTTAACTCTCTGTATAAAAGGACGCAATACTAATCTCTTCCCCATATAAATAACACTAGGGGGGACTACAGAAGATCTAAAGCGTACTATGTATGAGTCAGAGTTAATATAATTAATAGTAATAGAATTATCATTATGTTTTTGACGAATAGGTCTTTTTAGTCTCGTGACCTCAAAAGGAGGAGTCCACATAATACTCCACTCAGGAGGAGGTCGAAGATTATCAATAATTTCCTGTGGAGTATCGTCATCATCAATACCGCGAATAATATACTGCCTAATAACCTTGAAATTAGGGACATAAGCTATCCATCTTTCTCCCGGAAAAATTTGCGCAGCCATGTTATTAAAATACTCGACAAATTTATTTGCAGAATTGCTATCACTAAATGAAACTGAAAATTTGTTTCTACCAATAGTTTTCAAATCGAAAGCAGAGTTAAAATAATTTATATTTTTTGATATTCTCTTACCCAGAGCTATTATTCCATAAGATCCGGACTTAGATTTCTGATTATTCAAAGTATTATTATTATTATTCTTATCGTTACCTTCTATAGCAGAGTCTTTATCAGGCGCCTTAACCTGATATATAGCACGGATAGGAAGCTGTTCCATATGAACGAGGAAAGGAGGCTTGGACTCCAGAGAATACTTATTTATAAGACGCGAATCAGGTGCATCCAGGGGATCCGTAGATATCCTTTTACCAATTGTCTCGTAATGAGATACCTCAGAAAGTCTCTTTTTCCCGTAGATGATACGTCTTACTCCCTCCTCCACTGAAGCCTGCGAATTAGAATTTGTTGGATTATTAGATCTAGGTTGTTCCGAAATGGTAGAAGAATTATTTTTATTAGGAACAGGCTCACAATCCATATTGCTATCTAGATCACAGTCAATTATCACAGAAAAGAACAAAGGACAGGACAGAGAACAAAGGGAAAAGTAATATGGCCGAAAAGGCAACTGCGACACGTGGCAAGCTACGTGGCGAAAGCACGATAGGTCAAACAATGCATAACGGTAGAGTAAATCGTGGTCAATAGAAGAATAATTATATAATTAAAGAAATGTTTATATAAAATTGAACAATATCAAGGAAGAACAATCGCACTCCGACTCCACCACTCAGTCACGCACGCACGACCGGAGCGGAAAACCGGCGAACACTCAACCGACGTACGAAGAGTCTCCCGAGACGCTCATCGTTGGTGAGACCATGAAGAATAGAGATAAGGAGGCCGAACTAGCATTGAGGAATTATCGAAATGTGCGACCAAATGTCGAGCCTAATTGTAGTTTATTAATGCTCCGCAAGGTTGCGCTTTTGCCTCACGGGACTCACACGTACACGGTGGACTTTTGTGTTAGCAGAGAGAAGCCTGAGAGAGGCCATGCCGGCGATTTTCGTGGGACGCTTTTACTAGGCCGTACAGCAGCGCCGTGCATCCACTTTTAGGAATTGGAACTACGTATCCACATCCACTTTTCGATACCATCGATTATTTGGTTCATGTCCGTGCTAAATACATCCACTTTCATTTCTAGAAGTAAAATCTAAAATCATTTCTTACGCATGTGTGTCCACACATCTTATATCCATAAATTATAGATAAGAAATACATTTCGCGTATATAAATAAATTTAAAAAAAGATATATATATATATATATATTTTATATGCGATATTTTTACATTTTAACATATACATATATGTATACACTACGTACGCGCACGGATGAATATATATTATATATACGTGCGCATATATACAATTAAAATAGTAAAAGTAAAATTATAATTTTATAATATATTTATTTACTGAATTTTTGCAATTAAAAGACATCAAACACGACTTGAATCGGATAATTTTTGATTATTCATATATATTTATTAATTAAAAATTATTCGATTTATGCGTCATCGTGTGTTTGATGTCGTTCTAATAACTGTAAAAATTTCATTAATCTATTATACATTTACTTTCAAAAAGGTAAAATAAAAAATAAAGAATAAGAATTACTATTAAGGCTCTTCCGTAATAAATACAAATATAAGTGATAGGGCCTTAAGAGCCGAACGCGGATGTTGATGCGTATTCCAACGAAAATTTAATTTTTTCGCTGGAATTAAATTAATTGTGCATAGGGCACGAATTTTACTGCTTGGTATACTGCCAAGTCTTATATGGAATAATCTCATACTTGAGATTTTTTATTCTATACATCCCCTCTAACCCCCCTAAACTCCCCTAAAGAAGGGATGTATAGAATAAAAAATCTCAAGTATGAGATTATTCCATACAAGACTTGGCAGTATACCAAGCAGTAAAATTCGTGCCCTATGCACAATTAATTTAATTCCAGCGAAAAAATTAAATTTTCGTTGGAATACGCATCAACATCCGCGTTCGGCTCTTAAGGCCCTATCACTTATATTTGTAAAAAATAAAGGTTTAAGTCCTTATATATTTCATAAGACATTTAAATTCGTGATTATATATTTGTTATTATATATATATATATATAGATTAATTATATTAAAGGTCTCCGGATGTCGAAGCGAGGACGAAAACGAGATCATGTCGTCAGTTTGGCAGTCTTTTACGCGAGGCTTTCTTCATTTATAGGCTTTCTTCATTTATATTATCACGTATTTCACGAATACATATGTATATGTATATGTCATCTTACTATAGAAAATAACATTTTTATAATTCGCATTTTGTCTGCTGAAAATAATTTTAATGGATTAAAGATTAAATCATCCGATTTATGTCGTTTGGTGTCATTTTAATCGCTAAAATTTCATTAATCCATTAAAATTATTTCCAAATCGATAAAATACAAATTAAAAGAGTACTCTGCGTTGATACCACTGCTT
>NW_028141161.1:4311499-4418609 GCF_030444845.1 Prenolepis imparis
AAGCAGTGGTATCAACGCAGAGTACTTGATTGGTTACGCGGTACGCGTTATGGCTTCTGCAGACCAGCGCGATTAGCGACACGCGAAATATCGTTTTTTGCTTTTATTTAAGAAACGACGATCTAACAAACGTTCTAATTAGCATATTCGTGACCAACAAACGATTCCGCATCGATTAAGCCTCTGCAAAACTTAAATAATCTAAATTAAAAGCCGAGGGCTAACTTCACGGTTATTTCCCTAGAAAATTATCAAATATCGTTTTTTGCTTTTATTTATAAAACGACGATCTAACAAACGTTCTAATTAGCATATTCGTGACCAACAAACGATTCCGCATCGATTAAGCCTCTGCAAAACTTAAATAATCTAAATTAAAAGCCGAGGGCTAACTTCACGGTTATTTCCCTAGAAAATTATCAAATATCGTTTTTTGCTTTTATTTAAGAAACGACGATCTAACAAACGTTCTAATTAGCATATTCGTGACCAACAAACGATTCCGCATCGATTCAGCCTCTGCAAAACTGAAATAGGATCAAAATAAAAAACCGGGGGCTAACTTTACGGTCAATTTTATTTTTTATTTTGCAGCGCGAGGCTAATCTAACAAACGTTTTAATTAATCTAACAATCACCTACAAACGACTTACAAACGATTAAAAAAAAAAAAAACTCAAAAAGTCAAAATTGGGGGGCCAAGTTCACGGAGCTCATATCTTTGACTATAACCACTGACGAGGTACTATTAAGGCACAGTACATACAGTAGCGCAACTCTCTCAATTTCTTGATACATAAAATGGAGTACGCATGCGCGAAATCAGCGAGTATATTCAGTACCGTCATCTGAACTTTTCTCTCACTCTTTCTTTTGGTTTTCTCTCTCTGATTCATACTGAGGGATCGAGTAGCTGAGGTATGGTTAGGTGAGAGATTTGAAAGAGAAAAAAAATAATTTGCGATATAAGTACATATGTATAATTTATTGTACATTATAGTACATTATAATTTCTTAAGATAAAATAAAACATAAATTATAATTACGCACTTTATAATTTTCCTATAAAATATTTGTTATAAAATATATATATAATATAGAATTATTTATTAATAAATATATTTAATAAATATCTTGGTTTTTTTATTCATTTATTTGCTTTAATATATGGATTTTAATTAAACGCATATATTATCATATGTTATAAAAATTTTTTAAATATTTCTTTTAATTTTAAGCTTTTAATTGTGTGAAATATATATGTGTGCACATTAATATGTAAATATATGAATATTTGATGTGATTCTTTTGTTATCTGTTATGTCAAGTATAAATTATTATTTATTTTAATTATGTTATTTTAATTATGTTATTTAAATTATGTTATATAATATTTTATATTTTTTTATGTATTTATTTGTCTTATATATATTAGACATTATATTATTAACAATGTGTGATCTCTTATATACATAATTTTTATTAAAATTAATTTATTTTACATGTAGTAATGTGCTAAAAAGAGAGCGAAAATAAAGAGAAAATGAGATAAAAGTTTAGATGACAGTACTGGTTATACTCGCTGATTTCACGCATGCGCGTTCCATTTTATGTTACACAAACATCAAAGGTACCGACAGAGAGTTGCGCTACTGTATATACTGTGATTAAGGGCCAATTTCACCAACCACGGTTAGATTAACCCACGGTTAAAGTTAGCAGGGTGACCAACGGAGAACAGACAGACATGAATATTTCTCGTAATATCTTGTCTTAACCTGAAATTTCAGTGGGAAGTGGGAAGCAATAGACAGTATTGCATATCGAAAAAAGTTCAAGGTTTTATTATATAAATATACAGATATATAATGTATTTTTTATATAATATACAAAATAAATGATATATTATAAACTTTATTTTTTTTTGCAGAATTAAACATGCAAAGGCAAAAGAATTTTAGTGACGCAGAAAAAGAATCTTTATTAGATTTAATATTTTTACAACGTGATATAATTGAAAATAAAGAAACTGATCGTTCAATACTTGTAAAAAAGGATAAAGTATGGGCTGGTATTACCAACAAATATAATTTAAATACAACAATTAAAAGATCAGAAAAATCCTTACGTTACTGTTGGGATAATCTGAAAAAAGCAGCAAAGAAATATTGTGCAACTTTGAAGCGTGAAAGTTATAAGACAGGTATTAATTTATTATTAGGAATATAAATTTTTTAAAAAATCTTTAAAATTATTACATTTATAGGTGGAGGAATAGTAAATGTACCAGAAAATCTTTTGTTAAAGCGTGTAAATGATATAATGGGCGAGACAGCAGTATATGGATTGGTGAATCCTTTTGATTCTGATGCCACAAATAACAAAGAAAATAAAAATATTGAAAACGAAATTTTTGACGTAGATGATGAAAATGATCCGAAAGAAGTATTTGCAGTAAGTTATATTTTTGTGTTACTGTAATAATTAGTAAGTTACATTAGGTTACTCTGCTCAATAAGAAATATATTAATTTTGCAAAGATTAAATTTGTTTTAATTTTGTAGTATCTAATGAAAAATAAAGAAATCAATAGTTGGAAATCTTGGGACCCAGACAAATTAAAATCAACAATAAGTTCTCCATTGAAAGATGAAGAAGATATGCAAACATCATCGGATAGTACACGTAAGAAAATAAAATATAGCCATGAGTGTTCAAAGAAAACATTAGATGAAGTAAAAACTGAGTTAGCAAGTACTTTGAAAGTAAATGTAGAAGAAAAAAATGAGTATGAGAAACAAGTATTACAAGCTAAATTAGAGAAAGAAAAGCTTAAAATCGAACTATTAAAAATACTTATTGATAAAGAAAAAGGAACACAAGAAACCGAAGAAAAAAGGGCAATTTTTACATTATAAGTCAAATATGTTACAAATAATCTCGCAGTATTACTAATATTATATTTTGTTGACATTAAGTTGATGTTCTTTTAATAGTATTAATTTTTAATTTGTTTTGCATTTAAACGTTATTTTTTATAAATAATTGTTATAGATAAAATATGTTGATTTTATTTTGTTTGTTCTATGCATATAAGAAGAAAAGGATTACGTTTTTTTTTTTGTTTATTTTATGTAAATGAACGATGAGAATAAATACAAAATATTATAGGATATTACTTTACTCAGTATTTTAAGTATACAATGCAAATTATAAGTACAAAATGTATGCATAAGTTTAAAAAATGCAAAATAAAACAAAATTTCGTTTAATTATAACAAACTTATTATTATTCAATTAATACGTTTCCATTAGGTAAAATCGTTTGGTTCATATCAATCAACTTTGTATATCCTTGAATCGAAATTCTTCACATCGTGTTGTCTTTCTATCGGGAATGTTGTGTTTACAAACATTTCACATTTTGCTTTAAATTAACCTGTTATTATTTTTAAAAATTAAAAAAGTTAATATCGTTAGTATAAAAGTTGTATCGTTAGTTATCAAAGTACATACTTTTCTGATTAATATATTTATCATCATTACCTTTCAAAATATTTCACTATTTTATGACGTACATCAGTAATATTTCTATTAGCATTATCCACGTTTTGCATTAATTCAATAGCATTATTATATGCTTCAGGATTAGTTCTAATTTCCTCTTTATCTTGTTGGATAATATTGTGTAAAACTGCCGTTGCAATAATAATAGGAAGCATTTTATCAGGTGTACGAAAATGCGTTCCAATGGACAAAACTGGAAATCTTTTCTTCCAAATACCGAAAAAACGTTCAATTTTTGAGCGCGTTCTAATCTGCGCTTCATTGTAGAGGTGCTCTGCAGCTGTTGTCGGACATTGCAATGGACACATAATATATGGTAGATTTGGATATCCAGAATCTGCTATAATTACACGGTCACCGAATGTGCTTGCTTCAAACAAAGTTTTTATCCTTGAATGATCAAAAATGGTGCAATCATGCGTAGATCCTGGCCAACGTGCCACAATATCTATAACATCTAATCTTGCATTAACTACAACTTGTATATTAATGGAAAACCATCCTTTTCTATTGCGGAATAATTCACTCTCTTTTCCACCTATAATATTAGGGAAAGTTATATAGTAAAAGAATGTATATTTACATTAAAAAATCCACTTAAATTCTACTTACCATACGATTGTATTCTTATATGAGTACAATCCATACAGCCAATAATACGAATAAATTTGGCAGTTTGATAAAATTCCTCCTCATTTCGACGAATTTCTTCAGGTAATATTGGAAATTTTATAAACTCCTTTCTTAACGCAGCAATAGCACAGGATACACGATGAACAATTCTTTGAGTACTTGATATACTAATTCCACAAAAATCTCCAATAGTTTGTAAAAAGGATCCTGTTGCATAGAATCGTAGGGCAACAAACAATTGTATAATAGATGGAATAGCATCGTTACTGTTAGGAAACAAAACAAAATTAAAATATCGTAGGAAAAAAAATTGTTTTGCATATTATTTTACATTAATTAACATTATTTATATAATTTTACTATTATATATATATATATATTTATATTTATATTATATGTGTGTATATTTGTACATACCAATCAGTGTTTTGTCGTATTTTATTTTCTATCTTTTCTAACAATATCATAAAATGATTTTTTGATATTCTAAACCTACTAAAATCTACTTCGTCAAACAATTCCAAATAATTTATACGTGGTTTGATTTTACGTGGCCTTCGACGCTTTTGTAAATTGTAACCAGCAAATTCGTCAAAAAATATATAATTTATAATATCATCATTCATTTTGTATTCCCACTGATGAAATTTCAAATTAGACAAGGTTACGAGAAAATATTCATGACTGTTGGCCATCCTGCTAACTTTAACCGTGGGTTAATCTAACCGTAGTTGGTGAAATTGGCCCTAAGGGTCGGCAGGAGACCCAGGCAAACTCCGAATTGATGTTGGAGACCTCGCGCGGTGACAACGCGAAACTCTGATTTCAGTGTTGCCAACGCTGAGAAACGAACTCCCAGGTTCTATGTAGTGGTGTATGTATGTACGTACACACACCATTGCATTGCTCACGTGGACGCACGGCGCACGGTAGAGAGACAAGGATCGATAATCACGTCATCCTTGTTCCTCTACCGTACTGATCACGTGCTCATGCTACACGCGAGACACGGCCTGAAAATGCTTTCTGGCCTTCCGTGGCAAAAGGCAGTAACGTAGCAAGGCTAATAAGCACCCGCTTTTTGAAATTTTATATATGCTTATGCACATATGTGCGTATATATATACAAATAGTATCAAAAATTTATATATATGTTTCCAAATTGTAAATTGATAAATAATAATAATAAAATAATAATTTGCAGAGTAAAGTAATATACAATATGTAAGACACGGGCGCTTATTAGGCTTGGCAATTTATTGCTTTTTTACTTGTACTTTTTCATCGATACTTTATGTATCGTCAACGCGATAGAGAGACAAGGAGAGAACGAGTATCTTGTCTAACATATGTTGTAGCAATTGTAGATTTATAGGCTAACAAATATGTATTACTTGATTACTTTTCGATGTTATTGTATAAGAATATATCTGCTTTATAAATAATGATAATGTAAAGGATTTATAAATAACATATAAATAGCTCAATACAAGGTGTTCGGTCTGTCACCCTGAAAACTCGAGTTCAAGTTATCGGTACAATATTTTTTAATATATTGGAATATATAAAAATTATAAAAAAAATAATTTTTTAATAAAACCACTTATTTTACAATTACACATACATTGTATGTGTCAAATGCAAAATAATTCCGTTAATAAATTAATGTATCCTGTAATAAATCAATATATATAGCAGCTATATATATGTGTGTGTGTGTGTGTGTGTGTGTGTGTGTGTGTGTGTGTGTGTGTGTGTGTATGTATAGTACTGATTTAGAGAGATATTTTTATTGCTAGATTATTTTTATTTACAGAATTTTTTGCATTTATATACAATGTGTGTGTATAGTTGTAAAATTATTAAAATATTTTTAATATAAATTGCCTTGAAAAAAAAATATTTTTAAATAATTTTTATATATTTTAATATATTATAAAAAAAAAGAAAAATTATTATATTGATAGACTTGAACTCGAGTTTTCTGGGTGATAGAATGAACATCTTTGCATTCAGCCATCATACTCGTAAATTCTTTCACGTTATAAGTATTTATGAAGCAGATTATACAATAACATCAATAATCGAAAAGAAATCAAGATAACGATTGTCAGTCATATGTGTGTGTGTATGTTGCGTGTGTGTGTGTGTATATATATATAAAAACTTATATATTTTATATTTTATAAATATTTAAAAAGTGAATGCATATAATGTAGACAATGTACAAGATGTTCAGTCTATGCCATGCTATATAAAAGCTCAAGCTTCAATCGATAATTAATAATCCAATGAATATAATAATCAACAATTATTTTTATATAATATAATAGTATATTTGAATATATAAAAATATTAAAAAATATTATTTTACAGATTATTGAAATTGAAAAAGAATATTTAAAATAAATATTATTTTAAAATAATCTATAAAAAAATATTTATTAATAAAAAAATATCAAAATTATTACAGATGAGAGAAAGAAGCTATATACAGGGTGTCCGGAAAATCGCTTACAGTATTTTGAGAAGTAATTGGGGACCCAAAATGAAGAAAAAAAAGCTATATAAACATAGGTCCGGAAATAAAAGTGCACATCTTATTCAATTTAAATATCTGTTCATGTTTATCCTTGATTTTTAAAATAATGTAATCGTATTAACAAATATCAAAAAATTGAAAAAAAAATTAAAAAATAAAAACTAAAAATTAAAATTAAAAATTAAAAATTAAAAATAATTTTAAATTAAAAAAAAATTAAAAAAGAGGGATGCCAAACGGACTATAAATTACAATTTTTTTAACATAAAAGTGGCTATAACTCGGAAATGACTTATTTCCGGACCTTAGGTTAACTTTTTTTCCTTCTTTTTGGATCCTGAATCACTTCCCAAAGTATTGCAGGCGATTTTCTGGACATCCTGTATATAATTAAAAATAAATGTAATTTATGTTACTTATTATTTTTTCGTTTCATATATATGTATATATATATATATATATATTTATCTGTTTCTGAAATTCAATCATTTAGAGAGAGTTTATTTATTTATATAATTTATGTGTAAATTTCGCTCGTGTTGAGAGACAAGGATAGCACACGAATATTCGGTGTTGTGTGCTTACACGGATATATTATACATATACGGTGCAAGAAAAACAAAGACGACGCAATCTTCTCTCCTTGTCACACGGTCAGTGTGCTACCACGCAATATTCCCCAGATTCAGCTGTTAACTGCACCTTAGATACAAACCTAGTCATTTCGTACTTTTCGTTTTATGCTTCAAAAAATTAATGTTTCTTCATGAAATTTGTTTTGACGTATTCTTTATATTGTTATAATTATGCGTACAACGTAAAATTTAACAATTTGACTTTTAAAAATTTAATAATAAATACAATATGAATTCAGGTGCAACTACACCTGATCCGTAGTTAGCTGTTACGTTGCTTGTCTATTATCGAATTTTTATTTTGTCCATTTTTCCAAAAAATAACGTTGTAGCCATAGAAAGACGATGCTACGGATTACGAATATCATAATTAAAATGCGATTTATTCTTTATTTTAGTTTTTATACGAAAATTACGAATCCGTAATTCACGGCTCTCCGCGAGAGGTCTCCATCGTGTCTCCTGCCGACCCTTAAGGCCGGTATTCATAGTCCGTTCTTATTTCAAGACCGTCTTAAGTAATGTCTTAAGATGCAAATACGGCTCTGTGATTGGTTAATCACATCTTAAGATTGTACTTAAGACAGTCTTAAATATAAGAACCGACTATGAATACCGGCCTAAGGCCGGTATTCATAGTCCGTTCTTATATTTAAGATCGTCTTAAGATCTCGTTCAACCAATCAAGAGATGCTATGCGAGAATTTGATTGGTTAAACGAGGTCTTAAGACGATCTTAAATATAAGAACGGACTATGAATACCGGCCTAAGAGCCAATTTTACCAACCTCGGTTAACTTTAACTTCCGGTTAAACTGTCTTTGTCTCTTTTCAGATACGTTCTTTAAAAAGAGACAAAGATATAGTTTTCAATGTGCAAATTTTCAATGTGCAATAAAGTTTATTTCTTAAAATATTATTTGAAATTCTATTTCATTAATTGTAAGAAAAACTAATATATTTAATCATATAATAACATTAATAACGTACTTAACAAAATGTTATATAAAAAAATTATATTTTTATATTATATATGAAAATATATAAAATGAATAATAGTAAATATTATGTAATATACATTTATTTACATTTTAATAATTAATTTTTTAATTATTTAATTATTAAAACGTTTTTATTCATAAATTAAAATTTTAGTAGTATTTGATGCCTGCGTGTAGGATTTTAAACATGCCCTAGTAGAAAAGACTTGAAACGAGTTGGCAACACTGCTTACCAGTGCTAGTGCAGTTACAGTGCAGCTACAAATGGCTACAAAGAACTAACCTCAGGTTTAAGAGGGGCCTCGTCAGAGAGAAAGAGAAAGAGAGAAAGAGAAAGAGAGAGAGAGAGGGGCCCTTCGAAGCCCTTCGTTGATTTGACGTTTCTACAAAGTTGAGACGGATCAGCTGCGTGTTGTTAGAACGATGGCGGGTTCGGCTCTCAGACGACTGATGGCTGAGTACAAACGTGAGGATCGGCTTTTTAGTCTTTTAGTCACATCGCAGTAAACATTAGTTCGCACTTGTTAATGACATTGTACGTAATGGAGGCTTTCCCGCCATTGCGATATACATTTTTTCCCCGCCGAACAATAATGTCCGCGCTATTGCGACGAACTTGCAGAGCTAACCTTGAATCCACCGGAAGGCATCATCGCCGGTCCGATTAATGAGGAAAACTTCTTCGAATGGGAGGCTCTCATCACGTAAGCTTTTTCCTTCAGTCGGATTTTTAATCGAGAAAATTATCGTCTTCTACTATCACTAACTACTGCATTATTTTGTACATATTGTATATATAATTTTTCTAACCTAAAATTTGTCTCTATTTTAAGGCTTTGTGCACTATAGGAAAAATATTAGGAATAGGAATGAGGAATAGAAATTAAATGTAACGTACAATGAAAAAGAAGAAAATATTAAAATATAAATATAGAAATTGTCGTGCAAACATAAAATACAAAAAATATTAATATTTTAGTTTATAAGTTTAAACAATAATATAAATTTAAACATTGTTAATCAAGTATACAGTATAAGGAAATTTAATCTCAGGTCTATCCTTTTTATGTGGAGTAAAAAAGATAAACCCTGAACTAGTGCAGCCAATTCAGCTAAAAAAGAAATCTCAGAGCAACATTTTTATTAGCAATTTAGCTTTTTAATTAATCGGAATTTTGCTTGTATTAAAGAGAAAAAAAACAAACTATGAGAAATAAATATTAAATAAATATTTGTCCTATCAATTTACAAAGAGATAATCTAGATGATTTTTCAACTTTTTTGAAAAAGCTTAAACAAAATTGAAAAAGCTTAAACAAAATTGATCTTTTTTGCTATACCAGAATGACATCAGAAAAATTATATAATAATCTTTCGGAAAAAGTTTTTCCATTTCTATAATTTAAGAAAAACCTTTAACTCCAAGACATTATTAATGACGTTAAGATTTTTATTTAAATTTTTTAACATTTTGTATTATAATAGTTTCTACAAAAAAAAGTTGAAAATGCTTTTTAGTCGTTCATTTAAAAATTACTTAATTTTTTAAAGTAATTTTTAAACATTTTCTTTCGAGAATGTTCTGTTTTTTTTGTAAACTAGTGTTTTGTAAAAATTATAACAAATATAAATATTTTTGTAAAAATAAAATTATTTATAAATAATATATATATAAAATTTTATAATAAATTTCTATATATTCATTTTTCATATTCACATACTCATCATTCTTTATACTGTTGTTATATTAATATTTTTCATTCTTAATATAATATCTAGATTTTGTGTACTTAGTCAACTATGATTATATATATATTTAATATTCTGTCATTTTTATTCCTTATTCCTAACGCATTGTGCGTTAGTCCATTTTGTTTTGAAATAAAATAATTCCTAATTTCTACTCCTAATATTTAATGTTTGCTCCTGCTTTTAATATTTTTTTTCTATTGTGTGCAGAGCCTAAGGTTTTAAATAAAATATCAAAACATAATTAATGTCGTGTAAATAGTACTTTTATATACGCGTTTTATACGAGCATTTTTATATAATCTTTTCGATACATTCATTGTTGAAATGTTAGTGCAGCTAAATATTTTTTAGCGGCCCAGAGGGAACATGCTTCGAAGGTGGAGTGTTTCCAGCGAAATTAATATTTCCACCTGATTATCCACTAAGTCCACCAAAGATGCAATTCACTTGTGAAATGTTTCATCCTAACAGTAAGATACTGTGCTATTAAAATTATGATTATATGCTTAATTTAATCCATTTCACTGAGATTTGATAAAAATATAAAACTGAATATTCTTATATATAGGGCGTGTAACTCATTGCAGAGTTCTGTGTGTAAACACTCTTATTTGATATCTTTTTTTATAAAAAATAAAGATTTGAAAAGTAAATTGTTATTGGATGCAGGGTGTCTACTCTTTGGAAAAACTGGGGATTATAAGATTTTTTTTTATGTTGAAAAATCCAAGAATTCTCATGGAATTTGATTGAAACTCAGGGAATTTTTTCAAAAATTGTATCTGATAATTTTGCTCTTATATTTTTTTTTTGTAAACGGTCGCTGATTCACTGATTGGTCAAGTTAGCAATTGTATATGTTTAGCTATTATTTTCTTTTTTAGAATAGAAAAAGTGCATTTATTACTAAACTAAATGAATAGGCTGTAGGCTCCTGGATCCTCGCCGCGGCCATGTTAGATTGTGACGTCAGAGGCGAGAAAGCACACCCTGAAAAATTCTTAGATGCCATTTTTAAATGAAAAGATATTTCGATAAAACACTACCACAGTATAAGTATACACAGTAGCGTCACTGAGCTGTCGGCACCTTTGATGTAGTTGTCCCAAGTCACATGACCCATCACTACATTGAAAATTATACACCGCTTAAATTTGAATGCTCAGAGTGAAATGTAAAGTTAGTTTTTATATAAATAAATAAATAGAATGTTAATTTTTATATTAGAAATAAATATTTTTAATATCATACACCTTTTCGGATTATCAAAAACAGGTTATAATACAGATACTTACAGGTTATTAAGGCTCTTGGCTCTTTGTCGACCATGTCGAAATCGTGACGTCAGAGGCGAGAAAGCACACGCTGAAAATTCTTAGATGCCATTTTTTAATGAAAAGATATTTCGATTAAACAGCACTTCAGATGGCTTTAGCACACTCTTAAAAACCCCCGAAAACTATCCTTTTCCCTTTATAATCAATCAACATCTGTAAAATGATCGAGATATCAGACTTTGACATGCGGAATGACTGCGCATGTGCAAAGACCAGACGGATTGGGCTTCATAATATTACATTTTACAGCTGTTGATTGATTATAAAGGGGAAAGGATAGTTTTCGGGGTTTTTTAAGAGTGTGCTAAAGCCATCTGAAGTGCTGTTTCATCGAAATCTTTTTTTATTTCGAAATGGCATCTAAGAAATTTTAGCGGGTGTTTTCTCGCCTCTGACATCACGATTTCGACATGGTCGGAAAGGAGCCAGGAGCCTTAAGCATAAGCTGAAATGGATTCCAGCTATTAAAAGTTACAATAAGGCTAAGAATGTTAGCTGTGTTAACCATATATGAAATTATATCTTTTTTTTTAAAAGTTTATGCCGATGGAAGAGTCTGCATAAGCATATTACATGCACCTGGCGATGATCCGATGGGCTACGAAAGCAGTGCAGAAAGGTGGAGTCCAGTACAGAGTGTCGAGAAGATATTGTTGAGTGTAGTAAGTATGCTAGCAGAACCAAACGACGAGAGTGGTGCTAACGTGGATGCTGCCAAAATGTGGAGGGAGGATCGCAGTGAATTTGAAAGGATAGCTCAAAAACTCGTAAGGAAAACCCTGGGTATCCTTTGAGATAGAAAGAACGCACATTGTTAATTAAAAAAAAAGGAAATGCTCAAATTATAATTGCTTATTATAATTATTTTTGTTTCTCGATGGCACATTCCTATATGAAACAATAAATTTTTATCTGTGCAATAAAATATTTTTTATGTGCAAATTATTCCTCATCGTATATATTTTATTGATTACTCGCGCTATAATGTGTGATTGATCTTATTAAGAGATTTAAATTAAATAACGGTTGCGCAGATTCTCAGATTTCAGATTTTGATGACTTAAGGGAGAATTGAGGTTAATTTCAAAAATGTTTTATTTTCAACATTGTAGTACAAACATGGGTAATCAAATACATACGCGATTATCTCTTATACACTTACATATATCATTTCACTGTGACGAACCGCTAACAAAGGACAGGATTCGCTTCTTGCGTTTGAGTACGTGATTGACGTTAAGTGTTAGCACTTAAACAAAATTATTATCAACTGATCCCACAAATTATTTTTCGATGATGTTAAAACAATTATCACAATCATATATGGTGCTACGTTCATTTTTGTGTAAATGTACATCAGTGTAAACTTAATGATATTATCAACTAATACTTTATTTTCTCCTCCTCCCTCTCAGAAGGGAATATAAATTAAATACATTTGTAATATTTTATAAAGATATATTTTTTGTGTAATAAAAATAAATACGAAGTAGTGATTCATTCACTGAAAACATTTTTTTAGACGAATTATTTTGCCAATAAAAAATCAGGGACAAACTAGATTGCTTTCGCAGTCAGTTATTCTGTGTATTTTTGTGTGTGAGTGTGTCTTTTACTTTTATACAAATTTTATTGAAATTATATACGAATGCCGATCGAGTTAATCCTGATAGAAATTTCGGAACGTATATCATATTTAAAATTAAATCATCGATTCGCAGCGATTATGTCTGATTATCATGTGCACATTTCTCTTTAATAACAATCGAATTTGGTGACAAAAATATAGGATGTCCCAGTCTGAATAGTCGAATGATTTATTTCGAAAAGAAAAAAGTTTTCTTTAATAATTCCCAAAAGAATTGAGTTAAAACTGAAATCTTTTTCCACACAGAAGAATTATACAATAATTTGCTCCTTTTTTTATGCCTTTTTTAAAATATAGGCTCAAATTACTTTATGAAAAACACTTGGCATGTTAGACTAGAAAAAATTAATTAGTAGATTGTCATATATAATAAGTAATCTTCGTGATTGAATTGCATTTGCGATTTTAAGGATGAAATAAATTTATTTTTCTAACAACAATCAGTTTTCTATCAAATATTTAATTATATTTGGATAATATGTATGACTTCATGACTAACTAATCAATTTGGCAAAATCTAAAATATATGATAAAAATTCAACAATTTTCTCATTTTTTAAAAATAAACTTGTTTGTTTCTTGCACTTAAAAATCTTTGCAATTTGTTTTTTTTTATTCTTTCCCGTTTCTTTGAATTAAAAGTTAATAAAAATAATAAAACTTTGTACACGCGCGCATGTGTAAATTTATTACAATTTATTTTATTACGATAAACAATATTTACATAAATTCAATTAAAAAATAGAATATTCGTGACTAGCATTCAGAAATTATATCTGAATGATAAAATTTTAATGTATGTATATCTGTTTCACCGAAGTACATCTTGTACATTTTTTTTAACTTTAAAAATGCTATCTATACCCGAGATAAGTATATTCACATTATTTTTTTTCTCGGTCCGCTAATATACATATATCAAAAAGATTTCAATCTTTCAATAATACTTTGATTAAAAAAAAAAAAAAAAAGAATTCGAAAAAACCAATTTTAAAAAGTATAAGTTACTTATAACATTTATTATAAATTAGATAATAAATTATCTCAATATAATTTTTGCGCATTTTTTTCATTTATATCAACATAACATATACAACTCAGAAATACATATATGATTACAATCGATGGAAAAAATCTATAGAAAAAAAATTTCTACAGTTAATCTTTTTATCTATTTCTCTAATTTTTAAATAAACTGTGTGCAATATTGTATGTCCAATACTATGCAAATATCTAGTCTAAAAACATAATTTATATAATAATATAATTATATAATATAAAAATTTTTATACGCAAAATTATATATTTAATAGTGATCATAAGAATATGTACAAATGTTGTACTCTGGATACAGTTTTATACTTTGGCATGTGAAAGAGAAGATGCATTTTACATGTATCAAGCATGTGTAATATCAATCAAAGTCACAACAAACTTTGGTCAAAAAGCTCGATCCTTCGAAACGAAAAGCTACCAGCTTTTACAAGCAAAAATTTATTTTGCTTACAAGATATGCCCTAGGAATCGCATTTTAAAACTTCATTACATTAGTTAATCGGAAAACCTAAAGCAAAATATATACAATGGATGTCGGGATATTCTGTAGAACGCTCAATTTGTAATATTTCGTTTTTTACTTTTTGATGCGAGACGGGTCTAATATCGCAGCTGTCTGTTTATCAATAATATCACATTTTGCTAGAAGAAATATATATATATATATATATATTCGAAAGCAATCGTTCTTCGCGGCGCGTCGACATCGAAAGTTATAAATATATAAAAAACATTTGATACATACATCTACTGCTGTCCTTTAATCCTTTAACACGCAAGCTCGCAAGAGAACTTTTTTTTCGTAACAGGGAGAAAAATCTTGCATAGATCTTCCTGATCCTCGATAGTGCCATAACTAGCCTGCGTTGTGCCCAGTGCAAGCTCAACATTTTGCGGTCCCCCCTCCCAAACACCTACAATAAAAAAATTGAATTTCTGAATTGAAAAGGACGTTTGTTATACAAAGAAATATTTTTTCATAAATTTTTTCAAAAATAAAAAATTTTTTAAAAACTTTTATCGAGGACACCAAACGACTCTCTCTAGTTACAGCACTGATCTTCGGGGAAAGGTCATCCGGATAAAATAAAGATACACTCTTTCAAGGATTCACCATGAGCGTCGAGTTGGACACCCGTAAGATTTTTAGTCTGTAGAAAGAAATTCGCCCATTTTGAGCTCTCCGAGCCCAGTCATTAAACATATACATAATTTTGTAGATAATAGAGGTAATATTAAAAAAAAAAATAGTTTTGGATCTTCAAACCCCCGCCGGAAGTAATTCTGACCTCCTAATGATGTTATTTATTCGTTTGATAGCTCATTATCAGAGCTGTTTAAGGCTCCTGGGTCCTCGCCGTGGCCATGTTAAATTATGACGTCAGAGGCGAGAAAGCACACGCTGAAAATTCTTAGATGCCATTTTTAAATGAAACGATATTTCGATAAAACACTATTTCAGATGAGAGACTTTAGCACACTTTTAAAATCTCGAAAATTATTCTTTTCCCTTGATAGTCAATTAACAACCGTAAAATGATGGTGATATCAGACTTTGTCATGCGGAATAATTGCGCATGTGTATAGATCAGACGGACTGGGCCTCATATTACAGATTACAGTCATTTTACAGCTGTTGATTGATTATAAAGGAAAAAGGATAGTTTTCGAGATATTTTAAGAGTGTGCTAAAGCCATCTGAAGTGCTGTTTTATCGAAATATCTTTTTATTTCGAAATGGTATCTAAGAATTTATAGCGTGTGTTTTCTCGCCTCTGACATCACAATTCCAACATAGTCGGCGAGGAGTCAGGAGCCTTAAGATAACAAATACGTCATTACTGTGTTCAGAAGGTATCTGTATATCTTTTGAAAAATATTTAGCATATCCTAGATATCAAATAACCGACATGATATGGGAACAACAACCTATGGTCTATGGTACGAGCACCATTTTTACGTTCACGGCACCTCCATAACGAGGTAGACCCAAAAAGAAATCTTTAGAAAAGGATGAATACAAAAACGAATTCTGGCAGTCATGTTCAACTATAAAATAAAAAATCATCAGTTTATTGCAAGCGTGGAAGCATCGTGTAAGCATAGATAACAAAATGAATACACTTTATACACCAACATTGATGACGTCCTAACATTGACCGGCGGATGTTTTAGACAATCCTCTCATGCATGATGCTCTACAATTTGGTATATGTCTCATTTCTGAACTCGAAGGGCCCAAAAACCCCCATAAAAATAGGCGAAGTTCTTTGACATACCCCTTGGTCCTTCCCGGGACCAAGGGGATCTATTGAAGGTTTTTCTCACGTAAAAAAAAAGAGGGAAACTCGGGGATATATCGGAACTGACAGACTTGTGCAAGCCCGAGTTAACTCGGGCAACGCTTTATTTTATATCATGAAAAAAAAAATTTTTTTGTCATTTTGTTGCAAAAAAGAAAATGTGCGTTAATGGGTTAATCACGTAATCATCAATGAAAACTTGAGAACGCGCTCCCTTTCGCTCGAGCTGCGAACGTGCCGCATTTGGTAGCAAACTCAAATTTTGCTATTATTCGTCTAAATCTCCCGTTCATTTTAAAAATCACATTCCATTATTACAGTTAGCTTCGACATATTGCAGCCTTCAAGGGCTCCTGCTTGACACTGAATGTGCTGCGGTTTTCCTACGATTAATTTAAATAACTATAATTAACTTTTAAAATCCGTCGCGTCAACTGCGATTAAATAAATTTTTATTTCTTTTTATCAACATATATTATTTGTTAGAATTATAATTTATAAAATTTTAATTAATCAAAGTAGAATTAAGGGACGATTGCATTAAAATTAACGCTATTCACGTGTAATTTGAAATTAACTTGAATTAATTTGCATCAATTTAAATTAATTCGATTTATATATAAAATTAATTTAGATTACCCGAGAAAAAAATATCCATATATAATCAAGTATAAATATACATACATAATTACATATAAAATATATCTATATATGTTTTCTTTTTCTTGCATAATCTTTATCGTATCTAGAAAAAATAAAAAAAATTGACAAATAATTAGAATAATTTTTGCATTTTTTTTAGAAAAACTAAAATTTAAAATAAGAAAAAAATTGCTCAAATATAATTATATATAAATTTATATATGATTATACATATATAGGCAAATATTTTCTAATTTTATCAACTTTTATTTTTTCCAAAATAAGAAATGCGGAAATTATATGCAGATAAACTATATATGTATGTATATATAAGATTAATTAAACTTAAACATAATTTAATTTAAATTCATTTAGAACAACTAACAATAAGTTAACAATTATCTTAATTAAAATTAACTAAATTTAACGTAATTAAAAAAATTTTTCCCGTTAATTTATTATTAACTCGAATTATGTATAATTACTGTTACATTAATTCACTAAGCCTGTTAATGCAACTATGATCTTTAAAATGTGTTTATAAAATAAGACGCTCACGCTCCCTTAAAACTAGAATTTCCTTGCAAGTAACATCATACATTCGTGTGTTGTATGTGTGTGTTTTTTTTTGTATGACCTTATGACGTAAATATGTTCGTTATAAAATTTTATGATAAATTTTTACATTAGTATATATTATACATTCCCTCGTCCTCTCTTCCCATAACCTTGATGTTGACATATAAAAATCATGACTTTGAATGGTTTTTAAAAGGTGTTTAGTTAGCGATTGGAGTTTATAAAAAAGTTATTAACAAGTATAAGTATGCATGCAAAGCGAGATCTAAACGTATTGTTAGATTGACATGAAAAATTCAATGTTGTCACATATGTGTAATTTATATATAGGTATTATTATCCATACACACATGTGCATTTTTTACAGATATACTTATATCTTTATATATAATATTAAAAAATGTTGCAACAAAACTGTATAATTATATAGACCTCATTTCGCATTGAAATTCACAGGGTGATGTATAAAATGAACTTTGTTCTGTGGATTTTCATAGATTTTTTATTCACAAAAGAATACTCAAACAAAGTTGAACTTTTTATTTGTTAATAACTTTTTACGAAACAATCAAACAATCGACGGTTGAAATTAAGATCATCGGAGAGAGAAAGGGTACACTAATATAAAGATTCACCAATCTTATTAATCCTGCTTTATATATATACATATACCTCCCTTTATACTGTGAGGTATTGTGGCGCCCTCTTATTAACTATACACACATACCTTGCAAACTCCACACAGGACTCGCTTAGTCCCTTGGACGATTTCGTTAATGTTAATAGTAATGGTATTGCAAAAACTACTTGATGAATATTGAGTACAAAATTTGTCCATGTACGGGTATGTATGTGTGTGTTTTGTAAATGTATCTGTGCATATATGTATACAATATATATACTCCATTCAACGAGAGAACGTGCATCAGTCTGCGCATAAACGGGCAAAATAGGGAAAGATACCGGTCTAATACTTCAGGAACCTGATGTCATTCATTGTAGGCACCTTAAACCATATAGTATATGGAATGCGCATTGCGCCCTATCTTTCCAATGTTCGGTTGTTGTCGAGTTATGCGGAAGAGATAGAGATTGTTTGACCATGTGTGTGACCAAAAAATTGACCCCTCGAGGGCCAATGTAGCCAATCACATGCTGTTTTAGACTATCTTTGTCTCTCAATTCGGCAACAGCCCCCCACCACTAACGTGCCGTTCAGATACTATAATGGGTGCGTTCGGTTTGGGCGCTTACACGCTTAAAGCGCTTTTAAGCGTTATTCACATCGTTCGCTTTGGAGTTGTAAGCGCTCACAGATCGACTAATGACGTCATCGTGACGTCATAACTTCTGCTCACAAACGCTTATTCCTGCGAGGTAGGGCAGCGTGAGCGTAAGCGCTTACGTTTATTTCGGAACGCATTGTTAGCGCATGGTATCAGTGAATTTGGCTTATGACAAGCATTATGATAGAAAGTTTTTTTAAAAGATGCGGAAACCGACCGCGTGTACATAATATATGAAACGGCAGATGAAGTAAAGCGTATATTTGCGCAAATATAATTAACTTATCGCCTGCCATCTTGATGCGCTTATAGTCGCTTACAATAGCCAAAACGAACGGTATTCCTAACTGTTGTGTAAGCGCTCAGATACCAAACCGAACGATTGAAAACAGCGCTTATAAGCATGAGCGCCCAAACCGAACGCACCCCTAACTGTGTTCAGATTCCTTACTCCGAGTAGAAATATTAACCCGAGTGCGTTCAGATAGCACCCGAATAAGTATTTTTTGACTCGATAGACTGCGTTCAGATCGGTGGGTTGAAGTAAACGAGTTAACTCTAGAATCGAATTCTCAACCTGCCATTTTTTGCGGATCAAAAAATTACTCAACGTATTTTGGCGGCAAGCTTGACAAGTCTTGTTGAAAATGATACATTCAAGCCGAAACGTGACTGATTGTGAGATCACTGAGATAAATGTAGAAACGGACCTGACTCGCCACTACTTCAAATTAATTAATTAATAAAAAAAAATATAATAATATAATTAATAAAATACAATTATTAATTAATTAAATTAATTAATTCTTCCTACTCGTTACTACTTTCCAGCGTCTCACTGAACAATAATCTGAACAGTTGTTCACTCGCATAAATAACCGTAAAAATAGTATTTCTTCGACTATCCATCTTTGTTTATCTCCCACCACTTTATCTAACACAAAAAGTAACTTGGACCGTTCAGAACCACAGTCTTACTCGGAGTAAACTGGTCGGGTTAGAGTCGAAACTCTAAACAATTTAACCCCAGTCGTTGGGTTGGGAATCTGAACACACCCCTATATGGTAGACACTGACAAGTTAAATAAGCAGTGAAGGAAAGTGAAGGGAAAACCTGCCCAAAACGGAATTTTCGTCCGATCTGATGCATGTTCTCTTGTTGAATGGAGTACATATACGAGGGCAGTTCGATAAGTCAGTGACTTTTACAAGATATGGCACTCAAATCGCAATCTAATTTTATTTCTGATATTTACCATCTTATTTAAGTATACACACCAAGTTTCAAGTAGATCTGTCAAATAGAAATTTTTTGACAGCGTTCTAAAGCGGATAAGTTTGTGTTTTTTGCTAAAATGGAAAAAAGTGAATTTCGTGTGCTAATAAAACATTACTTTTTGCGTGGAAAAACCATTAAGGAAACTGAAGAAAAGCTAAAAAAGTATTATGGGGACTCTGCTCCGTCGCATGGAATGGTTCACAAGTGGTTCACTGAATTTCGTTGTGACGGAGCAGAGTCCCTATAATACTTTTTTAGCTTTTCTTCAGTTTCCTTAATGGTTTTTCCACGCAAAAAGTAATGTTTTATTAGCACACGAAATTCACTTTTTTCCATTTTAGCAAAAAACACAAACTTATCCGCTTTAGAACGCTGTCAAAAAATTTCTATTTGACAGATCTACTTGAAACTTGGTGTGTATACTTAAATAAGATGGTAAATATCAGAAATAAAATTAGATTGCGATTTGAGTACCATATCTTGTAAAAGTCACTGACTTATCGAACTGCACTCGTATATACGAATTTACCAAACAAGGAAAAAAAAAGTATAATTCAAGCGATTAGGCGCTTCTTAAACCAAATTTAATCGTATCTACTTGTCCTTCCAAGTAATATATAAATCAATTAATGAATCACTTTTCGATATGAGAAAAATTTTTCTTTGGAAGATCTATTGCTGTACTAATGCCACATTATGTAAGCTCTAGCGAATATCAAAAGATGAAAATTGGTCGGAATAAATCTCTATTTTGAAAAAGCTTGGAATTTAATTATATATATTTTTAAGCGTAACAGTCCAATTAAAATCATAATAAAATATAATTAAAACTCACAAAAGATTTTAAAAAATATATAAAAATAAACAGAACGTTACGATATCTTGCATGATCCAATGAATGTCAATAAACAATTATTGCACGATGCTTCAAACTTGTTTGAGCACAAGAATAAACGCGTGATTACTTTAACTTGCGTAACTGCGTTAAAAAATATCTATATTTTGCATAGTATTAATATGTTTCTTTCATTTCCATCAAACATTAATTAGTCTTCAATTGATAATTTAAATGTGATGAAATAATAAAATATTCGAATTGTGTCGCAATTTTAGCTTTTTTCCTTTCTTAACTATTTATATATTGCGCCAAAATTACTTTTAGTTACATACAATATTTCCTCGTTAACAGAGACTTTCCTCTTTATTAATAAGAACAAAGATATTTCTCCCTCTTTTTTGTGTAAGTTTGCCCGATTATTTGTCGAACGCTGTTTAACTTTTTTATTTCACCGCTAGAGTGCAGAGCAATCACTTTACATAGCTTTTTCAAAGTTTTAAGTTTTTTTAAAAATTTACCTCGTTATTGAAACACTTTATAGAAAAATATATGTATATGATAATTTATGAAACAGTAAAATACTTTTTGAAAGTTAAACAAGTTTGCTGCTTTATTAACAAAAAAAACAATATATCCTGCGTAACTTTCTGTTAATGAGGTAATATTGTAAGAGTTTTTAACAATTTTTATAATCGAGATAACTTTCATAGTTTTACATAACTAAATTTGTAGAAAGAAAGAAAAAAGTTTAAAAAGAATTTGCAAAATGTAATTCGCATTATTAGGTTTTTATATGTTATTTATTTAGTTGGCCTTCTTTATTAGCAGTCTAAATTAACTAAATCGATTTTAAATATATATACATATATATATATATACATATATATATATATGTATATATTGAATGATATATTTTCTCCGCTAATCGAATTTAATTAAAAGTAAGCAATTCAAGAAACTTGAATTCTTCAATATTACAAAATCGGACATTAATTTAATTATGTAAACTTAAATGAAAAATGCAAATATGGCACGCAAGAAGTTTTTATCCGACCACTGTGGTTTTTTTTATATATTTATATATTTATATATGTACTTATAAGTGTACGTATATAAACAAATATTGTGCGTTGTTTATATTAATCTTGCCATTATAGTTAATAAAAAGGAACTAAGAGTTAGAAGTGACTATACAGAATTTCTTTACGCTCAGCTTGGTTGTGCGTCTCTCTTTGCCACTGAAATTGTACTACATAAAACCGGTAACAAAGACGTAATCATCAAGCGATATTTGATAAGAGATCAAAAAATGGTTTCTTCGCAAATTTTTTTGTTTCTTTTTTTCTTGTTAACCATTTCGACTAAAGATTATTCCGCAAATAACTTTACTTTATTGATTATCGATTTAGCTGCAACGCAAACTGCACAAAATTGCATTTATTTCTCTCTAAAAAAACAAAATATAATTCTTACGATATTTCCATAGACATAATACATATAAACTGCGTTGTACGATTACAAGTTCTGCATCAAAATTAAGAAAAGAAAAGAAGTTTGAAAGACTTGACTCTTCTTTTTCAGAAATAATAGAAAAAGTCATAGATATCTATTAGCAATGCTAACGATTGAAAAAGAAGGCTAAAAATGAAGATGAAAATTGATAATTAACTTTCTGCCTCAAAATAACACTTTAAAGAATAGGAAAAGAGATACGAAACAATGCAAGAAATGAAATTAGAGCTTTGAGTACTGATGTTAAGCATATTTTTTAATAATATAATTCTTGGGAATAATGTTAATATTCTCGGGAATGTTAAATTGTCCTTATACTTAATAATAAACGCGAAAAGAAGAATATAATGGGAAATAAGCCAAACTAGCCTGGAAGAAGAATCGGAAGAAATTATTTCTCTGCTATATGATTTCTTTAATCAACCCTCTTATTTAAAAGTGAAAATGGTAGAAAAAGGAAGATCATGTTAGACAACTAGCGTCCTCTTGCGTGAGATACGACTCCCAAAAGCTTTTCGCCATAAGTCTTATCTATTGGGTGATCAAGAACAATAAGCTGAGTCCGACTCAGAAGAGATTCCTGCGGGAAGTTTGCGACGAGGATTGCTACAATTTTGTCCTGCAAAAGATCCTAATTGATCCTAAACCTTCATTATTCAAGATCAATCCGTTCATCATTTGACGGATAGCGAGCCTTATCATTATCTTATCGTCAACTTCTGACCGGATTCTTGATTGATGCGACTCCGTTCATCGGGATAATATTCATATAAATTCTGTTTAATATTGAATTTTTCATGGCTAGTTTATGTTAGAATCTTGCTTTGTGTAAAACTTTATTTATTACTAATTTTTTAGCAAACAACAATGGTGGCTAAAATCTTTTGGGGATTACTCAGGGTGATCATGACAATATATGTACGTCAAGATCAGTCATCAGAGCTGGCTCCCCTTTTGTCAATATTTGCCAAAGAAATATTGCTCACCTTATGTAATAAAATATTCTCTTCTAAATTATATTTCTATATATAATAAAAAAACATTTGCTATTTTTTTACACCAAAAGCAAATTATCAGAAGCTATATTCCTAGCTTCTTGTACAATGTCTTGAAAAAATTAATATACAGGGTGTTCCATTTTAATTTATACAGCAAAATATTTCGGAAACTAAGCTTTATCGAAAAAAATGTTTCAAACCAAAGGTGTAAGGTTTCAAAAGGGACAATATCGTGATCTAGATACGCCTCTGGTGATGTTTTTCAAAGTCCTTTAAAGGTCAACATAGTTTTCTTAAACGGAACTACCCTACTTTTTTACATAAATTGATTCCTCGTAATATTTGACATAAGAAGTTATAAGGGTATGACGGTCAAAAAGAGTAGTTTACGAGATATTTTCTACTTTAATTTAACATAATCTTACATAACTATAAAATATCTCGTAAAATTCATTTTCCGATGATCTTATCTCAATACTTTTATGCATAAAATAATGAGAGAAATCAATTGTAAAGAAAACATAATTGTTCCCAAGAAAAAGTATGTAAATTGCAACTAGCAGCTCTTATTATTTTGTGCATAAAAGTATTGAGGTAAGATAATCGGAAAATGAATATTTTACGAAATATTTTATAGTTATGTAAGATTTTATGTTAAATTAAAGTAGAAAATATCTCGTAAAATATTCATTTTTAGTTGATAGTGCAACTGAATATTTTACGAGATATTTCATAGTTTATGTAAGATTATGTCAAACTAAAGTATAAAATATCTTATAAACCATTCATTTTTGGGCATCCTATCCTAATAATTTCTTATGCCGAATATTACGGGGAATTAATTTATTTTAAAAAAAATAGTTTTGTTTAAGAAAACTGTGTAAAAAGAATAAAAGTACAGCCAAAATTGAATAGTTTAGAGATTTTATACTTTAATCTTTAATTTCATATAATTTTACATACATTATGAAATATCTCATATGATTTATCTCATAAAATATTCATTTTTTATTTATTT
Source organism: Prenolepis imparis (assembly GCF_030444845.1). Taxonomy (NCBI): domain Eukaryota; kingdom Metazoa; phylum Arthropoda; class Insecta; order Hymenoptera; family Formicidae; genus Prenolepis; species Prenolepis imparis. The sequence continues at coordinate 4,336,126 of NW_028141161.1, forward strand.
TATCTCAATACTTTTATGCACAAAATAATAAGAGAAATTAATTGATGTAAAGAAAGCAGATAGTTGTTTTTAAGAAAAAATATGTAGTTGCTCGTTTCAACTTACTCAAATTAAGATGATTTTGACTTCATTGTGATCTTGTTTTAATGAAAATTTTTTTTAAATTACATTTTTTCATAGTTGATGTCAAGGCGTAAATTTAAAATGGTATAAATAAACTCTTCATGAATCTATAATTTATAATTCTCAATTGAGCAATCTCTCCGTGATGTACATCGGATAATGCGAATGCTGGCGGCTAAATCAAACTTCAAGAATTTGTAATTTAGAAACAAAAAAGGATTTATTTATATTATTTTGAAACTCAATCTCGACATCAGCTATACAAGTATGCAATAAAAAAAATAGGCTCTTATTTAAAAATTTTAGTCACCTTGAATTTGAATTAACCTTGGTAGTGCCACTTAAGATCGAATTGTGCAACAAAATATATATTTTTAACTCTCAAAACTCTCTTTTATCTGAAACATTTTCTTCGAAAATAAATTTTTAAAAATATTTTACTATTCTCTTACTTATATACCCTGTATACACACGCACACGCACATGTTCCTTTATGATATATTTGTTAAGAAATTATTTGATCCAAATGTTCTTCCCTAACATATTATTTTTCATCACTCTAATCCTATATCTCACAAAGAACACTATTCGTCTCTTCAATTTCGATGAATTTTGGATATATTGATAGTCAAAATAAGAGACACGTATTTTTTCTTATTTATCTCCAATTGCCATTAAAGGAATAAAACACATAGAAAACAATTGGTTCTTATATTTCTGAGCGAATATCATCGAAACAGTAAAATATATGAAAAAAATGTGTTTGTGTATTTTTTTCAGCAATAATGTAATTAATTTTAGCATCGCGGAAAAGAGGCAACAATACTTGCGAGAATCGACTTAACATGCCTTTTTTAGAAAGGGATGTTTCAACCTTTTAATGGTAATTAGAGAATAAATAAAAAAATATAGCAAATATTGACAAAAAGAAATTTAACTCCGATGACTTTGACCTTGACATATGTTGACAAGGTAATCACCTTGAGTAAACTTACTTTAGCTAAACGAGGAGCGCTATAAATACTGACATAACATACGCAAGAATGCAGCAAAACACTACATTTCACCATGTTAATTCCAAAAAATGAAGATAGAATTAATAAATGGAACGTCACCAGAAATTTTTTATATATGATTGTCATACTTTTGAATGGATCTAAAGTCATCTGTTCACAAAATAGTGTCAATATTTCATAGATCATACGAAACCAATCGAAGATGACCCTTTTTGTTAATTCTTAATGAACATTTTTTACATGCCAGGAATATAGACATTATAAATATGGCTCGAAGGAATTTTGTGTATATATTGTTTGCATACCACTACAATTGTACATACATATACAAGATGCAGCCAATAGAATGTTTTTATCATCTCGGCACCTTGTTCTCTTAAAACATACTATGCTAAAAAAATCGGAACTTGGCTCAGGAATAATCTAAATCATGTTATTGTCTACCAGTATATTCATGTGCCACTACAGCTGAAATTGCTGTCAAGTGCGGTCTCTTTTTTTGTAACAGACATCTTCAAACACGAATTTTTTACAACGGAAAATACAAAAGAGGAATAGGCGTCTCAATCTGAAACAGGAAATTCAAAGATGTTGAATGTTTATGAAGAAGTTCAGCTGAGAAGAACATCTCGAGACCAAATGGAAACCATGAATAGCAAGTTCATTCTGCCTGTTCAGATTATCTCACCATCAAAATTGAAATCAAGAACACAAAATTCAAAGACTAGAAGAGCTCAAGTTCGGGTTAGGGTGATGGGAGAGCTGATAAGTAGCTTTGGAGTGATGCAGGGCCTCAAACAAGGACGACCTAGTACCAACTCTCTTCAACTTAGTTTTGGAAAAGGTTATACGCGGCACCTTAGTTGACGTTAACACAACAATACTCCAAAAATCGCAACAGATCACGGGGTATGCGGACGATCTTAACATACTAGGAAAGTCAATTCCATCAATCAAGGAAGCATTTGGAAATGCCGCGAAAGAGGTGAGTCTGAAAGTGACCGAAGACAAAACCAAATTACTGATGCAAACCAGAAAACAAAGAGTCAGATTGGGACAGAACGTCACTCTTGACAAATACAACTTTGAAGTGGTAAAGGAATTTACTTACTTAGGATCAGAGGTCAATATAAGCAATGATGAATCCAGCGAGATCACAAAAGAGAATATCTGCAGCGAACCGCACCTTTTTGTCAATAAACCAGTCGAGGAACATTCACAGAGAAACTAAACGTCTTTACAAAACTCTCATCCGCACTGTAGTGTCCTATAGAAGCGAAGCATGGACGATAAAAACGGCGGACAGGTTGGACAGTTTCGAAAGAAAAATGCTGCGCAGAATTTATGGACCTGTAAACGAGGACGAGCGCTGGAGAATAAGACTCAACCACGAGCTACATGACTTGTATAAAGAACCTAGACTTTCAGTAGTTCACATCAAGCTGATGAGACTCGGGTGGGCAGGACATGTTCAAAGAATGCCAAACATGCGAGTACCAAAAAAGGCGGCCCTAACTTTGCAGCTAGGAGGGAAACGACCTGTCGTCAAGACTGTGATGGAAGGAGGGTGTTGCCAGGGATGCCAGAGAATGGTTGAATGTTGGAAACAGGAAAAGTGCGTCGGGAAACCGGGAAGAGTGAAAGAGAAGAATAGAAGAGGCCAGGGCTCGATTTGAGCTGTAGCGCCATCGAAAAAGAAAAAGAAGAGCTCATAGCACACAAGTTCCCCTTACAAAATGAATCTAAAGGTTTTTTAAAAAAATCCATCCTGAGGGCAGCAGTGTCCCTGAAGAGATATCTCAATAAAAAGAAAACTCCCAAGAAAATTGCTTGCACTTCCAAAAAAATCTATGCAAAAATAAAGGATCAAAATCGAAGAAATCAAAATTTAAGAATTCATCCAAAGTGAGTTCAGTGTGCAAAATGTCATAAATGGGCACATAAAGAGTGTGCTCACTCACAGATTATTTTGAGACTACAATATATCTAAAATTCTTCAAACACGGAGAGGGACATTTGGATAGTGTTTTTTGTCAGTTTTCGGACAGATATATCGCACACTTATATATTGGTGAACTGGATAAAGAGTTATAGTTGTAGGCTTATAAAAGTCTGTCATAGAACTATTCTATTTTATAAGCCTTTTCTTTATATAATCCTGTATCCGATATTGAGCGCTACTTTTAAAAATGCAAAATGATATAATATGTATAGATAATATTGCAATTTTCTGTAACTCTTCTTTTCTATTGAGTAACCAATTGCGAATAAAATAAGTCACTAGTACACTCAAAGAATATATTTAATAATTAGAGCTTCTTTTGCAAATGTGGCAGATTTTTATGTATTGATTTCAATATATAATGTAATTTTTGAATATATGATTTATATACGAAACCATTGAGAATTTGTCTAACAGAGAAACATACCGAAGTGTCCTTTTTGCATTTAAATAGACATTGAATATATTATAGAAGAATACAAAAAGAACATATATTTTTTTATAGCACATTCTCACGTATTTAGGGATTGAAACAATTCAAAGATAATTAGATAATGTGATTTTGAATATCGGTGAAACAATGAAAAATGTTTCTTATAATGCTCTTTATAACATTTAGATTTTTCAAAATATCTCCACACCAGGCATTTTTTGAATTTGGTTTTTTTTATAACCTAAAAATTAAAGAGCCTCTTTCCGCCAAACTTTGATAATATGACTTTTCGAAATCGCGCATTTTAGCAATTAAACTTTACAGATGGCGCTTTGTATTTATGCTGCACCATATTTGACAATATACAGTTTATTTTATATTATATTCTACATTGTGTAGAATAAATAGAAAATCATCTTAGAAATATTGAATAATTATTCTCTTATTTATTTATATATTTTTCTATTCAATTTATTAAATAATATGATATATATTATGTATACAATTGTATGGAATATGGAAAAGAACAAGCTGTCAAGAGAATAAAGTATTGTGCGATAAAAATTATGCAGCATAATTAACATAGCACCATCTCTAGAATTCATTTACAAAAATACGATTTCGGAAAATCATATATGAATTTTGATGAAATATTTTTTAATTTTTGTGCTTATAAAAATTCAAAATTTATAAAATTTCTAGTATAAAGTGGGAATATTTTTAAAAAATATCACATTTTTCGAAAAATTTAAATGTATATAAAAAACATTATAGAAACCATAAAACTTTTGTTAGAAATATTTTTATTATTTTATTTCATTGTTTCACCTATATTCTTGCTCAAAATCATATCGAGTTACTTTTGAAAGATTGTTTCAATCTCTTAATACATGAAAATCTTATAAAAAATATGATTCTTATTTTGAATTGTTCTATAATATATTCAAAGCCTATCAAAATCGAAGAGGGAACACTTCCATATGTGTCTTTGTAAGAAACTGTTTCTTTTAGGTTTGAAATATTCGAAGCAGATTCAAGATTATTACAAGTTTTATATTCTGTTTTAAGATCTTGTATAGATTAGTTCTTTCATATTTTTTTCAAAAGTCATCTTTTTATATTAACAAAACATTAACAAAACTATTTAATTTAAAAGATTCAAAAATTGCCCTAATTGGCCTGCAAAACCACTTTTTGCGTTAATTTTGTTTTAGGAAAAACAAGCTTCGCCTCTGCCTGAAAATATTTAGTAACTACCTAAGTACTATTCTTTCCAATAAGAGTTTATATTCAATTTTACATAAAAAAGAAAGCAAAATTAGAAACACTTAAGTTTATATGGATATTCAGCCATTGTGGGATCCTAAATAATGGGCTGGCATATTAAAAAAATAAAAAAAGCCACTATGCAGAGTATTAATATCTAAATAAAGACATCCCAAAGAAAAATCTTTGGAAAAATAAAATTTATATAAAGATTAATATCTCTCACTGGTGTCACAGAATACGGTTGAGTACTATGGCACATTTTATTTTAATAATTTTTTTTACAAAAAAAATTGACTAAAGCTATTGTAAAAAACATTACAATTTTTTTGTCAACGCTAATTGAGTCCTAATTAATTGATTTAGAATCAGAAATCACATACATTTTAGAGACTATATTAAAAATATATAAACATCCAAATTTAATTATTAAATCTACGGCTACGATGTTTCTAAAAATTCTCAATAAAAATTAATTTTATAAGCTATTTTTGTCTGGTTTTAAAGCTCTGAATAAATTGTTATTTAATTTATTCTTTTTCTTAAAAATAATATTCTTTTATTTCCCACACAATTTGTGTGATCTTTTTTCTATTGTTTTTGCATTAAAAAATATAAATTTAAAAACCTCACTATATATATATTTCAGTTTAGTATAATTAACAAATAGTAAATTAATTCTAAATTATCTCCAAAGATTAAGCGTTTTTATTTTATATGTTATTTGTAAATGCGTGCGTGTGTGTATTGTCTTTCTCTTCATTTAATCGATAAGATTTTTAATCTGATAATTTTAATATAATCGCTGCATACATGAATCTAGGCCTGTATTTAATAAATGTTATTTTTGTAAATTAAACATTACTGAAAAAATTATAATTTTAAAAATAATAAGTGCTTTTAAGTAAATTTTAATTGTTATATTGTTATTCACATAATAAAGAAAAACATTAAGGTTCTTGTGTCCTCGCCGGGGCCATGTTGGATTGTGACGTTAAAGGCGAGAAAGCACATGCTGAAAATTCTTAGATGCCATTTTTAAATGAAAAGATATTTCGATGAAACATTACTTTAGAGGGCTTTAGCACACTTTTAAAATATCTCTCGAAAACTATTTTTTTTTCCTTGACAGTCAATCAACAACCGTAAAATGACTGTGATATCAGACTTTGTCATGCGGAATGATTGCGCATGTGCAAAGACTAGACCTCATATTAAGGTCATTTTACAGCTGTTGATTAATTATAAAAGGAAAAGGATAATTTTTTGTGATTTCACATTTTAAGAGTGCTAAAGCCATGAAGTGCTGTTTCATCGAAATATCTTTTTATTTGAAAATGGCATCTAAGAATTTTTAGCGTGTGTTTTTTCGCCTCTGACGTCACAATTCCAACATGATCGGCGAGTAGCCAGTAGCCTTAATGTATCTTATAAAAAATTTCTCAGAGAATCAGTAAGTATTTTTTGTAAAATTTCTCTTCAATCTGTAAGTAATGGGATATAGTTATATTCAGACGATATGAGATATATAAATGATGTAGATAAAGCTGAATAGAAGTGGCCTCTTAAGATTAAAGCTCATACCCTATGTAAAAAAAAAAAAAAAAAACTTATATCGTGCAATCTATACTTATTATGTCTATGGTTATCTCAGTATGTCTCTCTGTTATATCAGCATAGCAAAACGGATATTGCAATACGCAGTATTGCACAGCTTCTATTGATATAGAATAAATTATATTTTTTTTCCTCGACAATCAATCAGGTAACTTGAGACGACCATAACTTGCAGCTTTAAATATACACGAAAATTTTTCTACTTTCAAGTTTAATCACAATACTTACTTTACGAATCGACACGCCATAAATCGACTAAATCAAAATCACAGGCGCAAAATCGTTAATCAGACGTCACATACGACGATGATAATATAAAATTAATTTCTGCATATAAATAAAAACTTAATCATAAATTAAATTTCAGAGTGCATCAGCAATAATTTAATTAAATCATTGATTTTAATTTCTTCTCGTATTATTTAATAACAAATTAAATTCTAGTGCGTTTTTATTAATTTAAAAAAATTAAATTAATTCTTGCAAACTTAATAAAAATAGATTTTTACATATAAGCAAATAATCATTTAAGCTCTACAAAATAAATTACTGTGCATTAGTAATGTAGTCACGAATTATTCATATACATTCATATTCTCTCAGATACATTATCCCCCCCCCCCTTCCCCCCAAAACTAAATCAAATTAATCGACATATTAAAATTGCACATTGACAGAAATTGAATTCATTCAATATAAATTTAAATATATACGTTTGTGAATTTTTTACATGAAAATTTAATTAAGTTTTCAATTATCTATATGTGTGTGTGTGTGTGTGTGTGTGTTTATATATATACAGGGTGTCCCATGACTCGAGGTCTATACATTAAGGGCGTGTTATTGAAGCCATTTAAAGATAAAATTGTTTAATAAACATATATCCGTAAATGCTTCCTAACAGAACTACAACCATTGAAAATTAATGTAAATATTTAAAAAAAAAGAAAAAAAAAACATTTAACTTGTTTATTTAGAAATGTATTACAAATTCTGTTCAAAATTATCTCCTACAGATGCAAAGTCTTATTCTATGTAAAAGTGATTTAACAGCTCACTTCATCACGCCAGGAGAATTTCTTATTTGCGTTGCCGCATCCATAATTCTGTTCACAAGTTTATATTGCGAGATTATTCTGCATAAATTATTAATATGAGAAAATATAAGCAATACCAGACTGATAGAAAATGTTTCAAATATTCATATAAACTTTCAATGGTTGTAATTCTGTTAAAAAGCATTTACGGACATATGTTTATTAAACAATTTCAATTCTAAACGACTTCAATAACACGCCTTTGATGTATGGACCTCGAGTCATGGGATACCCTGTATATATATGTATATATATGTACACACACACATATATATATTTGTATATTAACATCAGGGGCAACATTTGGTGCAGGTATGTCTTTGCACAAAGAGCAAAGTGGAAGAGGAAAAAATCACACGGCTGTACCTCACGATAGACCCTGCGGCGTGAAGCAGATCTTCTCCAGTTCGCCAGTTGATGAACTGACTGGTGATTCAGCTCGGTCATCCTGCTCTTGGGCCGCTAGCTGTTCGCTGTAGTAATGGGGTGTACTGAGATAGTCGATGAGTCGCCGGGGTAACGGCAAAGTCGGGATCAAATCTCTGCGCACCATCTTCAGGATGACGAATCTGCAGGTGTGCTGCAGACTCTGTACCTGCTTGAATCGCGACACCGGATGGAGCAGCTGCACTCGCATCGGACCCAAAACTGGCCGCCGATGCAGGAAGAAGAGATACCGACCGCTGCGCGAATGCTCGACCGCGTTCTCGATAAAGTCAACAATGGTATGTGACTTGAACTTTGTGCAGCTACCGAAACTGAAGTTACCTGCATATTCGTAAGAGATGAATTTGATTAAAACGTATGTCATACAACAATATCGCGAATTCTGCAGCTATATATATAGTATGAAACTTACCCTGGTCATGCTCTATCCTTACGTGTCGCACGCAACTGTTAAGTCTGAATGACAAGGAAAAAATGTAATGATCGTCGCTACTGTCCCGTACGATGAACGAACCATCCGGCTCGTTGGATAGTATCTTCTCCGCCGCCTCGCCGGATATAGGTCCCCAGTACCATCCATACTATTTTGGAAAAAGAAAATGACAGTATTAATATCAGCTGATTCTTATATCATAAGCTTTTTCGAGAAAAGGAAAGATATTGGAACTCTATCAGAACTCAAATCCTCTTATTATTAGTAAACAATGCTTCAGTTCCTTTAGAACTATCAACCCTCTTTCTCTCGGTTCACACAGAATTCTGAGGAAACGTTGATTAAATCCACTTCTGAAATCCATAAGCCTTTCTCGAGCAGAGGAAAAATATCAAAGCCCTACCTGGACACAAGGATCCTAGGATCTTTTCTCTCAGTAGGCAGTTACTCTGCCATTGAGCCACTCATCATTCCAAGTATCATCGTATATTCTCTCTACATACACAGTCTGTTATAGAAGTAAGTGTACTGATAAAAAATAAAATACAAGGAGACAATTTTTTGTTATTATTATTATTATTTCTTATTCAAAATATATCTCTTCCAAGTCTATACAACGTTGGAAGTGGTCATATAAAATTTTTCAAAGCACTTCTGAAACTTGTTTTCCGTAATTGTGTTCAAAATGTCGGTCGAAACTTCTTGTATATTTGGTACCGTGTCGTAACGCTTTTTTTTTTATGGCCATGTTTAGTTTAAGAATAGCCAGAAGTCGCAGGGAGCTAAATCTGACAAATATGAGGTAGTCATTACGAACACTACGATGCCTTTCTTGTCCAGGAAGTCGCATAAAATTTTTTATTTGTGCGCCGGAGCATTATCGAAGCAGTAGTGACCAAGATCTTGTTCTCATTGTCAATATTCTAGTCGAACTCGACGAATCCTGCCCCACAGACAATTGAGAATACCGAAATAGTATTATATTTAGGGTTACTAGATAAAGGTTCAAGCTTCAAAATGAATATATGCATAAGTGACGTTTCATATAAAAAGAGAAAAATCTAGTACACTTATTTTTATAGCAGACTGTGTATTCTCTACGAAGTCTTTGATGATAAAAAAAATATATATATACGTACATCCTTGACTTTTTCGATACTGGCGGCAAAGTCCATATTCGTGTCCTCCGCGGTATCTTCTTCGAGTCGCGCGGCAGGTGACGAAACTTGCTGCTGCACCAAATTCGGAGATTCGCACTTGGGTGCCATTGCTGTGAGAGCCTCTTCCGCCTGCTCGACATTCGCCTGGCTGTTACTCTTGGGGAGAGGTGGCAACGCTCGCTTGAAGAATGGCAACTTTTGCGCGGTCGGTTCCATCTCGGATGGAGCGGTGTTGTTGTTATTCGCGTGTTGATCGGAATCGACGCTCTCCTCCTCCTCGACGATCTCAGCCTGAACGATGCTGTTGCTGCGCTTCTCCACGAAATGATCCGGCGAGCCCAGTCGCCGAAACCGGAAGATATTGCAGAGTGTTTGCTTGAGATTTAAAGAGAAATTACGTTGACTCTTCTTCATCTTCTCCCGCTCGGACTCGCTTTTCTCCTTGTGCGACTCATCGCGCGCCTTCTTATGCCTGATGCTGACGAACGCGTTCCTTTTATGCTTCTTTGCGTTATTAGAATTATTGTTATGATTGTTATTATTGTTGTTATGATGATGAATCATCATTCCGTTACTGGCGCTCTTGTTGGACACCGGGGTATCCGTGGACGAATCCGTATGCACATTACTGTTATACCTATTATTAGACATTAAATATTATATTTATAATATTAAATATTATTATCTATTATAAAATATTAAGAGTTTAGGTACCATAGTGGTATTATTTATACTAATAATTTAATTATTTATACTAATAATTTAATTATTTATACTAATAATTTAATTTTGGCTTTATAGGTCGAGTTTTTTTTTCACCTAATAATTATTGTTAACATTAATGATCATGCAATATACAGGGTGTCCAGTTTTAGTCGATCACCCCCAAAAACTTTTATTTTTGATTGTACAGTAAAATTGTTTCAAACAAAAGTTATTTGATTTAAAGGGGGATAGAAAATGACGCTACTTATTTCTTTTCTTAAGGACGCTTTTCAAGGTCATTTGAAGATTATTTGTTTTTTTAAATGGAACTACTATAATTTTTTTTATATAAATCGATTCCTCGTAATTTTTGGCATAAAAAGTTATAAGGGTAAGATAGCCAAAAAATGAATAGTTTACAAATTTTTATATTTAAATTTTGATTGTACACTCTGTATAAAAAATTGTTTTTTGAAAATCCTGAAGGGACCAATAAATGCCCTCATCTACTTTCCTCCTTTGATAATAATTACAAACTACTTTGACTTAGAATATTCAGAAGCGAGCAAACGTTCAAAGCTTGTTATTAAAAAAAAAAATGTTGATCTTATCAGATAGAAATTATTACACTTACCTATTATTATTTATACTAAGGGGTTTGGTTGTCGCGGCAAGGTGTACCGGTGTATGTCCCAGTAGCGGCGTCTTGTCCCGCTTGATCTTGTTCTCGCTGGAGTCGCTCGAGCTGGAATATAATGTCTGCAAATATTGTCGCACCTCGTGCAGAGTCATGTGAATCGGCTCGCCGATATTGTGCGCGTGTCCGTTTGACGTTTTGATATTGTGACGGCCGGAAGTGCCTGGTACGCTGTGTCGTTTGCCACCGCCGCTACAGGGGTTGCCCTCGTTGCAGCAGACATCGGCCAGTAAACGTTGGGACTTGATGACGTGGGTGATGGCGCGGGATTTGCCGCAGTAGTGGCGTGCTTGCTGAATGTGGGCCTCCAGCTCGCTTTGCGAGCTCGCGGAAACGTTTCGCCGTCTCTTGCGATGATGCCGGTGCCGTTTCGGCCTCTGCGGGGTCCGCAGATCGTGCAGCGGTCGTACCATGTCGATAGGCACCGTGTAGATATCCGAATCGAACGGCACATTGTACATATCGCTGATTTCACTGGTGGTCAACACGTCGTGCGACATGGCGGACGTGATGAAGCTGCTGTCGTCGGCCTTGTGACCAAGACCGGAGGTATTTATGGAATTATGCGAACTGGACAGCCTTGACGAGGCCAAGGAGCAGCGCGAGTTCGGCCGATTCAGCGTATTGTACGGAGTGATGGCGATGGTGGCGGCACCCTGGCATACTGGTGGCGTCATTAGGTCCCATATGCATTTAGAATTGATCTGTTGGGCCCGTGTTATCACGGAAATCGGATTCGCAGCGGGCGCGATTCTTCCTTCCGGCCAGGAAATGCGACAAGAAATCACCAGGGCCTCCTCTATCGCAGCTTGCACTAGATTCTCGGCGTAATCGTCGACCCAGCACGGCATTCTATGTCTCATCAATCGCGCATAATTCACGATTGGCGTCGACAGGGATTCCGAGTCCGGTGGCGACGGACTGTCTTGAAATTCCGGCGGCGGTTTGATCGCCACGTCGACCACCTCGACTTCCAATTTGCCGTCCGCATCATTCCAGCCTGGACCCTTCTTCAACGTGTTGAAATTCTCGCCGCACATACCGTCCGAATAATCGAAAGAATCTTGTGATAGAGACTTACTTTCTATGTCACTTTCTTGCATCTGTAAAATTTGGATTTTATTTCAAGAGTTTTGTACACATAAAATCGAGAAAGTAAATTCAGTGCTATATGGAATTCTAGATCTCTGTAAAATCATGGACTCATAATCAAACTTTTTTAGTCACTTGCAGAGCTCGAGTTTTTCGTGTTTTGACTGGCTGTAAGTGTCCATTATTTAGTTTTAAACCTATTACATTTATTGTTCAGCAGGTCATAAGCTATGATATATGAGAAAACCAGTTCATTTTACTGATATCTAATTTTGTAGAGAATTAGTGCAGGGTTCTTTGTAATTTAAAACAATAGAGAAAAATGCATAGAAATATTACCTCCATTGCAAGATGAGCTCGAACAGAATCGCTGGATATTGAACCTCCTAGGCCACTGCTACCAAGATCACTGAGAGGCCCAGCACTTAGTGAACATGATGGCGGTGAGTCCATTTCAGATTTCGTACGCTTCAACTGTATGTATTGGAAATGCCTAAAGTAGCCAGAATTTTTGACATTTCCATATTACTCTCTAAAATTTAACATATATACATTCGTTACGATGCTGAAATATATCTTTACAAAGACTGTTGTTGCTAAATGGCTGACCTGAAGAAAAGTATCATAGGCAATATATAACTGCCTTATGATTTTTATATTTATATATTGACTTGTACTTTGCGCATGGTCCATTATGAATAAGAAATTACAATGACATTCTAAAGTGACATAGCTGACAACCCTGCAACAAAAAAACACAATGATAGCACCATTTGTTTCAATTCCAAGCGAATGTAGAAATATGCGTAAAATGATATTGTAGTATCTTAAAAATGTATCATAATTTCAGACGCGAATCATGAAAGTCTAAGCTTTTATTATTTTGCATACGAGATAAACAACACTTTAACTTTCAACTCTATAAATCTTTAATATATATATATATATGTGTGTGTGTGTGGATATATATATGTGTATATATACATATATATATATATATACACACACATACATCAGCAACTATATAAGCAAATATACAAGAAACTTTACATCTTTTTAAAAAAATACATAAAAAATCTTTTATAAATATATGAATACAAATTTTTCGCCATTTATTCTGGGAAGTTAACATCTCTAACCAAGTCTATCGACTCAACGATAAACGTAACGAAAAACAAGCAAGGGCAAAATATAAAGTGCTAGAAAAAAATTTAGGCCTCGAATGCATATAATAAACCAACCGGAGTACAAAGTATCACCGAGCAGAGGGTTCAACAAGAATTAATGTAAAAAGATTTGACAGGGGAATCGTGTTTCGAGATTCGCATCTCTTCGTTTCTGTTCAGGGGAGAAACTTTTCTAACGTATGGGGAGAGTGACAAGTAAACGACGCGACACGACAGCTGATTACCTATGCGCTGAATTGGCCGCGACGCGTTTGCGATCAGAATCTCGCTGACGTCGTCGTGCGAAGACACGCTACTCATGATTGTCGCATGACGCGCGCGAGGCTCATGCCGGGGACCAATCGATATTTGTGAGACAACGCGGAGGCTCCGCGGCGGAGCAGCCTCGCCTTATATCATCTCGTACCATGATCGGTTAATGATCGGTTGGTTGGGTTCTGATGCCTAGAGTCACGCCTAGCTTCTAGCATCCAATGAGTACACGTCACCCTTAGGCTGGGTCCACAATAGGTGATTTAAGCCACAGTATACTTACATCACCGACGAGAATACTATTAAAGACGGCCAGCCTTACGGGATTTAACGTGACCGCCAAGTGGGCCCGTCATACGGTCTTTCAATTTACTAATTATAGAGTTTATATACAACATAATTAATAATTAAGTATATATATATATTTATACATATATGTATACAGGATGAGTCATTTTAATCGACGTACGCAGTTATCTCGTAAGGTTAGCAATATGGCAAAAAGTGTTGTTATACAAAAGTTGTAGGGTTCAGAGAAGGACACTTGAGGGTGACCTTAACTTTGACCTTGAAGTTAAACTTAGGGGTCATTTCAAGGTCAACTTGTTTTTTAAAATGGAAACCCCTATTTTTTATTTCAGAAATGGAAAAAGCAGAAAATTTTACGTTCGAAAATGCTATGTCATGTTATGGGGTCAAATTAATCCCAGGGGTTATTTTAAAGTCAACATAATTTTTTTATGGAATCGTCGATTAAAATGGACTCCCGAAATAAAAAGAGCAAACAAACAATTTTCAGCACTATTCAGGAACAACGACGTGAACGTAGTAGTTTAACATAACATGACATATATAGCATTTTCGAACGTAAAATTTTCTGCTCTTTCCATTTCTGGGTAGCGATCATGTAACTTCCCAGCAAACACAGAATATAAACGCTATATAACGTCGGAGTAACACGCAATATAATATAAATGTTATATTTTATTTACATTGCAATAATATAATATAATTTTTTTGGTAGTTACAATATAACTGTGCTTTATAATTGTTTTTTGTAACTTTATAATTTTCTAGCTATCTTAACATAACAACAACGTAGCATAAATATTACATCACATAAGCGCAGAACATTGTTTAAATTACATTACAGCAATGTTTTTATAATCTTACAAGTTGCAATGTAATATTGTAGAGACATTTTAAGAATATATAACTGTAATTTTTAAGCTCCGTGAACTTGCCCCCCCAATTTTGACTTTTTGAGTTTTTTTTTTTTTAATCGTTTGTAAGTCGTTTGTAGGTGATTGTTAGATTAATTAAAACGTTTGTTAGATTAGCCTCGCGCTGCAAAATAAAAAATAAAATTGACCGTAAAGTTAGCCCCCGGTTTTTTATTTTGATCCTATTTCAGTTTTGCAGAGGCTGAATCGATGCGGAATCGTTTGTTGGTCACGAATATGCTAATTAGAACGTTTGTTAGATCGTCGTTTCTTAAATAAAAGCAAAAAACGATATTTGATAATTTTCTAGGGAAATAACCGTGAAGTTAGCCCTCGGCTTTTAATTTAGATTATTTAAGTTTTGCAGAGGCTGAATCGATGCGGAATCGTTTGTTGGTCACGAATATGCTAATTAGAACGTTTGTTAGATCATCGTTTCTTAAATAAAAGCAAAAAACGATATTTGATAATTTTCTAGGGAAATAACCGTGAAGTTAGCCCTCGGCTTTTAATTTCGATTATTTAAGTTTTGCAGAGGCTGAATCGATGCGGAATCGTTTGTTGGTCACGAATATGCTAATTAGAACGTTTGTTAGATCATCGTTTCTTAAATAAAAGCAAAAAACGATATTTGATAATTTTCTAGGGAAATAACCGTGAAGTTAGCCCTCGGCTTTTAATTTAGATTATTTAAGTTTTGCAGAGGCTCAATCGATGCGGAATCGTTTGTTGGTCACGAATATGCTAATTAGAACGTTTGTTAGATCGTCGTTTTATAAATAAAAGCAAAAAAACGATATTTGATAATTTTCTAGGGAAATAACCGTGAAGTTAGCCCTCGGCTTTTAATTTAGCTTATTTAAGTTTTGCAGAGGCTGAATCGATGCGGAATCGTTTGTTGGTCACGAATATGCTAATTAGAACGTTTGTTAGATCATCGTTTCTTAAATAAAAGCAAAAACGATATTTGATAATTTTCTAGGGAAATAACCGTGAAGTTAGCCCTCGGCTTTTAATTTCGATTATTTAAGTTTTGCAGAGGCTCAATCGATGCGGAATCGTTTGTTGGTCACGAATATGCTAATTAGAACGTTTGTTAGATCGTCGTTTCTTAAATAAAAGCAAAAAACGATATTTGATAATTTTCTAGGGAAATATCCGCAAAGTTAGCCCCCGGCTTTTAATTTCGATTATTTAAGTTTTGCAGAGGCTCAATCGATGCGGAATCGTTTGTTGGTCACGGATATGCTAATTAGAACGTTTGTTAGATCGTCGTTTTATAAATAAAAGCAAAAAACGATATTTGATAATTTTCTAGGGAAATAACCATGAAGTTAGCCCTCGGCTTTTAATTTAGATTATTTAAGTTTTGCAGAGGCTTAATCGATGCGGAATCGTTTGTTGGTCACGAATATGCTAATTAGAACGTTTGTTAGATCGTCGTTTTATAAATAAAAGCAAAAAACGATATTTGATAATTTTCTAGGGAAATAACCGTGAAGTTAGCCCTCGGCTTTTAATTTAGATTATTTAAGTTTTGCAGAGGCTGAATCGATGCGGAATCGTTTGTTGGTCACGAATATGCTAATTAGAACGTTTGTTAGATCATCGTTTCTTAAATAAAAGCAAAAAACGATATTTGATAATTTTCTAGGGAAATAACCGTGAAGTTAGCCCTCGGCTTTTAATTTCGATTATTTAAGTTTTGCAGAGGCTGAATCGATGCGGAATCGTTTGTTGGTCACGAATATGCTAATTAGAACGTTTGTTAGGGTGCCGTCACATGGGGCGTAACTTGCGTAAGCGTAACCAGCGGATCGCCAATCACCGAGTTATTCCGATAGAGCCCTTCGTCAAGCTCTATCGGAATAACTCGGTGATTGGCGATCCGCTGGTTACGCTTACGCAAGTTACGCCCCATGTGACGGCACCCTTAGATCATCGTTTCTTAAATAAAAGCAAAAAACGATATTTGATAATTTTCTAGGGAAATAACCGTGAAGTTAGCTCTCGGCTTTTAATTTAGATTATTTAAGTTTTGCAGAGGCTTAATCGATGCGGAATCGTTTGTTGGTCACGAATATGCTAATTAGAACGTTTGTTAGATCGTCGTTTCTTAAATAAAAGCAAAAAACGATATTTCGCGTGTCGCTAATCGCGCTGGTCTGCAGAAGCCATAACGCGTACCGCGTAACCAATCAGAGTCGTTCCGCGTTTTCTATTACGGCTCTGATTGGTTACGCGGTACGCGGAAAATATCAGTCCATGAGATCGCACTCTAAGGTAAAGCAATTTATCAGCTGATTGGTCAATCCACAATTGTCAACTGGTAACGAGAACATTTGCAACCTATTGTGGAATGACCCTAAGAGTGCGTTCACATGGACTAATATTTTCCGCGTAAGGGTGCTGTCACATGGGGCGTAACTTGCGTAAGCGTAACCAGCGGATCGCCAATCACCGAGTTATTCCGATAGAGCTCGACGAAGGGCTCTATCGGAATAACTCGGTGATTGGCGATCCGCTGGTTACGCTTACGCAAGTTACGCCCCATGTGACGGCACCCTTACGCGGAAAATATTAGTCCATGTGAACGCACTCTTAGGGTCATTCCACAATAGGTTGCAAATGTTCTCGTTACCAGTTGACAATTGTGGATTGACCAATCAGCTGATAAGTTGCTTTACCTTAGAGTGCGATCTCATGGACTGATATTTTCCGCGTACCGCGTAACCAATCAGAGCCGTAATAGAAAACGCGGAACGACTCTGATTGGTTACGCGGTACGCGTTATGGCTTCTGCAGACCAGCGCGATTAACGACACGCGAAATATCGTTTTTTGCTTTTATTTAAGAAACGACGATCTAACAAACGTTCTAATTAGCATATTCGTGACCAACAAACGATTCCGCATCGATTAAGCCTCTGCAAAACTTAAATAATCTAAATTAAAAGCCGAGGGCTAACTTCACGGTTATTTCCCTAGAAAATTATCAAATATCGTTTTTTGCTTTTATTTATAAAACGACGATCTAACAAACGTTCTAATTAGCATATTCGTGACCAACAAACGATTCCGCATCGATTGAGCCTCTGCAAAACTTAAATAATCGAAATTAAAAGCCGGGGGCTAACTTTGCGGATATTTCCCTAGAAAATTATCAAATATCGTTTTTTGCTTTTATTTAAGAAACGACGATCTAACAAACGTTTTAATTAGCATATTCGTGACCAACAAACGATTCGGCATCGATTCAGCCTCTGCAAAACTGAAATAGGATCAAAATAAAAAACCGGGGGCTAACTTTACGGTCAATTTTATTTTTTATTTTGCAGCGCGAGGCTAATCTAACAAACGTTTTAATTAATCTAACAATCACCTACAAACGACTTACAAACGATTAAAAAAAAAAAAAACTCAAAAAGTCAAAATTGGGGGGCCAAGTTCACGGAGCTAATATTTTATAAGAAATGTTACAGCAATATTCCAAAAATAACAATATTCAGTATAGTCATTAGTTCTTTCATTTACCGCTATGCGACGCGCGATGATCTAGCTATCTAGAGTCCCTAGAAATAAGAGTCTGGCATATGTTGTCTAATTTTGGATTGGCTTGATACGAAATGGCGGCACCAATCAATGATGATGACTGAATTGGCGAAAAATTTGAAAAGCAGTAATCAGTAATGTGACAAAGGAAGATACAACTACATTTTAATAGTATTTAATGTTTATTAAATAATTATTAAATAATCTTATAAAAAATAAGAAAAAAAATAAAACAAAATTAAGAAAGAAATTATAAAAAATAATATAAAAATATTTTAAAAAATTAAATATATTTATATATATATTTATATACATATATACTTATATATATATATATAAATAAATTTAAAATAAGTTTAAAAGAAATTTTTTTATTTGTATTATAAAAATAAAAATAAAAATTATAAAAATAAAAATAAATATTTATATATTATATCATATATAATATATATATATTATTATGTTATTTATAATTATTATATTATATTATATTATTATTGTTATATTATTTTAAAATAATAAATAAAAGGTACAAATACATTTTAACAGTTTAATTATTATTATTATTCTAGATATTACATTAAAATACATATTAATAAATATTCAATATATTTATAAAATATTACATATACATGAACAGACAGAAACGTAATTTATACATATGACAATAACAATATCCTTATTTAATCATCGAGTGCATAGCCATATAAATAATATAAATAATTATTTATATATATATTATTTATATATTATTTATATATATAAATAATATAAATATATATTGTTGCGTCCGTGTTACGTCCGTATTGCGTTACGTCCCTGAATCTGTCTATGAACATCGAGTCTTCTGTGAAATCAAGGAACATCGCGTTGTCAAGGCGTCGCTAAGGGTTGTTTATCAACAGCTGTCGTCGGAGAGTCGGAGTACCGCGGCTGTCAAGAACAGACGTATTCGAGAATATTCGCATATTACATGCAATTCCTTTTATATTTGATTGTCCTCGTGTATTGGCTCGCCATATTAAAGGTCCTTTCCTTCATTCGGGAGTTAATTCATTTTTCACGCGGTTGAACGGCGTTGCGGTCTTAGCGATCTCTCGCGGAATCGGTTCCGCGGACGTAACATTTTGGGGGCTCGTCCGGGATTGTACGGGCGACGAGTCGTGTTGTGAACGGACTTTTTGTGCGAGAGTGAAACAACGAGCAGAACATCATGTCCTTGGTTCATTCTCCGAGGATCACCCGATCTCCGCTTCGAGCAACAACCAGCGGAGAGGCTCCAGAGCATTAGACAACTGCGAGAGGAGCGCCTCCAGCAGCAGGCTCGCTTCGAGACAATGTTGCAACAGCGAGACGAGGAGTTGCGTCGCATAGAGGAGAGATTCTTCGTGCGAGAGCAAGAGCGAGGAGAAAATCCAGCAGAAAACCAGCTAAGTCCTCTCCAACATAGAGTTAGAATAGCCGATAATTCCGCGCGTAATAATATTGAGCTCGGGTATAAGCTCAAACCGGAGAATTTTAACGGAAGTGTTCCCTTGCGCGAATTTCTTGCCCAATTCGATCTTATAGCGCGGGCTAACGGGTGGAATTCCTGCCAGAAAACGTTAGCTCTAGCAGCTTGTTTAAGAGGAAAGGCGCGAACCGTTTTAGACGGAATTCTCCAAATTGAAAATTTAGAATTCATGGATCTAAAATCAAAATTAGAGTTACGTTTTGGAGAAGGGCATTTGGCTCAAACATATTATACTCAATTTACGAATCGAAAACAAAAGAATTCGGAAGATCTAGCTTCTCTCGGTTCTGATTTAGAGAGACTCTCGCGTTTAGCATACCCAGAATGTTCCCACGAGGTAAGGGATAAAATCGCTTGTGTGCAATTCATAGCCGCATTATCTGATGGCTTCTTAAAAAGAACTCTACAATTAGAGAGCGTTTCTTCTTTAAAATCTGTCATAGAAAGAGCAATGGCAGTTAAAGTCATTCAAGAAAACAGTTTTCAAAAAAATAAAAATTATCAAAACGAAAATTTCGAAAAATATAATAAATTCAATAAATTTAATAAACTCGGAAATAAACAAAAGAGCGAGGAAAATGAAACAAAAGAGAAAGAAATCGGTAAAAAGAAATTTGAGAATAAGAATAAATATTTCCATAAAAACGGTTCGAAGGCTAAGAAAGAATGTTGGCAATGCGGCGCAGAGGGTCACTTCCGTTCCGAATGTCCATCGCTTTCGGGAAACAAGGATTAGTCGAACTTCGCGGGGCAGGTTTGACTAATTGTGTGAATGCCCCATATATTATACGATGCTCTAGAATAAGTAGAGTTAAGAATAATTTTTATTATAAGGGAAATTTAGATGGAGGAATTTGTCGATTTAGAATTGATACGGGCTCCGATGTTTCGATTCTTAGTGAGAAATTTGTTAAAGGGCCGAAAGAACGTTTCGAGATAGAGAATTCTTGTTTGAGATATCCTACGGGAGAAACAATTGAAATAAAATATAAAGTAAACGTTTTAATTGAAATAGGAAAACATGAAGTAGAGATTTCAGTTTTAGTAGCAAATATTTCTGATGATTGCATTTTGGGAATAGATTTTCTTGAAAAAGTAAATTTGGAGAGAATTTTTGAATCTCAATTTGGAAATTTCGGAAAGGATAATAGAGATGAATTTTCTTGTTCACGAATTGTTAAAGAGAAAGTGCCTAATTTTCTTGAGTCATTTTTCGAAGAAAATTCCAAAAATTTGATTTCCACTCAAAAAGATATTTTTGCTAATTTCTTAATAGAATTTCAGGATGTCTTTTCTGAGAATTTAGTTGCAGGAAATTGTGGAGTTTTAGAACATGATATCCAAGTTACGGATCTAAGCCGATTAAACAAGCTCCACGAAGAGTTCTGATACATCTTAGAAAAGAGGTGGATCAAATCATTAAAGAAATGAAATCACAGGGAGTAATCGAAGAATCTCGAAGTCCATGGGTATCCCCCGTTGTATTAGTGAAGAAGAAGGATGGCTCGCTTAGATTTTGTGTGGACTATAGGAAACTTAATTCGGTGACGGTAAAAGACTCTTATCCTCTGCCACGAATTGAAGATATTTTAGATCAGCTATCCGGAAATTCCTGGTTCTCCACTCTGGATTTGAAGAGCGGGTATTGGCAGGTAAAGCTTAGCTCCAAAGATAAAGAGAAGACAGCTTTCTCTGTAAGAAATGGATTGTGGCAGTTTAACGTCATGCCATTTGGACTTTGCAATGCCCCAGCTACCTTTGAGCGATTAATGGAGAAAATTCTTCAGGGAATTTTATCGAAAATCTGTTTGGTATATCTTGATGATGTCATTGTTTTCAGCAAGACATTCGAGGAAATGATAGAAAACCTGAGAAAAGTCTTTCTTCGCTTACGCTCAGTGAATTTGAAAATAAACCCTAAGAAGTGTTCGCTCTTTGGAAAAGAAGTAAAATATCTTGGTCACGTTGTCTCTGAACAAGGAATTACTACGGATCCTGAGAAGATTTCTGCTGTTAGAAATTGGCCTGTCCCTCAGAATAGAAAACAACTTCGAAGTTTTCTGGGATTCTGTTCCTATTATAGGAAATTTATTAAAGGCTTTTCCTTAATAGCGAAACCTTTATTCACACTCACAGAACATCATGTAAAATTTGAGTGGACTTCATCTTGTCAAGAGGCATTTGAAGGATTGAAACAGAGACTAATTTCTTCGCCAATTCTATCTTTCCCGAAGGAATAAGGACAATTTGTTTTGGATACGGATGCTTCAAATCATGGGATAGGAGCGGTTTTGTCTCAAATTCAAGATGGTTCGGAGAAGGTCATCGCATATTTTAGTAGAGTTTTGAGTAAAGCAGAAAGGAATTATTGCATCACACGTCGGGAATTATTGGCAATTGTAGCATCTTTGAAATCATTTCACCATTATTTATATGGGAGAAAATTTCAAATTCGAACAGATCATATTTCTTTAAAATGGCTCTTATCTTTTAAAGATTTGGAAGGCTAATTAGCTCGAGTTAATTAGCTTTGGCTAGAAAGGTTACAACAATATGAGTTTGAAATAATTCATCGGAAGGGACGACTACATCAAAATGCTGATGGATTGTCAAGACGCCCTTGTTCAGAACTCGATTGTGGTTATTGTGCAAAGATGGAATTGAAAGAAAATTCTGTTGCTCGAATAATTCTTGCAGACAATAGTTTAGAAGAATGGCGAAATAGACAAATGGAAGATTCCATTATTTCAATGTTCTTACAAGGGAAAGAAATTAATGAACGTCCTTGTTTGCAGGAGATTAATAGAGATGTTTCTGCGAAAATTTATTGGTCCTACTGGGATGCTTTGATTGTTAGGGATGGAGTCTTGTATAAAAAATGGGAAATCCTAATCTTAAATCAGAATTTTTTTAGATTATCGTTCCTAGGGATTTTATCAGTCAAGTAATGGAAGAGGCACATGATTCTGCATCTGGTGACCATTTTGGAATAAATAAGACGTTGGAAAAGATCCGAAAACGTTTTTATTGGGCTACTTGCAAGAATGACGTGGAAGATTGGTGCCGATCCTGTAAAATTTGCGTAGCAAGGAAAGGTCCGACGGGAAAAGGGAAGTCTCCTCTTCAAGTTTTTAATGCTGGTTTTCCATTCGAGAGGGTACAAATGGATATACTTGGCCCTCTTCCAACTACCACAGCTGGAAATCGATATTTATTGGTGTTAATAGATTGTTTCACCAAATGAGTTGAAGCTTTTCCGTTAAAAAATTTCAAAGCAAGAACGGTAGCCGATATATTCGTAAAACAATTTGTTTCTCGACATGGAGTTTCGTTAGAGGTTCATACTGATCAAGGAAAATGTTTTGAATCTAAAATCTTTCAGGAGATGGCGCGTCTTTTAGGGATTAAGAAGACAAGAACGACTGCTTTACATCCACAGTCGGATGGACAAGTGGAACGTCATCATCAAACAATTCTAAATTATTTGGCTAAGTTTGTTTCAGAGGATCAGAAGGATTGGGATAATTGGATTTTCATGTATTTATTGGCCTATCGTTCTTCGAAACATGAAGCTACAGGTGCTTCCCCTGCTGAGTTATATTTCGCACGAGATCTGAGACTACCTTTGGATTTATTACGAGGAAGTCCTCCAGTAGATGAAGAGAATAGTTCTTCTGAAGAATATATGCAGAGGTTGAGGAAAAAGTTAGACAATATTCATAGAAGTGCTAGTCAACGTTTGAATCTACAATCTCTTCGTTCCAAAATACGGTATGATCGTAGAGTTAGGAAAATTAATTTTGATGTTGATCAAGAGGTTTGGTTTTATAATCCTCGTAGAGTAGGAGGTAGATCTCCTAAATTACAAAGTAATTGGGAGGGGCCCTATAAAATAATCAAAAAGCTTAGTGATGTAGTTTTTAGAATTAGGAAATCGAATAGGCACAAATGTAAAATTGTACATTCTGATAGATTAGCTCCTTTTTATAATAGAAGATTGAATTAGGAATCGGAGCCCACGATAGATTACTAATATAATTTAGTTTAAGAGTCTAACATTCTTCAAATTTCCTGCCGTGAGTTATTTTTCAGGGAAGTTTCATCTTCCATTTGGCAATGACGCAGAGAAGTTCCATCTTCCACCTGACAACGTTGCAGAGAATAAATGAAGACGATGTTAAAAACAAAAAGGAAAGAACAGACGGAGAATATCAATTAAAGGGACGAAGACTACTTCACCCCGCGGTTGTTTTGATCCATGGTTTTTCCCAGGGGCTTGGGCAAATGCCGAGGCAGGGGCTTGAGAAGTCTTTTTTTAGAAGAACGTTGGGTCCACGGAAAGTTACCCCTCTCTTGCCTGAAGATTGTTAAAATGAAGATTCCCAGGATTGGAAAGTCGTTTGAATCCAGGAAGGTGTGCAGTTCGATTACCTAGAATAGCAGTTCAGGGAGAACATGGAGACATATCGGGAACTGAAAAGCGACGAAATTCCTGAGAAATCCTTCAGAATTATTCCAGATACTGAATTCATTGTTGGGACAACAATCTTGAGGAGGGGAGCAAGTGTTGCGTCCGTGTTACGTCCGTATTGCGTTACGTCCCTGAATCTGTCTATGAACATCGAGTCTTCTGTGAAATCAAGGAACATCGCGTTGTCAAGGCGTCGCTAAGGGTTGTTTATCAACAGCTGTCGTCGGAGAGTCGGAGTACCGCGGCTGTCAAGAACAGACGTATTCGAGAATATTCGCATATTACATGCAATTCCTTTTATATTTGATTGTCCTCGTGTATTGGCTCGCCATATTAAAGGTCCTTTCCTTCATTCGGGAGTTAATTCATTTTTCACGCGGTTGAACGGCGTTACGCGTTGCGGTCTTAGCGATCTCTCGCGGAATCGGTTCCGCGGACGTAACAATATATATATTTTATATATTTATTCTTAAATTAATATATATCTTATTATATTCTTAAATATATGCTTACCTCTGTCTAATAACAGTTGTACAATTTATATTGATATTAATAATTTTATATTTATTGTAATTATAATTAATTATTTATATAATTATATTATTAAATATTTATTAACCACAATTATTTATATCACAATATCATTGACAAACTACACTCTAAAAAAAAAGAACTCATTCTGCTTTCAAATTCACACTATTCAGTAGCCATTTTGTATCAAACTAGAACATATGCCAGACTCTTATTTCTATGGACTCTATAGCTATCTCGTATTTAAATTTCAGTCATGAGAATTATATAAAGCTTACAAAAAATGACTATTAAGATCAAAAAGATGTCATAATTAATTTTTGTCAGTTTAATTTTTCTGATATATCCCAACAGCACATATGTCTATACACTACTAGATCGCTAACTTGGGGCTTGGCGGACGAAAAAGGTAAGGCCGGCAGGATATCCGGTTTCGGCCATGATACATCGCAACAAAATGGCCACGGTGCCTATATGTGTAAGCAACTGATGTTTATACACTACTCTGTGTGTGTGTGAAAGTGACCCGGCGTGGTGATCCGTATTTAAGCTATATAAAAATTAAGGCCATTGCACGTACAAAAATTTTAGTCGTAATCGTAAGGCCGTAAGCAAATCGTCCAATCATAGAGAAGAATTATCATAACGTAATAAGAATGCTTGACTGTGATTGGACGATTTGCTTACGGCCTTGCGATTACGACTAAAATTTTTGTACGTGCAATGGCCTTTACGGAAAAATGTCGAGAAGGTATTGTATTCCGAAGTGCAAAAATAGAACTACAGATGGTTTTCACTTATTTAGGTAAATAGAATGCAATTATTTGTAATAAATATTCGAGTTTTGTAATTTTTTAAGGTTATTTTTTTATTTTTTTCACTTACTTATTTTTTTGTGTTACTTCTTTTTAATGACAATATAAATTAATATAAATTAATTAATATTAATATAAATTAATACAAATTAATATAAATTTTATAACGTACATTCTTATCTTATCTAATAAAATATGTTTTATATTATAAAAATGACATTAATGTTTTATTGTTACTTCCTGTCTAAATCTAAAACAGATTTCCTTAATCTTTTAATCGTAATCTGATATACTTTTTTGTATATTATAAATATTTTATGTTCCAAAAATCACTTTTTAGTACTTTTAGTAGTATTAACCTTAGAACATATATACATGGAAGGGGAAATAGCAGGCTGAAACGTGTCCAAGGAAGTGAGACAGAAAATATGGTTGCCTCTCTCTCGTGCTTAAGTAGCAATAAGCGAAGAGAGAGAGGCAACCATGGTTGCGTCTCTCTCTTCGCTTATTGCTCGAAAGTGCGCATGCGCGGCTACTTAAGCACGAGAGAGAGGCAATCATATTTTCTGACTCACTTCCTTGGCACTTGGTTTTTCTGTCGAGAATAAAGGCATTCCCCTTCCATGTATATATGTTCTAAGGCAGGGCCGGCAACTTATATATGGAGTGTGTGGAGGATTCCACACTCGGATTAATCTGAGTGTGGAAATTCCACACTCGGAATTTGATCAATTTATTCTAAAATTTTAAAATTATTTAGGAATTGCGACGAAAGCTGCCGCCATAGACTATAACATTATATGATAGAGGTAGAGGGCGTTAGATGTGCGTGTAGCCATAGACTATAACATTATATGATAGAGGTAGAGGGCGTTAGATGTGCGTGTGGCCATAGACTATAACATTATATGATAGAGGTAGAGGGCGTTAGATGTGCGTGTGGTCTCTGTAGGCGTCTCATTGTTCATGTCCGAATTGATGCCCTTTCCTCTTAAGGGTCGGCAGGTGACACGGTGGAGACGCCTGTCGGCCGGCCGGGAACTACGGATTCGTTTATATAAGATTTTAGCCAAAATACTTAATGAATCTCATTAAATTTAGGAGATTCTTAATTAGTAGGATTGTCCACAAAGCGCCAAAGAGCGATTTTTTGGAAAAAACGTAAAAATAAAATTTATAATAAATTTTGTGAAATACGCAACTAGCCAGCGGGTAAGGTTGGGTTAGCCGCGAGTCCGTATTTTATTTATTATAAATTTTTAAGAGCGAAAATGCAAAATCCGACTCTTTAGCGCTTTGCTTCATTATATAAAGAATATATAAAAAAAATTTCATGAAGCTACGTGACTTCTTCGATGCAAAATCTTATATGAACGAATCTCACTAGATCTATATCTAAGAGCAGCTCATGGGGACATTTTCTGGTAACATACTGACAGCTTGACAAGGAGAGAGATAATCGTTCTGTCTTTGTTTCTCTTGCATTACGTATGTAGTAGCGACCATGTAGGCACAAATACTAATATGTTGAGCACACGGATGTGATTGAAAGATAATGTCAACAAGAACCGGCTATCGTATTTGTTTCTCTGTATATGTAAAACGAGGATAACGATATCTTAGATCTTGCTCCTAACAATATCTTCCAATAATTGTATCTTATTGTATGCCGTATCTCGCATATATTATGTATCTCAAATTATAGAATAATGATTTATTAAATATTAAAATATATATTTTTTTTAAGGATTATTATATGTATAATTTAGAAAGAATATTTAAAATATTTATAAGTTTATATATATGTATATATATATGTATATATATATGTATATATATATATATATGTGATTGACAAGTATGTGTTATCTTGATTTCTTATTGATGTTACTGTATAAAAATATCAGCTTCATAAAGAATAATATAAAGAACTTATGAATAACATATAAATAGCTCAATGCAAGGTGTTCGGTCTATCACCCTGAAAACTCGAGTTCAAGTCTATCGGTATATATATATATTTTTTTATATTTATTATTATTGGAATATATAGAAATTATTAAAAATATATATTTTTAAAGGCGATACTTAAGAATTTTTAAATATTGAAAATATTTCAATAATTTTACAACTACAAACACATTGTATATATAAATGCAAAAAATTCGGTAAATAAATTAATCCAGTAATAAATCTATCTCTCTAAATCAGTAATCAATATATATATATATATATATATATATATCAGGGATCCGGACCGAAACAAAATTAGGGTTCGGTTACGGTTTAATAAAATATTGAATAACTGTTCCGGTTCCAGTTTCGGTTTTTTGATAAATAAAAAAACCGAAACCGTTTAAATTATGATTTTTTCGGTTACGGTTCCGGTTTTTAAAAATTTTTACTTTTTGTTTTTCTAATTAAATTAATTTCTAAATTATATTACTTTAAAAAATTATTATTAATTTTTATGACATAAATAAACAACACTTCATATTATACATAAAAATATATTTAGATATAGGTATATATAATATAGATACATATATAAATATATTTTCATATGTCATAAAAATTAATAATAATTTTTTAAAGTAATATAATTTATATATACTTTATATATATATATATATATATATATATATAAAATAGAAAATATAATATCTTCACAGCTATCATTATTGCGATAATACATACACGTTTCAGAACATTTAAAAAATAATTATAATTAAGCAATTATTGTAAACGACCCAACTAGCTTAATTGATCTTTCTTAATTCGATATCATATATAAATATACAGACTACGTTTCGACCTTTGGTTCAGGTCCTTATCAAGTCTAAAATTAAAGGATAATACTATATAGAAGGAATCATTTTATAAAAGCATAGCGCAAACCAAGTTGAAAACAACAATTATTATAAAGTAAATGATTAAAATACCTTACTTAAATTTTTTTTCTTTTTTCAACATGTTACAATTCTCTCTGTACTAAACGTTTCGTATAGATGGTAAAATAATTGATCTTTTCAATATTTAAAAATTCTTAAAGTTAATCGCCTTTAAAAATATATTTTTTAAAATAATTTTTATATATTCTAATATATTATTAAAAAAAATCATATTGATAGACTTGAACTTGAGTCTTCAGGGTGACAGACCGAACACCTTGCATTGAGCTATTTATAATATGTTACTCGTATGTTCTTTACATCACGATTTATATGGAGCAAGTATTCTTATACAGTAACATCAATATAATCAAAAAGTAATTAAGTAATACATATTTGTTAGCCTATAAATCTACAATTGCCACTACATGTTAGACAAGAATTAAAATACTCGTTCTCTCCTTGTCTCTCTATCGCGCTGACGATACATAAAATATCGATAAAAAAGTAGAAGTAAAAAAACAATAAATTGCCAAGTCTAATAAGCGCCCGTGTCTTACATGTTGTATATTAGTTCACTCTGCGAATTATTATTTTATCATTATTATTTATCATTGTACAATTTGGAGACATATATATAAATTTTTGATACTATTTGTTATATATACGCACATATGTGCATAAGCATATATAAAATTTACAAAAAGTGGGTGCTTATTAGCCTTGCTACATTCCTGCCTTCTGCTACGGAAGGCCAGAAAGCATTTTCAGGTCGTATCTCGCGTGTAGCATGTCACGTGATTAGCACGGTAGAGGAACAAGGATAACGTGATTATCGATCCTTGTCTCTCTACCGTGCGTCCGCGTGAGCAATGCAATAGTGTGTACGTGTACGGATATACACCACTACATAGAACCTGAAATTGGTTTTTCAACGTTGGTAACACTGAAACCGGAGTTTCGCGTTGTCACCGCGCGAGGTCTCCAACATCAATTCGGAGTTTGCCTGGGTCGCCTGCCGACCCTTAAGTCCGTACAGTTCGTGACGAAACTCCTATTGACCTGAGATCGCGGTTCTTCCCCTAACCCAACAAAATATATCTTTCTTTGTCACTCTTTCTTGATCACTCATCATGGACCATGGACAAATTTGTAATAAGAGAAAGAGACAGAAAGCAAGAGCCAGCAAATTCTATAGTTTCGAAGCCGAGCTGTTCAAGTAGTAAGATAGAGATAGTTTATAGTTCGAAGTCGGAGTTAGAAATCACGAAAGCAATAAATTATAGTGACACTCAACAAAACCCAGACAAAGAAAATTTTGCGTCTAAAAAGGCATTAAACAAAAGTATGTATGTTTGTTTTGAGTAAAATGCAATTTTTTGTATAAATATATTTAAATAGTTAATAAGTTTGGTACTTATTTTAAAATATAACCAGAGAGAAGAATGAGAGGCGCCACGCCGTCATTTTTCGTACGACGCTTTTTCTAGGCCGCACACTAGCGTCACGTACATCCATTTTACGGTCGCCCGGAACTACATGGCCACATCCACTTTCGATGTCGATAAAAGAGCTAAGTTTGGTTCATGTCCGTGCTGTACATCCACAATTTTTTGGTTCGTGTCCGTGTTACATCCACAATTTTATAGATCAGAATATGTCCCGCATAAAAATGTGATTAAAGTTAATTAACTTTGTTAACTGCGCGATTTTTC
Source organism: Prenolepis imparis (assembly GCF_030444845.1). Taxonomy (NCBI): domain Eukaryota; kingdom Metazoa; phylum Arthropoda; class Insecta; order Hymenoptera; family Formicidae; genus Prenolepis; species Prenolepis imparis. The sequence goes on from NW_028141161.1 coordinate 4,366,363, forward strand.
AGTCAAATATATACTATAAACATCAATATATGCTATTAATGAAATAATTATATATGATATGCACATGTAAAATATGTTATTCTCGTAATATATAAAAAACAGAGATAAAATAAATTATATACTTAAATAATGAACTAAATTTTGATAAAAAGATTATATAAGAATTAAATAAGACAATTTTTTTAGATTAAATAATTCTTTTTATGTTTTTGTAACCTTCATTAAATGTTTTTAAAATTATATATATATGCACAATAAAAATATACATTTTTTTAATATACAAGTTATTTGCATAAATCATTCTCTTTCTTTTTTTCCATTTTTAAAGCACAGAATATTAATCATAAAGAGCAAATGCGAAATAATAATTTTTATTTAGAAAAGATATAGCACAATCTTATGTAATTTTACTACAAGTACCGATAGCATTGACGTTTGTACTATGTGTTAGATGGGTGGAAAACGTTCGCCTTTTCACGATGAAGACCAGAATTCAAGACGAACGATTTTGGGTTTTTGTTACTAATTTTTTAAGTTATAATTTTTTTTAAATTTACAATACATCACTATACTACACATTTATAAATTTCGTCGTTTTACAGAAGCAAGAACTATTTAAATTATATACTTAATAGTTATTTTATAGCAATTATTAGTATTAGAAACATTTATTAATATATATGTATTTTATGTTATTTAAAAATAAATGTACAATAAAATCGATTTAAAAATTAAATTATTGTTATTATAGTTTGCAAATAACAGTTTAAAAGGCAAATTTGTTAATATATGTATATATATATAATAAAATATGTTACATAATGAAATATCTGTACATAAACCGATTGTATTATTTTTATCAATTGTTTTGATCAATTTTAGTATGCACACATACGCACACATACTCCCACACACACATTTATATACATTTTAATGCTATTTTTACTATATATTATTTACAATAATATATTAATTATAATTTAAAAAATGACTTGTATATATTTTATTTTCTAAAGATAATCAAATTTTTTAAATAACTATTTGTTTTTTATCAAATAGTATAATTTTTACACTTTATGATATGTAAAAAGTAATTTTATAAAAAAAAGTAACAAAAACAAATACTTCTTTTAGTACAATTTAAATTATTAATATACATATTTTTGTATACACATAAAAAAATATTTATTTCTTGCAAAAAAATTTTGAAAATAAAATAAAAATTTAAATACAAATACAAAAAAATTGAATGAATATTGTAAAATAATGTAAAATATATTATGTAATGAATAATGTAAAATATTAAGTTTAAAACTTACCGTGAAAATTAATAAAGTATTTCTAATATATGTACACATATTTCAATAAAATATAATTATATATCTGCTTGATATTTTAATTCTTTAAATTAATTTTTTTCTTTAAATAAATTATATAAAACATTCTATTATAAATATTATATTCTTATATTTTTTTATTCAATATAAAGTATTAGAGAAATATAAATATTTAAATACATTAGGATTATAAGTACGTGATAAGTATAATATGTTAAATTATGTTATTACGCTATTTTTTTAATTAAAAAAAAGGAAATATATGTAAGGGAGGATAATAGGATATATTTTACATGTAAAGATTTAAAAACATTATACTAGTTACCAATTTTACCAATATAATATTATTAATGTTAAAGGACAAAATTGTATTATAACTATTTTTTTTTGCATTAACTATTTTATTTACATTTGGAAATAATAGATATAAAAAATAACAAATATTTTATTCGTAAAATCAGGTACCAGTTTCATTTAGTATAAGTTAAAAAATCTTTATTTCTAAGAAAACGTTTGATTTTATTGTAAATCAATTTTATAACAAAAATCAATATGAAAATCAGTATCTAAAAAATTAAGAATTTGAATTTTGTATAAATTATTTTTACGAAAGCTATAATTGAAAAACATATTATTATAAAAACATATTTATAAAAAATGTTAAATAATTTATATTTAATAAAATTTATTTACGTAGAACACAAAAATTGTTTAAAAAATTCACATAAGTAATAAATATTTATGTATATGTTTGTATATTGTATTATGCATATGTATATTATATATGCATGTTTTTTTAGTTGGCATTTACATAAGCATGACGCAAAGATCGCAATCATAATTGAAACAATTACATAAATCTCAAACTAGCAGGTCTTATCACGGGAAATCTATATAATATAGATTTTCTATACATGGCTAAAAAAAATTAGTTTTATATTTTTGCCATTTTTTATCCATTTCTATTGAGATGTCTTTTTATTTTTTAAATGATTTATCAATATCATTTTTTGTATTATATATTTTTATATATTATTGATATATTTGTATATATATATTAATAACATTATATAGTATTTGTTAATATATTTTACTTACGGTATATATTACTTATATAGTATCTGTTTATTATATTTGTATAGTATTTGTTTATTTATGGTATTCTCTTGGTATGTTCCTTGTTCTATATTGGTTATAGAATATCATATGCCAACACATGAGCTACATACATATTATCTGATATTATATTTTGATACATATTTAGAAAATATATTTTATTTCATATTACTGTATTTTATTAAATCTTGCTTATATGTATATATATCTCGTGTTATGTCATTAGTAATAAGAAAATGTATGATTTTACAATTTCTTAGCATGACTGCATTAAAACCTTTTATTCATTCCGTGATTATACCTGCTAGTTAACGATTTATGCAATTATTTCATTTGTGATTGCAATCTTTTAAGAAATTAAAAAATTCATACTTATTTCTCTTATTACAAAAAAATAATATTAATTGTTCAGTGTAACATGATTTGCAATCATATTTTTAATGATTGTAATATCATGATACAGTTGTACAATAAGTATTTCTTTTCACAATGACAAAATTGTGCAAGATATATATAACAATAAAAAGGTAAAAGAAAGTATTCGTATTCAAATATATATTTTTCTTTTTCTAAATTTCATATTGTGTTCTACGTTATTTTATTATTTTTTACTATTATTTTATTTTATTTTTTTCTTTATTTTTTCATTAGCTCACCTTTTTGCTTACCTTAATTTTTTAAATTTGATATCATTTTCTGCCTTTTTCTTCTAGTTTTATTTTTTCCTCCGTTATTTCCTTTCTCCGTTATTTCTTTCCTCCGTCATTTCCTTCCACCGTTATTTCCTTTTTCCGTCATTTCCTTCCTCCGTCATTTCCTTTCTCTATCATTGTCCTATTCATTTTTGTTCTTATATGATGCTTATATGGTGCTCAAGATGATCTATTCTTATGTATTTTTCTTATTTATTTACAAACCTCATAACTTTTTTGTACGGTGCACTAGCTACTTTTGCAGTACGATTATTATATCTCGTACGGGAATATATTTTTATGCTAATAAGATATTTTAATGTTTGCATTCGATGATTGTAACATTCTTTATCTTTATTTAGCCATTCAGGATATATTTTATTTGTGGCATATATACATTCTGTCACTATCTTATCAAGAATCTGTGTAGATGCTCAATGAGACTGCCATGTACGATTAAATGCCATTAATTGGGTTTTAGTAATATTTATGAATAAGATTGTTGGTCGTATCAATTTTGTCACCGTTGGAGCATCTTCATCTATATTTGGATATTCACGAAATTCAATATATTTTTCATTTGATGTGCAATCATCCATTGGTGTTTTCATCATAGCGTTGCGGCAGTCGTTACAATAACTTTTAGCAATACTTCGCCGCGCCACAAATCCGGCAAAATATGCGATAGCATTTTCGTCATAATTGCTATCAATCGAATTTATATTTTCCATTTGTTCAATATCATGTTCCTCGAGAAGAATTAGAGCGTCATCTTTATCAAGTAATTCGTTTTCATCATGTTCATCATATTCTACAATTGTATTGCTCGTATTCATGACATTTTCTATCGTCTTTACGAGCTGACTTGGTCGATTTATAAGACTTTCGCTTTCTCTACATTGAACATTGCCCTTTTTACTGGCTTGAATACGAGGGTGGTTTGAAAAGTCCGTGCAAAAATGAAAACTACTTAATTTTTCGGGATAAACTTTTTTTATTTTTCAACGTAGTCTCCTTTTAGGGTTATACACTTCGTCCAACGCTGCTCCAGTTTGTTGATCCCTTCCAAATAATAAGATTGGTCCAACTCTGCAAAATAGGCATTCGTTTCCGCAATCACCTCCTCGTTTGAATAAAATGTTTCCCCCCAGCCATTTCTTCATATTGGGGAACAAGTAGTAGTCCGAGGGAGCCAAATCTGGAGAATAGGGGGGATGCGGAACGAGTTGGAACCTTAATTCCATCAATTTTGCGGCTACAACTACAGATGAGTGAGCTGATGCGTTGTCGTGATGAAAAAGGACTTTTTTGTGGGCCAATCGTGGACGTTTTTCTTGCAGCTCGGTTTTCAAACGGTCCAATAACGATGAATAATATGCACCTGTAATAGTTTTACCTTTTTCCAAATAGTAGATGAGGATTATTCCTTGCGAATCCCAAAAGACAGTCGCCATAACTTTCCCGGCCGAAAAAACGGTCTTCGCCTTCTTTGGTGCAGACTCCCCGCTGGCAACCCATTGTTTGGACTGTTCTTTGTCTCAGGCGTGTAGTGGTGTATCCATGTTTCGTCCACAGTGACGAAACGACGCTTAAAGTCCTGTGGATTCCGCTGAAACAGCTGCAAACCGTCCTTGAAACACCTCACACGATTTCGTTTTTGGTCAACTGTGAGCAATCGCGGCACCCATCTTGCGGATAGTTTTTTCATGCCCAAATGTTGATGCAAAATATTATGTACCCGTTCACTCGAGATGCCCACAGCACTAGCAATCTCGCGCACCTTCACTCTTCTATCATCCATCATCATATCATGGATTTTATCAATGATTTCTGGAGTAGTGACCTCAATAGGGCGTCCAGAACGTTCAGCGTCACTTGTGCTCATATGGCCACTCCGAAAATTTTGAAACCACTTATAAACTGTTCTAATCGAAGGTGCAGATTCACCATAATGTTTACCAAGCTTCTCCTTAGTCTTCTGAGGCGATTTGCCTTTCATAAAGTAATGTTTTATCAACACACGAAATTCTCTTTCATCCATTTTTTGGAAATCACTCGACTTTCTCGATTCAAACAAACGCCAAACACAGAGAAATAGACCGATCTGGCTGAAACTTGGTGTGTGTTCTTCCAAGAGATGCTACTAACTAAAAATAACCCCGATACGCACCAGTGGTGCCATCTCTCTGACTTTGCACGGACTTTTCAAACCACCCTCGTATATCCCGTGGAAAGTATATGTCTGATGGATAATCGGATCATTCTTGCGGTTGGATTGGGATTAAAACCTCCGCGTTGTCTCAATTTAGAAAACAAATGTTCGACAGAATCTTGATTACACAATCCTGTTGCAAGTTCAAATCCTTCGTATTGATTTGCAAGTATTTTATATGTTGCAAGAATAGCTCGAATAGTTAAAGGAAAACCTTTGAAACAAGGAATTTGAACTATGCTTTCTGCTGATTTAGACCATCTTGAGCACCATTCGATAGAATCTGTTAACAGCTTTTCAATATCCGGATTTTTGGGGAATAAGGGTCGTTTTCCGCCAAATGTAATATTCAGGCTGTAAGTGTTGCAAGCGTCAATAATATTATTCAAACGCTGTGCAAAATTAGCTGTCGCTTCCCATGTAGTTGTATTTAACTCTTTTTCTTGACCGGCTGTTTTTATTGCAGCTGCAAAGGTGTGACTAAATAACTGAAAAGCTCTTTTTACATTCATCGCTTGGAAATTATTTGGACGAATATGTGCTTCGGTTATGTGGGACAATAAATTTGAACCTCCTGTTGTGGCATTGTCAATAGACCATGTCATCTCAAAATCTGAAAATGATGCGATTATTTTTCCATCGCAATATATATTTTTATGTTTTCTAAGAAAACTTGCTAATCTTTTTACTAAATGAGGAAAGTCAAAAGATGCGTTATATTTTTTTCCATTAAATATAAAAAATGGTCTCTCTGCACTAATCCCGAGTTGAGTATAAGCGCTTTGATTACATGTGCCTTGATCACATGTTACAAGTTGTACATCAGCACCCGTTGCACTCAATCTGTCTAAACATTCTTTCAGTAATATTACTATTTCTTCTGCTTTCATGCATTTTCCAGGGAGGAAATATGCTAAAGGCTGTCGCCATGGGTGACGCGCATTTAAACTATCTAAGCAAAAGACAAATACGCATTTTGATCTTTCCGATTTTCTTCCTAGAGGTTCAAGATCAACAAGGCCTTCTATTTGATCTAATTTTCGCGAATATTCTTCATAAGGTTTTATGGCCATTTCGTCCCATTTTAAAGCACATATTCTTTCCTCCATTGGTATTTGGGAAATCTTTTCCTTCAATTTTTCAAATATAAAGTTACAAAATCCTGGCCGTACATTATATTCTTCTAACCATCTTTGAATAGTTCGCTGGCCAGGAAAATTGGCAACCCGCTTTTCTTAAACGGCAGAAAGCAGCGGCTGAATAATAATATAGCTGTCTTGACAGATTTTTCTCTTCTTCTGTATATGGTGCATTGGGTACATGCAGCTGCAAATTTATCATCGCCTTCGCAACAGGATGTAAATCTTGTTCGTTTATTAATTTCTTTAAGGGGTAAGGCCACCTTGGGCAGTAAAAAAAGGCCAATTTTGGGAATTTTTTTAAAGAGTATAGTAAATGCTGTCAAATTTTCGTATAAAGTTCTTTATTATACATGTTTTGAGGTATTAAAAATTATTTTTTTAAAAAATTTTTATTAAAAAATGGCGGCTCCAGGATCCGGTTTCTATGATGCCTTTTTTTCGAGGTCCAAAACGGGCGTAACGTTTGCTCCCGCAGATTTGAATGTGGAACAAAAACCCAAACATTTTTTTTTAATACATACCATAAACTAGTGAAGTACGTAGGGAAATGTGAAAATACCGGTTTTTCGGAAAATGGTGAGCATATGAACCCAAAATTCATTTTTTCACGTAAAAATTTCATAATTAATTGTTTATAAAAAAAAAAGTTTATAACATATCGAAAAATCTCTACGTACTACTTTAGATTATATATGTAAAAAGATACCCTTCAAATTTGAAGGCAATCGATAAAGATTTGTAGCCGCTATCGTTACGCCCGATTGTAAAAATGCAGTTTTGAGAAAAACGCGTTTAAAGTTTTAAGTAACATTTTACGGTCGAAAAGTATAGTATACCTTTAATCTGCGATGCCTGCACCGTATTCTTGAGGCTTTAAGGAAGGTTTTAAGCTAAAAAAAAATTCGATTTTTTGAAAATTTCAAGGTGGCCTTACCCCTTAATATTTTTTTCTTTTGTTTATCTTTTTTTGGTGTTTTATGTAGTTTACGTGGGTTATGACGTAAACGATATTTCAAATCTCTTACTTGCTTTCGTAAACGAATATTTTCAGAGTTTAGAGATTGAACTTTTATATATAATTTATGTATTATTATACTATTACGAGGGTTGTCTGAAAAGTTTCCGACCTCAACATGAAGATGGCAGCACTCGTAAACAAAAGTTGGGGAATGTGTTTGCGCATGCTTTGAAAGGTACTCACCAAAATTTCAGCCATTTTGGACGCGCAGTTGTTGTTTGACAATCATTTGAGTGAGTCGATGTGAGTGTTTTTGTGAAAATGGAAAAAATCGAGTATCGAGCTGTCATTAAATATTTGTTTTTGAAAGGCAATACGCCTACGCAAATCAAAGACGAGTTGGACGCTGTGTACGGGGACTCTGCACCATCATTTACCACCGTGAAATTTTGGGCTGCTGAATTTAAACGTGGCCGTATCAGCTTGGGTGACGATGAACGTTCGGGACGTCCAAAAACTGCAACCACTGACGATAATATCGCTCAAGTTCACCAAATGGTGCTAGACAACCGTCGAATTAAAGTTAGAGAGATAGCAGAGGCTATGAACATGTCCAAAGAACGTGTTTGTCACATATTGAATCAAGATTTAGGCATGAGAAAGCTGTCCGCGCGTTGGGTGCCGCGTTTGCTCACTTTGGACCAAAAACGTGTTCGAATGAACATTTCCAACGCTCTGTTGGCGCAGTTTAGGCGCAATAAATCAGAGTTTTGGCGCCGATTAATTACTGTAGATGAAACTTGGATACACCATTATACTCCAGAAACAAAAACACAGTCAAAACAGTGGACTGCGAAGGGGGAATCGGCTCCAAAAAAAGCAAAGGTTGTTCCTTCGGCTGGGAAAGTGATGGCAACTGTTTTCTGGGATAGTCATCTTAGGAGTTATCTTAATCGATTATCTTCAAAAAGGAAAAACCATTACAGGAGCATACTACGCATTAGTACTTGACAAGCTGAAGGCAGAAATTGCGGAAAAACGGCCACATTTGCAGAAAAAAAAAAATTTTGTTTCACCAAGACAATGCGCCGTCTCATACCTCAGCGGTTGCCATGGCGAAAATCCACGAATTAGGGTTTGAACTGCTTGACCACCCTTCTTACTCACCAGATCTAGCCCCAAGCGACTTTTTTTTGTTCCCTAAGCTAAAAGTTGCGCTCGGAGGACAGAGATTTTTGTCGAATGAGAAGGCCATCACCTTCGTAAACAACTATTTTGCAGAGAAAGACGCCGAGTACTATTTGGACGGGTTGAAGAGATGGGAGCATCGCTGTGAGAAGTGTATAGACTTACAAGGAGACTATGTAGAAAAATAAAAATTAATTTGAAGAAAAAATGTCTTGTATCTTTATTAGGTCGGAAACTTTTCAGACAACCCTCGTATCTTCTGTATTAGTTTCTGTACCTTTATTTTCTGTACTCTTATTTTCTGTACTTCTTATATTTTTATTCGACAAAATAGGCGTAATAGGGATTCTTTGATGCACAGACGGCTCAAGATGCACCGATGGCTCAAGATGCACCCATTCCGTAAAATCTTCTTCTTCCATAGAAATATTAAAATCTAAATGTTCCGGGCGATAGCATCGCAGTGAACGTTGTTCTATAACTGCATTCTCCGTTATATTCTCGTTAATAAAAGTAGCAGATGATGTTGATGCAATACTTTTTTCCATGCATTGTTCTTCTCCATAGATTTGTTCTTTTTGCACATGAGACACTTGCTCTCTTTGTTTTCTTTTTCTGCTTTCGTTATTTTCTATATTGCCTTCATTAATTACATTAATATTATAAGATTCAAAAGGAATCGGCACTGCGTTGCGTTTTAATGATCTTGTAGCAGTATTTGTAAACGAATCTTCGGAAAAGTGGTCCTCGCACAATCCCGCACGTCGAAGAGAACTGGCAGACCATTTTTCTAATTTTATATTTCCTGTAAAAAAACAATATAAATTTCCTGTAAAAAAACAAAATAAATTTCCTGTAAAAAAAAACAAAATTAATTTTTTATAAAATACAAAACAAATCAAAATTTCAAGTCATATATTTGTATGTATATTGAAAGTCATATTGTCTCAGACCACCCGTATCACCCTATTATATCGAAAACTGAGCGCGGCAGACAAAAATGTTTCAGACAAAAGTTGTAGGGCTTCAAGTAATGCATTACATAGTAATATTAGTATGACCTTGAAGAGTGTTGTCAAGGTCATATAAAAATGACCTTGAAATTTTTAAATGGAAGTACCTATATTTCATTCCATATTCTTGTAGCTTATCTCAAGAGCTTTTCAAAACACTATATGTAAGTCTCTTTTTATTAAGTAGTTTTCGAGTTATGGAGCTTGAAAGTTACAGTACCGCCGGCGTTAGCATTACTCAAAGTCTACCGCGCGGAGGTTGCCCGGTCGGATTTACATTTCTTTTGTATGTGCGCGCGCGTATGTCTGTGTGTCTGTGTGTGTGTGTGTGGGTGTGTGTGTGTAAATGTATGGCTAGATGCTACATGTGATTAGGCCTGATGTTCGAAATGTTTACCGTTTACTTCAATACAAGCACGTATTCTTTTCTTGAAATTATTTGTTGCATAAAGAATTTCATCGGCAAAAAGCACCGCTAGGCGGCGCATGGCGTAACAATTAATCTGTACATAAAATTCACTTAAGCGGAATTATTAACAGGCTCTCCAGCGAAGAAAAATGATCTTCTCTTGCAGAAAAGCACGTAACGAAATTCTCATTAATCAGCTATGTCGTATTCAAACGCAGAAGCTTCGGATATGATGCTTATTTTAGGTGAATGTGGTGGTCAATTTAGAGCAGCTGCAAGATTGTGGCGAGAACGATACCCAGATCGCGTTCCTCACTCATACAATGTTTTTTCTCGCTTAAGTAAACGAATTATTAATAAAGGCATTATTCAACCTGATCACAATAAAGGTAGACAAATTTGACGCCCAGTTATAGAGGAAAGGACGCCAGAAATTCTTGCATCTGCTCAATTGTATCCCCACGATTCATTAAGGCGTAGAGAAAGAGATTCTGGTATTAGTCGTGCCACGATCCACCGGATCTTTCATGAAAATAAGCTGCATCCGTACAGGATGTTGTTGACGTATCCAATTGCAAAATTCAAGTCTGTTTCTAAAATCGACAATCGTCAATGCTTGGTGAAGACTCATCCTGTACGGATGCAGCTTGTTTTCATGAAAAATCCGGTTCAACAGAAAATTTTATTTTCTGATGAAAGCACATTTAAAAGTGACGGGTCTGTAAATACTTGGAACTGTCGTTATTGGGCACAAGAAAATCCTCATTGGTTCCGAGAAATTGACCATCAACATGTTTGGAAAGTCAATGTTTGATGCGGAATTATTGAAAAACATGTCGTTTTTCTTTGGGCCGTTTTTCTTTGAAGAGGACTTAAACGGTGCTCGATATGCCAATTTCATTGAAAATAATCTTCCGCTTTTGCTTGAAAATATTCCTCTACAATTACGCCTAAACATGTTTTTTCAGCAAGATGGATGCCCAGCGCATACATCTATAGTTGCTCGTCAACGATTGAACAATATGTTTCCAAACAAATGGATAGGCAAATATGGCCCACATCATTGGCCAGCACGATCACCGGACCTCAGTGTTCTCGATTACTATTTGTGGGGAAGAGTAAAAGATCTGGTATACTGCGAACCCCCAACGACAAGAGATAATATGATTCATAGAATACGCGACGCTATTCGTTCTTTAGATGCCGATGATATTCTTTATGCAACAAATAATTTCAAGAAAAGAATACGTGCTTGTATTGAAGTAAACGGTAAACATTTCGAACATCAGGCCTAATCACATGTAGCATCTAGCCATACATTTACACACACACACACACACACACACACACACACACACACAGACACACAGACATACGCGCGCGCACATACAAAAGAAATGTAAATCCGACCGGGCAACCTCCGCGCGGTAGACTTTGAGTAATGCTAACGCCGGCGGTACTGTAACTTTCAAGCTCCATAACTCGAAAACTACTTAATAAAAAGAGACTTACATATAGTGTTTTGAAAAGCTCTTGAGATAAGCTACAAGAATATGGAATGAAATATAGGTACTTCCATTTAAAAATTTCAAGGTCATTTTTATATGACCTTGACAACACTCTTCAAGGTCATACTAATATTACTATGTAATGCATTACTTGAAGCCCTACAACTTTTGTCTGAAACATTTTTGTCTGCCGCGCTCAGTTTTCGATATAATAGGGTGATACGGGTGGTCTGAGACACCCTGTATAGTTACATAACTCGCTCGAATATATTATTTTATGCATGTAATTATTATAAAAATTTTTATAATAAAAATTAAACTTTTTATGATCAAAAAAAATTATAAACAAAATTAACATAAAATATTGACAAATACAGAATATTTATTTTAAAAATATCTATTTTTAAGATATAAATAAAAGAAAGATATAAATAAGAGAAAAAGATGTACATATATGTATAATTTTTTGATATAATAGAAACATAAAATAGAAAAAAATGCTTTTATACTTAATTATTGTTATAAAATTATTTATTTTATGAATGATAGGAATAAGAATTGCGAAGAATAGCGTTTGTATGCGAATAAAAAGTATGATTATAGTTGAATATAAATTGGGATTATTATAGAATTTACAGTAAGCATATTCTCAAAGTCTCTAAAAATAAGAATATTTAAGATTAATAAAGAAAAATAAAAAATTAAAAGTATAAAACCAATAATATATTTTGAAGTAAAATAAATATGAAAAGGAATTTTATTTAAATGTCCATTTGTTTGTAGGAGATTAGATGAACCTCTTATATAAAGAAAAAATAAGTGCATTATTATCATTGTTGTTATAATAAAAGATAGAATAAAGGGAATAAAATCAATTTATGGTTTTAGCTACAAAAGTCAAAAAATGAAAAATTTCTAAAAATAAAACATATCTCCAATATCTTGTAAGGCATATACTTAATACTTTTTTTATCTCTAACTTTATACAATATGTGCATTAACATATGTTTTCAAGATTATTTAAGATCCCAAGCAGTTCATTTTTAGGTGGACTCCTAAAACGTGAAAATATATGCACCATATATAGATGAAAAATATTGTGGCTCCTTTAATATTAAGAATTAATTAACCCAATTTAATATTTTGAAGAATAATTAAAATTAATGTATAATTATAAAAGCATAGTTTGTTGTACTATTTGTAATTATTTAACGGATACAGATAAAGATTTTAAGTATTTTGAAACAATATTTTAATTAATTTTAAAAGTTTGTTAAATTAAAAGTTTAATTAAAAAATTAAAGCTGTATAATTAATACTATATATATGTATATATACATATATAAAAATTATAAATTAATAATATAAAAATTATTATATTCTAAATAAAAGTAAAAATTTATTAAATTTAAAAATTTATTCATTAAAGTTTAATTTAAAAAAATGAAGAAAAATATTTATTGTAAGTAGAGCACTATAAATAAAAAAAATATAATTAAGTATAGATATTTAGATTTTCATATAGATAAGTAAATTGTAAATTGTAAAACAATAAACTAATGAAATAATGTTAATTGAGTTGAAATATTTGTCAATGAAATGAATATAGTTGTTAATAATAAAATTAAAATAAAGCAATTGATTAAATGTAATATTCTTTATTCATAAATTGAAAAATATTTACATGTTCATTAAATTTAAAATTATTAAAAAATCAATAAAAATATAGAGGATTTATTAAACATGTGGAAACAAAAAAGAATATAAATTAAGAAAAGAATAAATTAAGAATATTAATCTCAAATTTTTTATTAAGATAAAATTCGGCAGTACGAGCCATACGCGGATGTTCTTGCGCTAATCAGCGAAAATAATTTTTTCGCTATGATTCATTGGAATAAGAAATCCTATGGTTGGGATTTTTAATTCCTAATTCCCCTCTAAACCCCCTGTAAAGGTGTAGTCGAGAAAAATATTGGTCCGAAAGTCGCTGAAGCGGGAATCGAACCCGCGTCTTTCGCTTTCCGGGCGACTGCTCTTACCAACTATCCTAAAATCCCAACCATAGGATTTCTTATTCCAATGAATCATAGCGAAAAAATTATTTTCGCTGAGCGCAAGAACATCCGCGTATGGCTCGTACTGCCGAATTTTATCTTAATAAAAAATTTGAGTTTAATATTTAACGAGCGATTTAAAAATAAAAATAATATTTTTAAAGAATATTAATTTTTGAAATTAAAGGCATATAATTTAATTTTTTTTATATACAATAATATATAATGTAATAATAATTTTCAGAAGAAAAGCCTCTTTCTACGGAACGCACGCACGCACGCACGCACGCACTCTCTCTCTCTCTCTCTCTCTCTCTCTCTCTCTCTCTCTCTCTCTCTCTCTCTTTCTCATAGAGACTGATAGAAAAACGAATTATTGAGAGAAAAGAAAGGGAATGTATAGGAAGGTATTAAATTATATCAAATTTATCAATATATTTTTTTATTTATATATATATATAAATATATATTTAGACACATAATAGGAGTGTAATGTGTCTCTATTATATATGTGTGCCTCTTTTATATGTATTTTTAAACATGTTATATGTGTATGTACGCTAGTGTGGATTTGAAAGGGGACTTTGGGATTAAAAAACCTCTTTCTTCTAAAAAAAAAAAAAAATAATAATTTTCGATCAGATTTTAGGTCAGTTCGTTTTCAATGAACTAACTTGCACTGACTGCACTAGTTCAGAGGTTGTCTTTTTCCTTCTAATATCGAGCAAAAAAGACAACCTCTGAACTAATACAACCAGTACAAGTTAGTTAATCGAAAACGAACAGACCTTTTATATATATCTTGAAGATATTTAAGATAAAATAATATGTAATAAAGACATTTAACAGACAGTTAAACAGTCAATGAAAATTATTTAAATAAAAAAACTTTTTCAAAGATGTAAAAAAATAAAAAATTTTATATTATTTGAAAAAAATTATTTAGTTTGATATTTTTCTTTGGCTCAATTTTTAGTATAATATTAATTTAGTATATTAATATAATTTAATATATTAATATAATTTAGTATATTAATATAATTTAATATATTAATATAATTTAGTATATTAATATAATTTAATATATTAATATAAAAATTATTTTAAACAAAAGGAATTTAAAATGGAATTTTGTTATCCTGCATTAAAGGCTAAACCAAAAGAAAAACATGAAACTAAAAAATTTTGCCAAAACCCCTCTTTCATTATTAATGTCAGAATCCGCTGCGTATATGTTTTTTGTAGACATTATAGATTTCTTATTTGTAAAAATTAATGGAAACTCCCCCTCGTCCTCTTCCTCGTCCTCCTCTTCCTCTTCCTCTTCCTCGTCCTCCTCTACCTCGTCCTCTTCCTCCTCGCGTCCCACGTCCTCTCCATCCTCCGCGTCCTTTTTTTAAAGCATTTTCTACTGCAGAGTTTATTAGCGTGCCAAGTTCTTCTTTCAAAAACAAAAAAAAAAAACAAAAACAAAAACAAAAAAAATATATTATAATAAATATAAAAAGACACCTAACAAATGTATTGACATGTATAAATAAAAACATATAAAATATGTTGTCTTAGATTTTATTATATGTTGCTCGCAGAAAAGTAATTTAGCATTTCCAAGTTATATAATTATATAACAATTATACCAGCTAATGACAGAAGTTTGCTTTTGCTATCATTTAGTTGTATCGACTTGTAAAATTATAAATATGGTATAATTATTTCTTGCATTGCTGGCGTATGTAAAATATTATTAATATAATTTAACAAGTCGATACTTAAAGAAATTGGCAATTTATACAAAATATCTAAAGTATACATTAATCGAAAAAGCTCATATATTATCAATAAAATTTCTATAATAAAAAAAGCAGAAAAATTGTAATAATTATTTTAAAAGATTTATTTCTTTAAATTAATAACAACAAATAATTATAGCATAAATAATATTAATTAAAACCAGAAAGACATGTGTAATATATGTGACTTAAAAGAAATTGTTATTTAAAAAAATGTTTTACGCGTTCTCTAATACTGAAATGTATTTAAAATATAATTCTAATAAAATCTTCTATTTTGATATAAAATATTATATATAATATGCATTATATATTTTATATATAATGTGTATTATTATATATAAAATATATAATGCATTTTTAAATGAAATATATAAAATTACTTACACTTAATGTCATTAATTCTCCTCCCGTCGCCGCCTCCACCGACGACGATGTCGACGTCGACGCTGTCGCCGGCACCGCCGTTGACGATGCCGATGTTATCGTTGATGCTGCCGCCGACACCGCCGTCGATGTCGATGTTGCCGTCGATGTCAATGTTGCCGTCGGCACCGCCGTCGACGTCGTGGACCCAGACATTGTTTCCTAACAAAAATTTGGAAAAAATATATAAATTACTGTAAACTAAAAATGCCTAGTAAAAAAAGTATGTCTCATTTTATGTCGATAAAAGATTATGACTAATTAAATCCCTTGAGCAACCAAATCTAAATTTTCGAAAGGCTTATTATTATCAAAAATTAATAAAAGAAAAAAATATAAATCTTATTCGCTCTCGTTTTTATTTCACTTTAATGAGCCATTGACAAAATTGTGAATACTATAGTTTATTAGTTTTTAATAACTAAAATGTGATTCTTAAAATCGGCCACAGAGCCAAGCCCGAAAATTAATTTCTAATTTTTCGGCACGGTATCTCGAATTGAGATTACAACGTTCCATCAAATTAATAATCCTCGACTTATTGTCGACTTTATTAGTTTTAACTACAGTTTTTACTTTAATTTTGTCAATGGTTTATTATAAAAATCGAATGAAATGAACATGAGAGCGAATAAGATTTTTATTTTTTTTGTTTTATTTGCTTTTCGATAATAACCTTTTGATAATTCAGATTTTTGTTTGCTCAAGGAATTGAATATATATATAGGTATATATATATACATATATATATATATAATAATTATACTTTATAGAGATATGCTGTACTTATCATTGCGATTACTCGCCGACTCAACGTGAATCGTACTGCTGGATGCTGCTTGTATTGTGACTCGTGCGGCTCGTGGCTCGTGGGGCTATTGTGCCTTGTGCCTCGTGCCGCGTGCCGCTGTTCACTGTACCGCACGCGCATGGTTGGCGGTATCTCAATACACATGCGTATTGGTTCAAACAAACGATAGATCGCAAATAAAAAGCCGACCATAACATAAATATGATATATCATTGTTTTTCAGTTATCCATAAAAAATTTTTGATAAAAATAATTCTATGGAGTAGAAACTAAAATAATATTTCATAAATCATCGCATATAGATAGCATAGTATATGTCAGATATAACAAAAAAATTATTTTTAATATATACATATATTTTTAGAGATAAAAATCTAATAGATTAATTATATCACAAATTCAAAAGGAGGCTATATGGAGCCACGCGTATGAAGAAGTGGATAGACTTACAGAAGTCTATTTCAAAATTTAGATTGGGGATTAAATTTCTAAAAAGTTGCCTCAACTACAACATTACACCGCCGCACTTAGAACGAGGTGCATGCTACAAAAACAATCTGTACCATTTTAGATCAATAAATAAGTTGAATCATATTATTGATCGGTTTACCAAAAGTATGACACACGTAGAGATCTGTAATGCTCATAGGCGTATTCAGGCGATGCGTACGCATAGTTGCAGACTGGCACGTAGCGTCGCGCGCGCACTACCAATCACCATCTGCAATGAGTTTTTTGCTAGACAAAACAGGTCTCTTCGTTTCCACTTTGTGAGTGAAAGTAGCAGACTGGATAAGAAATTAAATTGGCTCATTGCCAAAAAAGAACGATTGATTAGAGCTAATATTCGTCCAGTCCAATATTTTTCTGTGGCACGTGATCAGCAGGGAGGAGTTAATCTTGGCGCGTCATTGATCCCGTTTAACGGGCGTCGTGCGCGACCGTCCGGGGGTTCCGAATTTTCCTTCACACCTCTAAACGCTCCTTCTACTTCCTCCTCCTTTACTATTAACTTGAACCCCTTATCCTTTGACAACCACACAGTCTCCCCTTTGCACATCAGGGAGAAGTGGTTTAAAAACCTTTCCTCAACAGATATTCCATTAGAAATACAGGGAGTTTTGCAACTGGGCGACAACTTTTGTTTGCCAAGTAAGAATAAAGATCGAGTTCTTATGGAATTTATCAAAAGTATAGAATATAGTATCGACAGAGTGGAAGTTGGCGTTCGGCCTTTGGTTCGCCAGAGGTCGTCGGCAATTGTTAACAAGTTGACCAGTTGCAACCCTGAAGAATCTTTGTTTGATAAGGAGCTCTCGGGCGCGTCCCTAGCAGCGAGAACGTTTATACGCGATAATCCTAATATCATTTTTACGCGAGCCGATAAGGGCAATATAACAGTCGCTTTAGAAAAGACATCTTATTTGGACAAGATGAAAGTCCTCCTTGGTGATACAAATACTTACATTAGAGTAAAGAAGGATTCCACCAGAAGAATTATCAACAGTTTGCATGAATTGCTTACAAGGTGGAAAAACTTAGATTATATATCCGATACGACATACAGGTCGTTGAATTGTTCGGAGGGAGTACTGCCGAGAGCCTATGGGCTCCCTAAGATTCACAAGTCGGGCTGCCCCCTGCGAATCATCGTCTCCTTACTGAACACGCCGCTGCACCGTCTTGCGACGTTTCTCCACAAAATCATATACAAGTCGGTCCCGGCGGCGGACAGTCATGTGGAGAATAGCTTTCGACTGGTCAACAAACTCGATGGAACTTACGTTGGTGATAATTGTGAACTTATTTCACTGGATGTGGTCTCTCTATTCACTAACGTCCCATTGGATTTGGCAGTCGACGGCATAGCCGCGAGGTGGAATTTCATAGAAAATAACTGTACGATACCACGCGTGGAATTTTTGGGGGCAGTCCGGCTTGTTCTTCACTCAACTTTTTTCACCTTTGATGGCATAATCTATCAACAAACCTTCGGAGCGCCCATGGGTTCTCCGCTGTCTCCCATAGTAGCTGATTTAACCATGCGCGATTTGGAGAGCAGGGTGATAGGAGACCTTCCTTTTGAACTCCCGATCTACGTACGCTATGTTGATGATATCGCGTTGGCCGTCCCTCCCAGGACGAGCCAGGAGATACTAAGACAGTTTAACGCGTGTCATAATAGATTACAGTTTACTTTGGAAAAGGAGGGCAATAGACTCGATTTTTTGGATGTTACATTCATTCTAAACCGGGGATACGTTGAATTTGATTGGTATCATAAACCAACATTTTCGGGAAGATATCTGAATTATTACTCCTGTCACCCTCTCTGCCACAAGAGAGGCACAATATTTGGCCTAATAGATAGGGCTTTCTGGTTATCACATCCAAGATATCACCAAAAGAACCTCGAATTGGTCATTGGGGTGTTACGTGATAATGGGTATGCATTACAACTGATTTTTGAAACATTTCACGAAAGGCTTAGGACTTTGTTTGCGAGAAATAAAAATAATAATTCAGGTGACGCTAACAGAACACCTGATACTAATTCGGCTCGCGTTGCATATTTTAATGTCCCATACATACCCAAATGGTCCGAGCGGTTTAGCCATGTGGTCCGTGATCTAGATGTAAAAATGTCCTACACAGATTTGAATAAGTTACGCTCGTTTATCCGCGTGCATAAAGACACACTGCAGAAAGACTGGCATAATAACGTTGTATACAAAATTTCATGTCAAAATTGTAATGCCTCTTATGTCGGTCAGACCAGCAGGCAGTTGAGAACACGCATTAGGGAGCACAGAAATCACATAAAAAGAAACACCGCGCAAAAATCCGTGATCACGGATCACAGACTGAATAACCACGAATTTGATTGGGATAACGTTGAGATCTTGGATGAGGAACCGTTTCTAAGGAAGAGACTTGTTTCAGAGATGCTGTTTATCAGGCGCCAGATAAATGGCCTAAACCGACAAGAAGACACAGAGTGTCTAAGTCAAGCATATATATCTGTTGTGACAAATATGCCTCAAATTTCTTGAAAGACGGTCTTCGTTTAGTTGTTATCGAATTCCTTTAGAGAGCCATAAATCATTTGTAACATTAATCTCCATACATCGTATGTTTGAGAGAGGGAGATAGAGAAAAGGGGGGGAAGCGAGAGGAAAGGGGGGATAGGGATAGAGGGAGAGAGACGGAGGGGGGAAAGGGAGAGAGAGGGGGGAGAGAGAGGGAGAGAGTGGGAGGGAGAGGGAGGGGGAGAGGGAGAGAGAGAGAGAGAGAAGGAGAAATAAATTCCACACATTGTTTGACATTGACTTCGATAACAGGCTATGAGCCGTGGTAGGGCGCCTTATAAATAGCATCAAAACGAATATCTTCTTCACTCGTGCGTCGGGCGCGTCCGCGTACGGTCGTGTGAACGTGCGATGGATGAGTGTGTGAGTAAGAGTGAGCCCCCTTTCGGAAATTCCTCACTATACTCGTCATTAGAGTCCACTTTTGAGTACCTCATGACATATTATGTCACTTTGTCTATCTAATGGGATATCGATAGGGGGGGCTCACGGCTTTTGCGCTACGTGCGGTAGTATGTAGATTCCCCATTATTATTTATTGTATTAAATTTACTGAAGAAGGTCCAAAGAAAGGACCGAAACGTTTAGATTCAATAAATTTGTTATTCCAACAAATTTGTTTTTAATATCTGCGTACCTACACCCTACGCGTGGCTCCATATAGCCTCCTTTTGAATTTGTAATTTATCAATGCAGGGAGCCTACATTGTTACTTATTAATTATATCACATTTATATAAATAATAATTTTGTAAGATTCATTAAGATAAGAAAGTTCATATAAATCTGCTTAGCAATTATATTTATATAAAAGAATGCTTATATTCGAAACACTCTTGTTAATTCATATATATAATATATATTAATATGTTATTGCTAAATATTTTTTGAAAAAACTTTTAAAAAATTATCGTGTAATTTGGACATATATATAAATACATTTAAAATAATAATTATTATGTAACAAAATAATAAAAAAATATTAAATATTAAAATATTAATAAATATTAAATATATTTTATATTAAAAAATATATGTAAAATTTATATTACATATATAGTGAGTGATTGTATTATAAAACAAGATCAATACAATAAAAAATAAAAGTACAAAATACGGCAGAATTTATACAATTAAATGATATACAAATGATGAAAAGTTATCACTGTTACGTATCCATAAATGATATCTTTCATCCGTCTGCAGCGGGAATCTATATAAACGTTTTCCATGCAATCTCGAACTCGTACAGTCCTTATACATGCAATTATCATAAAACGAAGTTATTCGGCACTGATTTGACATTTTTTAAAATAATTATTTACTTTTATAAAGCTATTTACTTTTACTATAATTATTTTTTTATATATTAAGTTTTTAATAAAAGCTAAATATTTTGCACGTATACGCATAAAAAACGACACACGTTACATAACACAAAAACTAATAAAAAAAAATCCTTTATAGATATATAATTGCGTGTAAAATCCGTTACGGACAAAAACAGCGAAGCACGACAAAATAAAACGTGTACTTCTCTCGAGATCGTCAAGCGAAGACAGCGAGTGTAACTTGACTCGCGATATTTATTCCTTCTCCCTCCTCTATCCTGCCACACATCTATATGTAGTAACGGAAAATTTTTCTTATTCAGAGTCAGTGTGCGTGCGCATGTGCCTATATGTACACAAGTATTTGTTTCGCCAAAATTATTTTACTGACAACATTTTATGAAAAATATTTTATAATATATTAAATTTATTATTTTTTTATTTTTTTATTTATTATTTCAATTCTTTTTCCTTTAAAAAACTCTATATTTAGTTCATTATTTAAGTATATAATTTATTTTATCTCTGTTTTTTATATATTACGAGAATAACATATTTTACATGTGCATATCATATATAATTATTTCATTAATAGCATATATTGATGTTTATAGTATATATTTGACTGAAAAATCGCGCAGTTAACAAAGTTAATTAACTTTAATCACATTTTTATGCGGGACATATTCTGATCTATAAAATTGTGGATGTAGCACGGACACGAACCAAAAAATTGTGGATGTACAGCACGGACATGAATCAAACTTAGCTCTTTTATCGACATCGAAAGTGGATGTGGCCATGTAGTTCCGGGCGACCGTAAAATGGATGTACGTGACGCTAGTGTGCGGCCTAGAAAAAGCGTCGTACGAAAAATGACGGCGTGGCGCCTCTCATTCTTCTCTCTGATATAACATTTTTATAGTATTAAAATATTAGAATTTAATTATAATTATTAATTAAAAAATTAAATATTAAAAAATAATATCGAAATCTTATTTAGATGCATTAATTATAAAATTGTCTTAAAATTAAAAGTATTTAGAAAAAACGTAAACAATATATTGTTATTTTATAGGTAAAAAAAAACCATTATCTTTTGCAAGATGGCAAAACCTATACAAATGGCTAGAATTTAATTCATAGGGTAAAGCAATCTGTAAAGTATGCTCAGAAGCAGTGAGCAAAAATCTATCATCAAATTTAGATAGCCGTGCTATACGCTCCGAATCATTTGTCACGAATGGCTTTAATTGTTGGAAAAATGCGCTAGATCGTTTTAATAAGCATGAAACAAGCAGTTTTCATAGAAAATCATTTGTAGCATTACAAAACTTACAAGATAAGTCTATTGTTGAGTATATTTCTCATGCAAAAGCTAAAGAAATGGCTGATTCTCGAGTCGCATTACTAAAGATATTTAGCACTGTAAGTGTTTTAGCACAACAAGGTATAGCCTTCTGAGGAAACAATAATGATGAATATTCAAATCTTATCACATTTTTGAAAATGAGAGCTGAAGACGTCCCAGAATTAAAATGGTGGCTAAGTAAGCCAGCAGGTAGTTATAAGTGGTTGCATCACGATTACGTGAATGAAATGTTGGAGATGATGGCACATGCAGTCATAAACGTATATATAACAGAAATAAAATCCGCGCAATATTATGCTATTATTGTGGATGAAACATCGGATATATCCAGATTAGAACAAGTTTCTATTAACTTTCGAATTACATTGCCGGATTTCATTATAAAAGAAATATTCTTAGGTTTTTATGAAACTAGTAACACAAAATCGGAAATGCTTCTAAATATCATAAGAGATGTCTTATTACGATATGGGTCAGATGTTACGAAATTAAGAGGGCAATGTTTTGACGGCGCCGCAAACATGAGCGGAAAATGTTCTGGTGTACAAACACTAATTAGAAAGATGGAATCAAGAGCTCTTTTTGTTCATTGTACGGCACATACGTTAAATCTGGTCGCTCAAGATGCTATGAAGAACATAGAAATGATTAACAACTTTCTTGGAGTAGCCAAAGATATGATAACCTTTATTCGCGATTTTCCAAAACGAATTGCATTATTTAAAGATTTACAGGCGACATGGGAGGAAAATCTACCGACTCTATCACCGTTTTGTCCAACAAGGTATTACTCTATTAATTATATTTATAATCTATAATAAAATGAGTAAAAAAACTAAATTACGCACAAAATAATAATTTAAAATACAAATATATAAGTGATAGACCTTAAGAGCCAACGCGGATGTTGATGCGTATTCTAACGAAATTTAATTTTTCGCTGGAATTAAATTAATTGTGCACAGGGCACGAATTTTTACTACTTGGTATACTGCCAAGTCTTTTCTTGTATGGAATAATCTCATACTTGAGATTTTTATTCCATACATCTCCTCTAACCCCCCTAATCCAATTCTTTAGGGGGGTTAGAGGAGATGTATGGAATAAAAATCTCAAGTATGAGATTATTCCATACAAGAAAAGACTTGGCAGTATACCAAGTAGTAAAAATTCGTGCCCTGTGCACAATTAATTTAATTCCAGCGAAAAATTAAATTTCGTTAGAATACGCATCAACATCCGCGTTGGCTCTTAAGGTCTATCACTTATATATTTGTATTTTAATACGGAAGAGCCTTAATAATAATAATTTAAAGTTATGGATGTTGATTTAAGAATCTTAGCATCTTTTTATTGTAAATATTTTTACATTTTAATTAATTACATTGAACAAAACATTTCTTTTTTTTTCCAAATTCTTTGTCAATATTGCTAGATTTTAGAAATTAATTAAATATTTAATTTTTTATAGATGGTGTATAAGAGTGAAATCTTTAAAAACATTGGCTACTAACTATGAGCAAATGTTGTTATTTTTTGATGAAATATCTACAAACAAATCAGAAGTTAGCAATAAAGCTAATGGATTTTTAAAATATTTAGAAAGTTTCAAATTTTATTTCTGCTTACTAAATTCTATCCAAGCATTGGAGAAAATTGAAATTTTAAATACGCAATTACAAAAAACTGATTTAAATTTGTATGAATCACATGAAAAAGTAAAACCCATATTAGAGTGTCTTGTAGAAATAAGACAATCTGGTTTCGATGCCTTATGGGAAAAAGCGACAAATGAAGCAAAAAAACTAAATTTAAAAGAACCTAAATTGCCTCGCACTCGTAGAGCTCCGAAACGTTTTGAAACAGCAGATGTCCACGTATTTAAATCTGTTGACGAATATTATCAAAAGAATTTTAATGAAATAAACGATCAATTGATTTTTTCATTAAAAGAAAGATTTAATTCCGAAACAATGACATTTTTAAATATATGCGAAAGTTTTATTACATGTAAAGTCAGTGATTCGACTCCTATTGTAGAATTTTACAAAGATGACTTTGAGGAAGAAAAATTGAAACTTCATCGTGACATGTTTCTTGACATTGTCAAACAAAGGAAAGTCGCAATTACTACTTTGAAAGATGTCGTAAAATTTTTAAAAGAAAATTTGCCTCTATGTGAATTGATTAGTGAGTTTTCCAAATTAATTAGGATTTTGCTCACAATCCCGACAACGTCATGCACTGCTGAGCGGTCGTTTTCAACTTTGCGAAGGTTAAAAACGTATTTAAGATCAACGATGTGGCAAAGTCGCTTAAATAGCATCGCAATCCTCCACGTTCATCGCAATGTAACTGAAAATTTAGATTTGGACGAACTTGCAAATAGATTTATATGCGCAAATGCAATTCGACGATCAACGTTTGCAATAGTAAACAGCAATAAAAGATAAGATAAATTTTATTTATTGATATGAATTCTATAAAAATTTAAACTTGTCTTGCACTAATATATATATATATATATATATATATATATTACTATAATATTGTCATATATTTCATTGATTTTTCAATTGGTTCGATAAATCAAAGAATAAGAATATTGTTACAGTTTTTTTGCTCTCCCCCTCCCCCCTCCCCCCTTTCGACCTAACTTAACCGATAGCAGAACTCCACACTCGGAATTTTATTAAGTTGCCGGCCATGTTCTAAGGTATTAACGTGTATAGAAAAAAGCGCGAATGGCCATTTTGTTGCGATGTGTCATGGCCGAAACCGGATATCCTACGAGCCTCACCTATTTTGCCGAGGTTAGCAATCTAGTAGTGTATAGACATCTGTGCCCAACAGAGAATTCAGATATTAAACTAATCGAAAACTTAGAAAGCGGACAAATAAATGTCCGAATGAGAGAAAATCGCTCATAATATTATAATATTTAGGCTGTAAAGTTTACTATTTTTATATAAATAAAATTTTTAATTTTTAATAAAAACTTTATAAAATAATTAAAAAAAAAATAATATAAAAGAATATTATTTAAATTTAAAAAAAAATATAAAATAAATTATTTAAATTTTATTATTTTATTATTTAATTACATTGAACTAATTGTAAGTACTTTTGTCATATACGCATATACATATACATACATACGCCTAACCTTCATATTTACACGTATAACATATACAGTTTTATACCGCGCTCTCTATATTTGTTATATTTTACTGCAATTTTGTATAAGTGGGAAATTACAACTAATTTTTATACATGTTATGTAAGTATTATATAATTTTTAAGAAAGTTATATAACATGTTATTTACGTGTTACATTAATGTTATATAGCTGTAATAATATATGAGTAGGAAATTACTACTAAAGGCTCATTCAGACAGGACGCGTCAAGCGTCAAGCAGCGAGCATCAACCATTCAACAACCAATAAGCGAGGTAATATTAGCAATGGCGTAAAAAATATTGCCTCGCTTATTGGTTGCTGCTCGCTGCTTGACGCTTGACGCGTCCTGTCTGAATGAGCCTTCACGTGTATATAACCTTGTACATTCGTGTTATATTGCGTGTTACATTTCGTTTTATTATGACAATATAATAGTTATATATGTCAAAATTTATATAATAGCATTAAGTAGTCGTTAGTTCTTTTGTTTACCGCTATGCGCCGCGCGATGCGCTATCTATCTCGTATAAGTTTTAGTAGAGACCCTATAGTAAACAGAGCTCCATAAAGTTAGCCGGACCACATTGATTTTTTAATAATTTAAACTATCTAATCGTTTGGTGGTCGTTTGGTAATGATTGGTAGCGTAATTAAAACATTTGGTGGTTAATCGTTTTTTTAAAATTAAATAATTAAAATTTTGATGTAAAGTTAGCCGAACATTTTTATTTGTAGTCTAATCGACTTAAATAAGAGCTTATTCGATGCAGAATCGTTAGGTGGTCACGAGTGCATTCTTTTCAACGTTTGGTGGTCCATAGTTCATCCAATAAATCAAAAAAATAATGTGCGGTAAAATGGCGGAGATGATTGTAAAATTAGCCGTACCAATATATTATTTTTCAAACAATTTTGTTCAAATTGGTCTTAATTGAAAGAAAATCGTTTGGTGGTGATTGGTAGCCTAATTAAAACATTTGGTGTTTAATTATTAGATTATCGCGATTACAAATTCTTCTGACATTCAACTGATACATTGTGGATTCGGCCTAAGAATCTCGATAGAGACTCTAGAAATTCTCTATTCGATAACCAATCGCTACGTCTGACAAACATTTTGTCATATGAATGTAATATCAGCCTTAGGGTCATTCCACAATAGGTTGCAAATGTTCTCGTTGCCAGTTGACAATTGTGGATTGACCAATCAGAGTAAAGCAACTTATCAGCTGATTGGTCAATCCACAATTGTCAACTGGCAACGAGAACATTTGCAACCTATTGTGGAATGACCCTAAGGCTGATATTACATTCATATGACAAAATGTTTGTCAGACGTAGTGATTGGTTATCGAATAGAGAATTTCTAGAGTCTCTATCGAGATTCTTAGGCCGAGTCCACAATGTATCAGTTGAATGTCAGAAGAATTTGTAATCGCGATAACCTAATAATTAACCACCAAATGTTTTAATTAGGCTACCAATCACCACCAAACGATTTTCTTTCAATTAAGATCAATTTGAACAAAATTGCTTGAAAAATAATATATTAGTACGGCTAATTTTACAATCATCTCCGCCATTTTACCGCACATGATTTTTTTGATTTATTGGATAAACCATGGACCACCAAACGTTGAAAAGAATGCATTCGTGACCACCTAACGATTCTGCATCGAATAAGCTCTTATTTAAGTCGATTAGACAACAAATAAAAATGTTCGGCTAACTTTACATCAAAATTTTAATTACTTAATTAAAAAAGAACGATTAACCATCGAATGTTTTAATTAGACTACCAATCACCACCAAACGATTTTCTTTCAATTAAGATCAATTTGAACAAAATTGCTTGAAAAATAATATATTGGTACGGCTAATTTTACAGTCATCTCCGCCATTTTACCGCACATGATTTTTTTGGTTTATTGGATGAACTATGGACCACCAAACGTTGAAAAGAATGCATTCGTGACCACCTAACGATTCTGCATTGAATAAGCTCTTATTTAAGTCGATTAGACTACAAATAAAAATGTTCGGCTAACTTTACTCAAAATTTTAATTACTTAATTAAAAAAGAACGATTAACAACCAAATGTTTTAATTAGACTACCAATCACCACCAAACGATTTTCTTTCAATTAAGACCAATTTGAACAAAATTGCTTGAAAAATAATATATTGGTACGGCTAATTTTACAGTCATCTCCGCCATTTTACCGCACATGATTTTTTTGATTTATTGGATGAACTATGGACCACCAAACGTTGAAAAGAATGCATTCGTGACCATCTAACGATTCTGCATCAAATAAGCTCTTATTTAAGTCGATTAGACTACAAATAAAAATGTTCGGCTAACTTTACATCAAAATTTTAATTATTTAATTAAAAAAAAACGATTAACCGCCAAATGTTTTAATTACGCTACCAATCATTACCAAACGACCACCAAACGATTAGATAGTTTAAATTATTAAAAAATCAATGTGGTCCGGCTAACTTTACGGAGCTAGTAAACAGAGATGCGCCAATGATCACGTGATCGTAAAATTTCGCTGATTGGTCAGAGTAAATTGTGTCAAAATAGCTGCCATGTTGAATTTCACATGTGTAATGTTGTCATTGCAGTTCTTTTAGAGGTTAGTACATTTTTATTTTGACGTCTTTTTATTATTTTTTTTCACGTTTATTTATTATATTGGTTTATTTAATAAATTATTTTCATTTTTTCATTAAATGCTTTGCATTAATTGTCGCATTTTTATGCACAGAATTTACACTTATTATGCGAACGAATTGTGCTGCAAATTGGTGCACCAACAATAGCAACAAAGGTTACGCGGTATTTAATTCCCAGTAACTGCAGACTGCCGGCAAAAATGGATAGCCGCGCTCTTGGGAGGAGCTCCGATTGGCGACCCACAGCTTCACAAAGAATTTGTGAGGTGAATGATAGAATTAATATCCATTAGTTTATTTTTAGCTGTAAAGGGAATAGAGTTTTTATCAATAGCTAGTGTTTGTAATCTATATTTGTCCTATTTCTCAATCTTTAAATGTTTTTTTTATATTTCAGGTTCATTTCAATTAATGTACAAGTTGTTGCTGGACGGAAGTAACTACGCAAAAATGCGATACCATACCATTTTTGTACGTGTCCATATAATAAGGAGGCAGACAGAAAAAATAAGTTAAAAAAATCTGCAAACCAACTTGAAGACCATGTATATTGCTAAAAAAATCCAGCCTTAAAGAAGTCACACGTAAATATGTGGCAAAGTATTATTCGACACTTCCTAACAACCCCTACGACAATTTCAATAGACCAATCCGCGTCTGCTTTGGCATTACCTCTCCTTTTTTCAACTTATTATCATCGAAACTGTGTGTGCGGAGACTTTACATAATTTCGCCAAAGAAATATACTAGTGCTCAGTATAATAATTGAGGTGCGTGTCAGCTGAACCGGCTCTTCTCGAAGTGGAAATCTTGAACAAAAATGTGCTGATTAACATACATATAGCACGTTAAGGACATTATACAACCCTCCAAATATTATTTTTCGAAGACACCGTGTCAATGTAAAATCGCCGACGTGCGTCCTGTTATAGACCTATCTGTCAGAAGTGGATCTGTCAAAATTTCATCTTCAGATTTGTAACAAAAGGATATTTCTTCGTTGAGGTAGCGGAATTATTAAACGAGGATCGTATATTCTATTACTATGGCAGATATTACAATGATGAATAAGATCAGAATGTTGACAGAGGATCCTAACCGGTGCGAAAACGTTAGATTAAAAAGCTTGCGCGCATGGACTGTGCCGGAAGACGAGAAAAATCTTCCCAAGCTACTCGCAGCCGCCGGGTTCTATTACACCGGGGAAGATGATAAAATGAAATGTTTCGATTGTCACGTCGAGATGTCCGGCTGGTGTGCAGATCCGTTTAAAGAGCACAAACGATTTTCCCCGAATTGTAGAATGGTTCGCCATATACCTTGCGAAAACGTTCCATTAAACTTCCATCCGACATCTTGCGATACACGCGTACCCAAAGATAGCGAGATATATCGATTGGACGCATCCAATTTCTCCTCGGATGAGCTTGATGAGACAATCGAGGTCTACTTCGAAAACACGGATTGCTTCCACCGGGTTAAGTCCGGCGATCTA
Source organism: Prenolepis imparis (assembly GCF_030444845.1). Taxonomy (NCBI): domain Eukaryota; kingdom Metazoa; phylum Arthropoda; class Insecta; order Hymenoptera; family Formicidae; genus Prenolepis; species Prenolepis imparis. The sequence goes on from NW_028141161.1 coordinate 4,396,174, forward strand.
ATAGGCGCTATGCGTCCCGAATATGCCATGTACGAGTATAGATTAAACACTTTCTTAAAGTATCAGGAAAAATGGAATCAGAGCGGTGAAGATCTGGCGGCCGCAGGCTGGACATATTTAGGCGACACTGGCGACAGTACCAATTGTTTCTATTGCGGCGGAGGTATAATGAACTGGCAACCGGGAGACGATCCTATACAAACACACGTAGAATTGTTTCCCTATTGCAAATTTATCCAGAGACTGCTAGCAAAGCGAGTGCAAGATCAAGAGACTGCTAGAAAAGCGCAAGAGAAGAGCACCAAAGATATTAAGTTAGGGATGCTGTGTGGGGGCGGGCTAGAATACCCCCAACGCCCTTCCTGCGTGTCGTAAAAGGCGACTAAAAGGAGCACCAACCGAACGACTGCCGGCCAAGTAGTCACCCCTTGTCGACCAACAGCTTCGGGTGGAGGAGTCAACAAGGATCAGGGCACCCCCTTGCCCTAGGGAGGAGAAATCATTCCTAAAGGCGGAAGAACTAGTACTGGTCAACGGCATGAGGATGCAGAAGGCAAGGGGAAACCACTGCATTAAGATTCCACATGGAAATCCCAAGAGAAACTCATGAGATGAATAAAGTAAGCGACGGTGGGGCCTCGGATGGAAGGCTTCGCTCTCCGACTGGCAATCGGCGCTGCTCCTCGTCCGGGGGGGACAGTGTGAAATTGGTGACCGGGCATAAGAGGTGTGGCCATCAGGCTTCTTGTGTGAAATTTGCTACTGATGACACCTTTAGGATGCGCCACAAATATCGCCTGGCAACATGGAACGTCAGAGGCCTCCTGACAGTGGGTAAGCTCAGCATTCTCGAAGACGAACTCATGAGAAGTAATATTGACATCACTGGTCTAGCTGAGACCCATTACAGAGGCTCAGGACACTTCACTTCCTCCAGGAGCAATTTTGTTTGCTTCTCGGGTAATGCCGAGGATAGTACCGGTGGTGTTGGCTTTTGGGTGGCAAGGGCCCACACAGGAGCTATTCTCGGTTACAACTATCAATGAAAGGATAATAACCTTACGCATCAATGCGACCCCTACACCTCTTAACCTTGTACAGGTGTATGCTCCCACCTCTAACTCTGACGATGAAACAATAGAATCCTTCTATAGCGCCCTTGAATCCACACTCGAGACTCTATCTGGTCGCGATATGGTTCTTGTTATCGGGGATCTTAACTCTAAAATTGGCCAAATGGAAGTAGATGAACAACTTCGGACATATATAGGCAAATACGGTCTGGGTGCCACGAATGAGAGAGGACAGCGCTTGCTCTAGTTCGACAACGACTTCGCAATTGCTAACACCATGTTTGCACAACACCCACGACGTCTTTATACATGGACGTCACCTGGTGGACGACATCGCAACCAGATCGATTACATTATGGTAAAACGACGGTGGATGTCATCAATCAGTCTTTGTAAGACTCTGCCAGGCTCTGATTGCGGCTCAGACCATCAACTTCTACTCTGCAAACTCCGTCTAAAACTTAAAATATGCCCACGATCCAGGCAAAAATCCTCAGTGGATCTCTGATCCTGCTTTGTTTCAAACAGAATGCTCTCGACTTTTCAAGGATAACAACATAGAAGGGGAAACCTCCTCGAATGACATGTGGCTCACTTTCAAAAATACCCTCATTCAAGCTGCGAAGACAACTCAACCAAAGCGAGCCATACAACCTAAACCTAAACAACCATGGATCACATTTGCAACACTATCCGCTGTCGATGCACGCAAAGAGCTTAAGATATTTGGACTGAATTCGGATACAAAACAAAACCAATATAGGCAGCTAACACGCCAAATTCAAACGCTATGTAGACGTGATAAGAACTCCATTTTACAGGGAATATGCAGAGAGGTGCAAAACCACGCTAATGATAACGCTCCAGGTGAAAAACGTGGTCCATTAAAAGTGCCAATGGAAATCTCATCACTAACTTGGATGAGGTTATTGAAACATGGCGCAAATATTGTGAGGACCTCTACACTGATATCGGTATCCAGGTTCCCCTACCGGGATATGGGGACGAGCCGGAGATTCTTCGCTCAGAGGTGGAGTATGCTGTGAAGAAGCTGAAGACCGATGAAGCTCTTGGCATCGATGCTCTCTCTGCTGAAACTTTGAAATACTTGGGCGATGATGGTATGTGCGCCCTATATGCTATCTGCCGAAGGATTTGGTCCTCTGGTAGTTGGCCAGACGAGTGGAAAACTTCAATCTTCATCCCACTCCATAAAAAAGGCCCACCTGCAAACCATGACAATTATCGCTTGCTCTCATTGATTTCCCACTCAAGCAAGGTATTGCTATACATCTTACAATCGCGCTTGGAGAGCTTCCTCGGCTGGCAGATACCTCCAGAGCAAGCAGGTTTCGTTAAGGGACGCGGCACACGCGAACAGATCCTGAATCTGAGGCAGATTATCGAAAAGGCTAGAGAGCATTACTTCCCGGTCTATATATGCTTTGTGGATTACTCCAAAGCTTTTGACAACGTGAAGTGGTCTAAACTGTGGGAAGTTCTTCTCATTATGGGAGTCCCACCTCATTGATATCTATTATCCAGCAGCTCTACGAATCTAATACTGCATACGTAAGAATCGACGGAAACCTATCCTGCAAGACCACAACAAGTAAAGGTGTTCGTCAGGGCTGTGTGTTGTCGCCCTTACTATATAACATCTATTCCGAATTCGTCATGCGACAGGTACTTGATAATTGGCAAGGTGGAGTGACTGTCGGCAGTGTCAGGATATCTAATCTAAGATTTGCGGATGACACTACCCTTCTCGCCGCCTCGCAAGAGGAACTACAGACCCTACTGGACACCCTAGAACAAACAAGTGCGGCATACGGTCTTAGTATCAACTATAAGAAGACCAAAGTGATGATTGTTGACAGGGAGCGCGACAATCATGGCGATACAACGTCAGTGGGTCGATGCCAGGTAGTCCAGAACTTCGTATATCTCGGCTCCTTGATTGAAAACTCAGATGGCTGTGAAAATGAGATCCGCCAACGCATCCAACAAGCACGATCAGCCACAAAACTAACCAAAATATGGCGCGACAAGAATATTACCAAAACCACCAGGATGTCACTGGTTCAGTCGCTGGTCTTTTCCGTGTTCCTATATGCCTCTGAAACTCGGACTGTCAAACGGGCTGACCGTCGCCGCATAGACGCTTTCGAGATGTGGACTTGGAGAAGGATGGCATAATTTTTTTTTGTTTTTTATTATTTTATATGTATATGTTATATGTATTATTTATTACGTAGACATAAATATTCGGCATATATTTATTGTTTTTTAGATACGCATATATCTTCTTATATATTTAAAATGTATAAAATAATCATAATATAAATAAAATATTTTTACAGAGAAATATTTTTAGAAATATTTTTACTTTTTAAAAATTTATACATTTTTTAAATTTTCTTAAATAATCTAATAATGTTAGAATACACACTTTTCATAACTTACGGAAAACATTTGGATTAAAAATTTAAAAAGTGTATGAATTTTTAAAAAATTAAAATATTTCTAAAAATATTTCTCTGTAAAAATATTTTATTTATATTATGATTATTTTATACATTTTAAATATATAAGAAGATATATGCGTATCTAAAAAACAATAAATATATACCGAATATTTATGTCTACGTAATAAATTATACATATAACATATACATAAAAATAATAAAAAACAAAAAAGTTATGCAATCCCAAGTTTTGAACCTGGGATCGCCACAGTTACTACTCTTGTGCTCTCCCACTGCGCCAGCGGTACTAATCAAAACTGTGTCTTTCTTTAGGCCTTATAACAAACATGAAAATTTCTCTAAGTATCCAGTATAAAAAAAAAAAATATTACTTACAAGGCGCATTGAATGAAAAGCTTGAACACGGATCAACTTAAATTCAATACAGATTCACCATAAAAAAGGAGATCAAAATCGGTAAAGAGTCAATCGCGATCTCTCCTTGATTGAAAGTATTGTTAAAAAGTTACAGAATAGGGGTGCAGGGGCAAAGTTTTTTGGTAAAGTTAACGGAGTTTAGCACGGACTCGAACCAGGGGCAAAATCTTTTGATAAAGTTAACGGAGTTTAGCACGGACTCGAACCAGGGGCAAAGTGTGTCGGTAAGGGGCAAAGTGTGTCGCACGGAAATGCCGGTCTTGCCTTTTTCAGACCTTTGGCTATCTGTCTATTAATCTGTGGTGTTACACAGTGTCGCCTTGTAGCTGGAATGCTATTTAGCTATTTCATTTCACACACCACCAGAGTACTTTACAATATTTGTCACTAAATTTACCGATGTATATGTACAATTATGTTTAACAATTTGTAATAATTAAAAATCGCAGTAGATATTTTCGTTGTAAAAATATTTTGTAACAACATTTTGTTATGAATAAATTTATTTAGCAGATATATAGAAGAGACTAAAAAAAACTGATAAAATTATGTAAATTATAAATTGTTATAAAAAATTAATAAAATTAAGTTTTTTTCTATAATTATTCAAATTACATAATTAGTTTCGTGCAAAGAGCGATTGAAAGAAAAAAACGCGCGTAAGCATCTATTCAATTTAAGAATTTTTAACTATATATCTTCTAACTATATGGTCTATTAATTTTCATTAATTACAAATAAAATAATTATTTCTTAAATTATATAACATGAGATTATATTCTTAAACTTGCTTAAACAATTTTTCAACGATTGCAATATTAATTTTTTTTTAAATTATGCTTCCTAATTATATGCTTAATTAATTTTTATTAATTATAAATAAAATAATTATTTTTTAAACTATAAGACTATATTCCTAAACTTGCCTAAATAAGTTTTTAATGATTGCAATATTAAAAGTTTGTTAATTATGTCTGCTAACTATACGCTTAATTAATTTTCTTAATTATAAATAAAATAATTATTTCTTAAACTATGAGACTATTACTACGTTTACGCGAGTGTACTTACGATAATTTGAGTAAGTTACTACAGAAGTAACACTCGTGTAAACGTAGTATACATATATTCTTCTAAACTTGCCCAAATAAATTTTCAACAATTGCAATATTAAAATTTTTAAAATTATATCTGCTAACTATACGCTCAATTAATTTAAATTAATTATAAATAAAAATTTATTTCTTAAACTATATGAGACTATATTCCTAAACTTGCCCAAACAATTTTTTAACGATTGCATAATAAATAAAAATAAGAAATATTAAATTTGTCTGCTAAGTACCCAGATAGCCAAATCTGTCAAGAGCATGTATTAAAACTGTGTGCTATATATTTTTGCAAAAAAACTGCAGATTTTATACAAAACTTGTTATATCAGATAATGATAGCAGAACGTTGGCAGAAATGTTATAAAATCTGCTGACATAATTTGGCAGCAAGTCAGTAGCAGAAATCAAGCAGGATTTGTATAGAATTATCATAGCAGATTGGTAGTAGAAACCGAGCAGGATTTGCGCAACGCAGTTTGGTGTCAGATTGACGACAGAAATCGAGCAAGATTTGCGCGCGCACAATCTGATGGCAAATTGACAACAGGATCTGCATTTTGCAGTTATTTAATAGTTCCTTCACCTACCGCTATGTGATGTATTTTCTCGCAATCAAATTTCTGTTAAAAATAGATATAAAGTCTGCAAGTCGTGGCTATTAATAAAAGATCAAAAGTATATTTTTCTATCAGTTTAATTTTTGATATCTGACAAGTCTAACATGAGAATATTAAACTTATTAGAATCAATAGGATATACATGAAAAATTATCCATTTACTTTCTATTTAAAGCATAAACCAGAATTTAATTCTCATATAAATTATATCTTAAATTTTATAAATTATAAATTTAATTATTTTTACAATTTATTTTATTAATTTAATTAATAGATTAAATTGAATATTTATTTGCTATGTGAGATATAACTACATACAATATAATATGTTATACATTAAATATCATATTTATGAAAAAAAAATTATAAGTAGCGGATAACACGTCTTATGCATCTGTTATATTCATCGAAAAATATTGAATTTGATTATACTTATATGTTCAAATGGCAAGGAACTGCAGATCCTGCTCGATTTCTGCCGCCAATCTGCTATTAGATTGCGTTTGACAGATCTGCTCGGTTTCTGCCGCCAATCTGCCATCAAACTATATGTGCAGATCTGCTCGGTTTCTGCCGACAATCTGCTGTCAGATTTTGCTTACTAACTATGCTAGCAGAATATCATCAATTGCGGACACAGTGGATAGGAATCTGCTGTAAAGTCATGATTAGATCTGCTGTTCTTCTGCCGACATGCTGCTAACATTTTGCTATCTGGGTATATATACAGAGATCACCTACGGATACCAATCCATAGAAAATAAAATAATGATACCCAGATAACCTAATGTTTGCACGATGGCCGCATAATACATGCACGCGTGTAATAGCATGCTATCATTGAGATATCCACCTAACTTCGCACCTGAAAAGCACAGTGACGGCACACCGTGTTCAACATGCTGTGCGAGCATTATGCAAGCTTTTTAAACATCAAATTGTTAACATTGTGCAGACACGTAAATTTTTTTCCAAAGAAGATTCTTATATTAATTTTTTTTAATTATTAATAATTGCTACAATAAAGACAAAAACTGATTAATAAATATTATTTTTATTGAAAATAGTTTTATATTATTTTATGAACAAATTATATATATCTAATATATATAAATTAACAGTGTTTTATATTAAACTATATATCTATTTTTATTTTTAATGTTAAAACTTATATTTATATTTATATATATAGCAGTTAATAATTCTATAATTCTTTAATTTAAACTCATTCATATATATAACTTTAACATTCATCATTTTTCAAAACAATTTAAAATATATTGAACATTTTATCTTAACCATTTTTTATTATTTGTAAAAAGAAACTAAATGTAATTTTTAAACTTAAAAAAAACTTAATATAATAAATATTATATGAATTATTTAATATTAATTGTCTGCGAACATGTCTTCATCTGAAAAATAATCATTATCACTTACATCTTCATCCTGATGATTATTATCTTCTTGCTCATCAATTTGTTGCTCATCATAAACTTGTTGTTCATCATCATTATAATGAAATTGCTCGTTATTATAATTATTATTCACATTTTCTTGATTTTTATGTATTCTTTTTCTTCTATTTTCTTCAATATTTTCTTCGTTTTCTTCGTTTTCTTCGAGAGATCGTTTTTGTTGGCGGCGAAAACGTTCTTTTGTACTTTATAAAGCTTTAATCATAGCATCCTCAAACTCATCACGTTTCGGTTTTTGAAAGTGTGTATTATTACTAATAGCGTTTACAAATATATTTTATTTTATAATATAAATTTTTAATTCATAATACATATATAAAATATTTTATTTAATAATATATTTACCTTCACAAGCCTGTGCAAAACGAGTATTTTTTAACGATTTCAAGTGTTTTGTACCATGCCAGGTCATATGTACCGAAATTTCTTCTACATTATCAAAGGCATTCTTAAAATAAATGGCAGCGCAGTCAGTGGGATTTAATCCACCCAAATAAGTAAAATAATCAACCTAAAAGTAAATATAAATATTTTGTGATTAAAAAATTCTATATTCTATAATTCTTTTTTATTTATTTATTTATTTATTTATTTATTTATTTATCTATTTATTTCTTATACTGTTATAAACCAGCAAATGTAGCTTTTTGATTAGAAAAATGATTTACATTTTCATATTAACAAAATAAAACTTATTAATTTAGATACTTACAACTTCATCATATATTTCACTTTCAACGTTATCAAACTCTAAAAAATTGTCAATGGATTTGAAAGGAATACATTCAGGCATTTTTTGTACTCTTCTATTTCTGGATTTAGTTAATTGCATCAACATCGTATGGTTTGCACTGTAAATATAATAATAATCATATAATGTAAGAAATATATATTAAAGAATATTAACAACTTTTGCTGTAAAAAAGTACTTTTGTTTCTGTTCTATTATATCTAGGCATTGATTCACTTTTCTGCAAAAATAATAAACAAGAATTAAAAAGTAAATTATATATTATGTAAATAATAAAATATGAAATAGTAATTATGATAACTAAATATATAATTAAAATATTAAATGTAATTATTAAATATTTAATTGTATAATTGTAATATTAATTATTAAATATTAATTGTATAAATGTTACATATTGTTTTTTAATTTTTATATTTAATGTTACTTACTGAAATGATTCTTGACAAATATTAATAATATTTCGTAACATTGTTGAAATATTTAAATTATCCGAAGAACATTGGGGTGTTGAGGTTTTATTAAAAAGTTGTTTTGGGGTGTATTGTTTTACTATACATGAAGGGCTTCTGTTAGTTGAAGTCAAAATATCCGATGATGTATTCTTTAGTGTTGAGGCGGGATTATTTACAAGTTGCTTTTTATTATATAACTGTTTTATATTAGGGCTTCTAATTGAAGATTTTTTATTATTTATTTCTGTATTTCTGCAATACTGGAAAAAATCATAAAATAGCTTTAATTAAACACATAATTAGTAATATAATTTATAATATAATTTGTAATATAATTTATTAAGATATTTATTTTTTTTACCTGTGATGTCTGCTTTTCCAATAAAATATCTTTCTGATTATTAATTGTTTTAAATTTAGACTGAGAAATTGTTCTATCGTGATTATTTTTTGGTTCATATTGCACTAATCTCAAAGCGTTTCGATCAGCTATTTCATCTCCTTGTCGTTTTGTTAATTGTAATTTATTACGATTTGTCAAAATAATTTTTTTTCTGTTAATTTTTTTATAGATGAATTAGAACGAAATATTGATGGAGAATGAGATGATGATTGTGACGTCATGTCACTTTCTGCATTTTGTGCTCCAAACATGTAACTTGTGTTACCCAAATCATTAATCAAGTTTGTCATACTTTGCTTTTTTTCAATTGTCCCTATCAGACGAGAATTTTTTTTATTCATTTCGAGGATACTAACGAAGGAAAATTATATATAATATTAATGACAAGAAGATAAAATTGTTGCAACTATATAATCAGAATTTCGAGTTTGATTTATGTTGTCACAAAGAAGAAGTTTGAAACATTTACCAACAACTTGATCGAGATTTATTATCAACTCATCAGAAAGTAATGAACACTGAAAAATTCCTATTTCAGAAGATTGCACTAAAGTGTGAAAGAAATTTTCTATTTCATTAAATTTTTTTACTATTAAATAATATTTCTGATCATCTTTTATAATATTTTGAAGAATGCAAATACTTGAATCTTCGAGAATTAATGTATCGTCTCTTCCATTTAATGATAAAAAAAATTTTTTGTAAAGTAAATTACGATATTGAAAATAGCATTTAGAACCAATTTTTAATATGGATCTATTCTTACGTACACCTGAAACTTCTACGGAATTTTTAATTAAAGAATAAGTGATACGTATTTTTTTTTCTTCACAACGCCTATTAGCTATCTGTTGCAAATGCTGGTTTGGCTTTCTGCACATTTTTCTAAAATATGTCATATTGTTTTCATACGGAAAGGCCGAAAAAGAATCTAAAGGACCATAATTTCTTACATCATCAGACAAATGTAACAAACCATGAATGTTGTATGAAAGAAATTCCACACCATAATGTTCTGCAGCTCTTTTAACAAAAATTTTTAACATCATTTCCGCCTTATCAATCATTATTGTATTCCTACAAGAAATAACATCTACTAAAATGCGAATTGCAGAATGTAATAATAGAAAATGTAAATACATGGCTTCATTCATGAGTTCAAGGAAAATAACAGGACCAGTATACAATAGAATTTGACGATATTCTGTTTGCTTTGAATGAACGATGTTTGGATATATTAATCGATTTTCTTGCAAACTCCCTGGGACATAACCCAGGTAGAACATAAAACTCATAATGACGTCATAATGACATCATCATGATTTTATTCATCACTTAAAAGTTATCTGGACAAAAATGATTCAAAAATGATTTAAAGATGACAAAAGTAATCATTAGATTTAAATTCCCTTAATATAAAATAATTGCATTATATGACTTTTAAAAAGTTTATGTTGCTTGAATAATTGTTAGAATATGTGTGAACAATAAACAAATAACTGTAATATAGGTATACAAAATTTTTTCCAAAATCACTTTTAACTGACGTCATCATGATGTCATTATGAGTTTTATGTTCTACCTGGGAATTGTTTGGCAAGCTCTAATCTATTAGAAATAATTTTTATTGAAGAAGATGAGAGTTTTGCAGAGGAAGCGTATTTTCCATCAATAACAGCGAGAAATATTTTTTCCATTACACCGATACAAACTAAATGCATGTAATCAAATACAGTTTGTTTTACCAAATCTCTCCATTGAAAGACGTGCCATAGAAGATTCGCCTTCGTGATGATGCTCGCCATCTAAACATATATTGTATTCCTCATTTGTTCTCAATCTATTCTCAATACCGCTATATACCATGACACCTTGACGAATACTTTCTCCTGTGATTCAACATTTCGAACATGGTGCTCTAGATTTGTGACCTTGATGACCTAATATAAAAGCTCGGGCCACAGCATCAGCAATAAAACAACGAAGACAGAACGTTAGCTTTCTTCCATTAAAAATAATTCCATTATTTTTAATTTTTAATACATCATCAACCAATGGTTTTAATAGATCTACCGCACTTGTAGGTTTCGACAATCCTTTCCAAATACCTACGACTTCTGGCTTACTTTGATCAAGATTAGCGACTCTAATTTGTATAGGATACAATTGAATATGACTTACATTATATAAAGATACACCATCTATATGAAAATCAATTTCCAGATTATTAGGAATCATATCCAAAGAAGTTTTTTCTAGAATTGATTTAATTCCCTCTTCAAAACCTAAATGCAAATAATGTCCTCCAGCAATTTCATTAATACAACATGATGTGCGAGAAGAATTTAAAATTGTTCTTGGATATCTCGGGAGATTTAAAAAACAAGGATGAGTTTTAAGAAGTTTTAAAATCTCTTTGGCTTGGACATGAGTAATATTTGTTTTTACAAAGACAGAAGCCAGTTGTTCCTTGAAACTTATTTCTTTAGGAATTAAAAATTCTTCGGTAATGTCTTCAGACTCCTTCAGACTCTCTCACAGCAGTTGTCAGATCTGAAGTATTATTTAAACTATCAAATTGATCAGTTATATTACAATTTGTTACAGAGGAATCGTCAAGATTTACAATTTCAAATTCTTGCATTACAGAAAAATTAGGCGGATCATTCAATTTAGTATATTGTATATACAATATTTATAATATTGTTCCTTTTCACAGATATATTTTTCGTTTATCTTTGCAAGATCAGATCTTTCGTTTATTATTTCTTGATGTGAAGCACGAATTGAACGTTCTAGTTTTCGTTTGTATTCTTTTGAAACGTTATATAAAATTTTGCGAGAACGCATTTTACGCAACTTATACATTTTGTAATTTTTCTTATTTTGTACCTTCAAATGTACTAATTTTATTTTATTCTTTTTGATCGTAGTATTTATATTATTAAGTATATATATATATATATATATATATAAGGTTAATTCTTTGCAATTAACGTTTAATAAACCTAAAATCTTTATTATAAAAAATATATATTCTTGAAAATTAGCCAAACTCGAAATTCTAATTTATTAATGTAATTTAAAATATACGAATAAATTTTTCTTACCTTAAAATAAAATAATCTTATTTATAATAAATTATATTAATAATACACGACATAGTTATGTCTCCGTGAACGTCGTTTTTTCGATTATTTTTGCTTAAAAATAAATGGCAGTGCAATCAGTAGGGTTTAATCCACCCAAATAAGTAAAATAATCAACCTGAAAATAAATAAATAAATACTTTATTTAAATACTGTGTTTCAAATCCTATCAAATAAAAGAGATTTACTTATTAATTAATTAATAAATTTCTAGATTATATTATATATATATAGATTAATTTTATTATTAAATGTAGATTTATTTATTTCTAAATATATATTAGAGAGTTTTTGCAATACCGTCTTTTAGATACGGTGAACGCTAAAGTCACGTTATTTCGATCGAAAAAGACAAACTGCGCATGCGCATCTTTCACCGTAACGCATAACGCTATCCAGATAACGTGTGACGTTATTTTTGAGTGAATAAAGTTCATAATTAACGTGGACGTTATGACTTCGATCGAAATAACGTGACTTTAGCGTTCACCGTATCTAAAAGACGGTATTGCAAAAACTCTCTATTTAAAATAGAGCCTTTAAATTCTTAACACGTTAGTCATTTTTATTTATTTGTTTATTTAATTACATATCTATTTATTTAGCTATTTATTTAATTTTTTATTTATTTATCAATTTATCTAATTAATTTTAATTTATTAATAAGAAATAATAAGTAATTAATAATAAATAATAAAAATAATAATAATAATAAATAATTTATTTATTAATAATAATTTATTATTAATTATAATTAATTAATTTTATTGATTTTAATTAATTTTCAAATAAATCAAAGACAATAAGAGCCAATAATATAATAATATTATCTTATTCCCTAACAGCACAGCATATCCAAAAGGACATCCTAACATCCTCTGGATGTCCTCTGAACGTGTTTCGGATACATATATATTAAATTATAAAATAATATAGATATATTTAGGTTATCTTTTGCAATCGACGCACGTTTAATGAAACCTAAAATCTTTTATATATAAAAAAAATATATATATATTCTTCAAAGCTGCCAAACTCGGAATTCTAATTTTAATATAATTTAAAATATATGAATAAATTCCTTACCTTTTGAAATAAAATAAAATCTTTTAAATTATATATAATTAACACACGTCGTATATATAATATATACAATATTAATTATGTTTCCACGTGAACGTCGTTCTTTTTTTTCGCAATTATTTTTGCATTGTGTGTTTGCAGAATGACAACACGTGATGCAAAATTTAAATAGCATGCTGTGACAGTACCATGCAAGCGTTACCTGCTTTATCGGTACAAGATGACACAGGGACTGCATATTGATTGCATGATGTGCTGAGCACGGCATGCTAGCATGCTTGGTTATCTGGGTAACAAATATAAAAATGTTGGTAGCTATGGAGCGATGACACAGTCGTACACAGCATTTTAGCTGTGTACGCTTGTGTCGACTTGTGTCGTAGTTGGAAAGCACCGAGTCGTACACTGTGTTACACAGTGTCGCCTGTGTACATAGCTGGAAAGCACCCAACAAAATTTACATGTAATAAACATAGGAACAACAGCACCACTATGGCCCTTATCACCGACTAGGTACTAGTAAAGACGGTCAACCCTGGGTAAATTTCTGTCTCTACCAAATAGCTCCGTGAACTTGGCCCCCCAATTTTGACTTTTTAAGTTTTTTTTTTTTTTAATCGTTTGTAAGTTGTTTGTAGGTGATTGTTAGATTAATTAGAACGTTTGTTAGATTAGGCTCGCGCTGCAAAATAAAAATTAAAATTGACCGTGAAGTTAGCCTCCGGTTTTTTATTTTGATCCTATTTAAGTTTTGCAGAGGCTCAATCGATGCGGAATCGTTTGTTGGTCACGAATATGCTAATTAGAACGTTTGTTAGATCGTCGTTTCTTAAATAAAAGCAAAAAACGATATTTGATAATTTTCTAGGAAAATAACCGTGAAGTTAGCCCTCGGCTTTTAATTTAGATTATTTAAGTTTTGCAGAGGCTCAATCGATGCGGAATCGTTTGTTGGTCACGAATATGCTAATTAGAACGTTTGTTAGAGCGTCACTCCCGTAAGATCATCGGTCTTTAATAATATCTCGTCGGTGCCCTTACCCAAGAACTAAAATATCATGACGTCATATAACCACAGATGTCTATACTAAACCTAAATCGCTAACTTTGGGTTTTGACGTATGAAAAGCTGTGTCGGTTTCAGCTATGACACCTTACAACAAAATGGCCGTTGCCATGGTATCGCCGAATATCATATATGCATTAACACAAACACACAGACTGTCAATTTTGTATATAAGATATCATATATGTACTAACACAGATGCATCGCTGCCATTTTGTTGTAAGGTGTCATGACCGAAATCGGAAATCCGGCTGGCCTCAGCTTTTTTGACAGAGTTAGCGATCTAGGTTTAGTATAGACATCTGTGCATATAACAGATTGCCAGAGTCAGAGCACAGTATACTCACATACAGTAGGGACAGTCCTTTGTTCTCAAATCAGCCGCGCAGATTTGTTTGCGTATCGTAAGCGACCATTTTTATAAGTCATGCCAATCCCGTTCAACATAAAGAACCCAATAACTCCATTACTGTGATTACATTTATAGTAAAATATAATCTGTAAAACTACAATACTATCATTTTGATTTCGCGTTTTATGCAATATTTAATTTTTATTCAGAAAAAATGACTATAAAATAATATATCGAAAATATTTCGCGCAAAATTATTTTAATATTATAGTAATGGGTACAACAAAAATATTGATACGGTGTTGCAACCTAAAGACATGGCGGACTGCTGAAAGGTCAGCTGAAAAAGATCAAAGGTTCCGACGCTGTGTGTCCCTACTGTATATAAATATACTGTGGTCAGAGTGTCTGTCAGCTGCGTTGCAGTAATTTAAGCCTACGGCACACGGTACGATTTTTCGTACTGGATCTGATAAGATTTAGTAACATACTAAAAATGCACCAATCAGAATGCAGCATTTCTAATATCTTACTAAATCTTATCAAATCCAGTACGAAAAATCGTACCGTGTGCCGTAGGCTTTATTTCGTGAAATTAAAAGAAAAAATGGGTCGTTATATTGTTTTGTGGAAAAGTGCAATACTTCAAAATATAAGCGTCAACATGAAGACAATGGTACCAGCTTACAATTTTTTGGGTATATTATGAATTTATGCGATTCTAACTCGAATATTTTCTAAAGTATTATTTTATAATTGTAGTACATGAAATAAAAGTATTTATAATTTTTTTTTATACCTATATATTATAATAATTATATAACTCTTTATATATATATATATATATATATATATATATATATATTATAAACATACTAAATATAGTAATAAAATAACGTGATAGTTGTATAATTCGAGGGAACAATTAAACCATTCCTCGATTTTATTTAAAAAAGAATGATGTATTTATATAAAGTTTGTTTAAACTTGATTAATATAATACAAACATTTTTTAAAACGTATTTATATAAAGTTTGTTTAAACTTGATTAATATAATACAAACATTTTTTAAAACGTTACATTATGTTTATTTTATATTTATAAAATATATTATATTTCAATATAAATTTATATTTCTTTCTTTTTAATAAAGTCTGTGATAATAAATAGTGATGTCTTTATTTAATCTCTGCTTATTCTCCGATATTTTACATTTGAATTTCCCGCTTTTTGGGCAAGAGGCGGAGCTAAATCATTATTAGGGATGTCCATTATATCTTTTTGTAGAGTAAAAGAGGCGGGGGAGGCTAGCAATCCAGGTTTCTATAGTCAAAGATTTACACATATAATATAGTAACCTTTGACTATATACCTCTGGACTGCTAATAGCATGAAGAATAGAGATAAGGAGGCCGAACTGTGTGTTTGCGCTATGCGACCCAAACCGAGGCCCAGCAATAGTACCTGTAGATACCTATAGATGGCATTGCAATCACAAGATGCTCGTTAGTTTGAGAAAGAGGAGAGATTGCAGCACGGTCGTGTATACAGGTCTTGCAACTCGTCCAACTTTCAGTGGTGGAGGTAGGTCGCACCTCCATATAGTTAGCAGACGAATTAGAGATTTCTTATTTTCTATTATACCAATCGCTTGGGAATCATTTGGGCAAATTTAGGAATAGATTCTCATAGTTTAGGAAATAGTAGTTTATTTATAATTAATTAAAATAAATTGAGCGTATAGTTAGCAGACATAAATTTAAAAAATATTTTTTTTTATTGTAATTGACGTGAAATTATAAGCATGCTTATATACATGCTTATATACATGCTTATATAAGCATATAAGAGATGCTTTATTGGTTTGTCAATTTCGATAATTTTTTACAGTTTGCAAGAATATTTGTGTGTATGAATACAAATGCTTTAAGCACTTTTGATTTATTATTGTACGATTTACTAATGTATGCAGTAAAAAGTTTTGGTAACTCACGTTCGCTGAACATGGAATGAATGTGAAAAAGTTTGTCCTGTGCTTGACATTTGGACAGTGGCGCTGAAGCAATTTCAGTATGCGGATCTAAAGTTGAAGTCTTCATTGTTGTTGAACCAATATCAGCTACTTTCATTGCGATAAGCGATTGTCCATCTTTTGAAATTGGCAATTGAATGCATGCAACATCTGTATATAAAAAAGAAAATATATAATTCTATGGCTATATCTCATTATATTTCTTGCTTTAACCTTGCAACACATACCTTGCATGTGAGGGGTGTCTGTAATCACAGTCCCTTCAGTTGACTGGTTAACCGGAGACTCAACGGGCATAGCCCCATCACGATGTACAGAATTGATAACAGGGCTCACCAAAGAAGACGATTCAGTTGAGTAAACGGCTTCATTGTTTGTCTCATCGTTTGAGAATCTTGTTGGTATAGCACCCTGATAAAAAAAATCGATAGAAAACAATAGGAACCGATACGATCTGTAGAAAATCTTATCGTTTCTTATCGTATCTTATTGTTTTACTTTTTAGATTTCGAAAGAAATGTTATCGTTTTTTATCGTTTTCTTTCATTCTCTGTTAAAAGCGGATTTAGTCGTTAGAATACGATAAAATTCTTATTGTGATATATTGTTTTTTATTGTTTTATTGGAATTTATCAAGAAAAAATGATTGAAAATCTATTCGTAATCAATTGTATATTTACAATAAAAAAAGTTTTAAGTTTTTTAACAATTACGAAAAAACCTATAATTTTTAATCATGCATCAACCATAAACAATTGAAAACGTATTTTATAAATGTATTATCGTAAAGTTACAACAGAAAACATCCCTGATAAAAAATCGATAGAAAACAATAGGAACCGATACGATTTGCAAAAACAGTACATTGCAATTACATTGCAGTAATATTACATCTTGCAAATTGCATTGTAATACTGTAGGGACATTATAGAAACATATAACTAATATTTTATGAGAAATCTTACAGCAACATTCCAAAAATATTATAAAAAAATAGTATTCAGTCAAATCGTTAGTTCCTTCATTTACCGCTATGCGACGCGCGATTCACTATCTATCTCGTACTTAAGTTTTAGTCAGGAGAATTATATAAAGTTGATGAAATTAGCTCTAAGACTAAAGGTAATACAATTGTCTCTTAACTTATTTAAAATGTCGAGTAAATGCTAGATTTAACGCTTGATGTTATAACATCAATAATGTTTTATAACATTAGCATAAACTAGAATTTACTTAATTTAAAGTTAATAATTATAGAGAGAAATATATATATTTTACTACATTAAATTACTATAAGTAAACATAATGATGAAAGCGCGTAATATATCGAAATAAAAAGTTTTATTTAATATTATTTTTAATATATTGCACCGTAATAATACCATAGCATTACATTGTAATTTTTTTAAAAGCGGAAATTTTACTGTTGCCACATTCTTGCAGTAATATTGCAGGAATATTTCACAACTCACATGCAATATTATAATGTTAGATCTATGCAATATGTTTCTACAATCATTCAATGCTGTATGGGTTAACGAAAAGAAATGATAAGAAACGATGGGAGAGCTCACTTGCGCACAGTACAATTGCACACGTTGCAATTGCACACCGTGCTATTAGACACATAAAGTTGCGCACAGTTCTTTTGCCCACAGTTCTTTTGCGTACAGTTCTTTTGCCCACTGTTCTTTTGCGCACCGTGCTGGTAGGCACCCCTACCGGCGGGGTGGATGCGGGAGGGGGGCCGAAGGCCCCCCTTGCACCCTCCCGTGTGTGTGTGTGTGTGTGTGTGAATAGAGCATGTGTCGCGCATTTTCGTGTCCAATTGCACGGTGTGCAAACGAACGGTGCGTAAAAGAACTGTGGGCAAAAGAACTATGCGCAACTTTATGTGTCTAATAGCACGGTGTGCAATTGCAACGTGTGCAATTGTACTGTGCGCAAATGAAGGCTTCTCAGAAACGATAACATATTAATAGGATACTTACGAAAGGAAACGCTAGAGAATCAATCATACATTTACGATATTCTTTCGTTAAATTTCGATTTATAACTACGATTAAAAACGATATAATCGTTTTCTGTTGTTTTCTATCGATTTTTTTTATCAGGGCAAGCTTACTAAGCTGCGGATACTTATATGGGGCCTTCAATGAAAGAAAATGTGATATTATTTACGCTTTCACATACTAGTCATTAAATTTATTTCATTAACGAACCTGTGCAATAACGCGTCCACTCTCGTCTCGTTTAATCCATTCGCGAATAATGTATTTATCTTCGAAATGCTTGTCACATATCACGTGCGTCGGCTTCAGTTCGACGATCCCAGGAATGACTTCTGTCCATTTTTTTAATTGTTCAACGTCCTTTAGCGAAATACAGAACGTTTTGATTTATCGCTTTTGTTACCCGTTTGGCATGTAAGCACAGCACACGGCTTCGTCATCGCCAAATATTTCAAAAAAACTAAACGACGACAACGGACTGAACCACGACCGTGGACTGAACGGACTCATTATAATTTGTTGATTATGTTTGCTAACATTACCCGATCGCAACGATCCTCGCCTCGTGGCGGCAAAGCGAATGAAACTGCTTCAATAAGCGACCTACCCCCACCATCGGAGTTTCCAGACCTGTATACAAGACCGTGGATTGCAGGATGGGGAGCAAGAAGGATAGAGAATGACTAACCACTGACGAGGTACTATTAAAGACCGATGGTCTTACGGGAGTTAGTGTGACTGGAAAAAGAGTGCTGTGTACTAGCGCCCTCTCAGTAATATTGCGGCCGGAGTGAGAAATAGTAACTAAATCTAATTGTAAGAGATGATAAAATAATACATGTATATAGTAACACGAGAAATGCAATTAAAAAAAAAAATCATTTTAGAGTATATATATGTATATACGAGTATATACGAAATATTTATATATGTATATAATTATTTAAATATATATCGTACATGTATATATTTCGAAATGACGATGTTTCTTTTCAAATAATAAAAACATTTATTCATAGTATTTTTTAAAAAGAAAAATTTAGCTCTTAAATTTATAATATATATATATATATATATACACACATTTTCCACGTCATTTCAGATATTATATATATATTATTATACACATTATTATGGAAATGACATAGGAAATGTAACAAATTTAAAAGCCAAATTTCTCTCTCTCTCTCTCTCTTTCTCTTTATTTTCTTCTTTTCTTCTTTCATATCTCGTAAACAAGCATTGAAATCTCTCCCGAGGTTTAATATTACTTATTTTACTTTTCTGGCTTGTTTTATTTATATGACAAATGGCTTTTGTTTGTATTACATTTTTTATATTTTCTATTTGATATTTTTGAATGTAATTTTATTAGATTAATAAGATTTTTGCGATTAAAATGACATCAATTATAACATAAATTGGATAATTTTTCACTGAACAAGTAATTCAAATTACATATTTAATTAAAAATTATCCGATTTATGTCGTGTTTGGTGTCATTTTAATCGCTAAAATTTCATTAATCCATTAAAATTATTTTTAAACCGATAAAATGCAAATTAAAAGTTTTAGTTTTTATTTAAAAGATATTTACATTCGTGAATTTATTGTAGATAAGGAAAGAGACTTCGGAACTCTTTGATGATACGTCATCTCGCTCGCTCTTTATTCGTTCTCGCTCTGCCTTCGACGACATCGAGAACCTTTCCTTATCTACAATAAATTCACGAATGTAAATATCTTTTAAATAAAAACTAAAACTTTTAATTTGCATTTTATCGGTTTAAAAATAATTTTAATGGATTAATGAAATTTTAGCGATTAAAATGACACCAAACACGACATAAATCGGATAATTTTTAATTAAATATGTAATTTGAATTACTTGTTCAGTGAAAAATTATGCAATTTATGTTATAATTGATGTCATTTTAATCGCAAAAATCTTATTAATCTAATAAAATTACATTCAAAAATATAAAATAAAAAATATAAAAAATTTAGTACAAACAAAAGCCATTTGTCACATAAATAAAACAAGCCAGAAAAGTAAAATAAGAAATATTAAACCTCGAGAGAGATTTCAATGCTTGTTTACGAGATATGAAAGAAGAAAAGAAGAAAAAGAGAAAGAGAGAGAGAAAGAGAGAGAAATTTGGCTTTTAAATTTGTTACATTTCCTATATGTCATTTCAAAAATAATGTGTATAATATTATATATATATATATATATATATATATATATGTATATATGATATATGTGTAATATGATTTGGAAGGGTAAACTGGGTAAACTGTTCTTAGTTGTTATCCTCTGTACAGATCAAACCGGTCGGTAATGTCATCATCCTCCAATTACCTCCGGGCCCACCGAGCCCACTTGGTAGACACGAAAATTTACCCAGGGCTGTCGGTCTTTAATAGTACCTCGTCAGTGGACTAACACAGAAGTCCACCGTGTACGTGTGAGTCCCGTGAGGCAAAAGCGCAACCTTGCGGAGCATTAATAAACTACATTTAGGCTTGGCATTCTGTCGCACTTTTCGAAAATTCCTCCATGCTAGTTCAGCCAGAGAGAAACCTGAGAGCGGCCACCGCGATCTAGCGGACGCGTGTACTGATGCGCCCCCTGACAAAGTGGACATGAACTACGTCGTTACGCTCGGTAAAAAACGTAGAAATGGTTCGAATCCGTGATATGGTTCATATCTGAACTACTCGGATAAGAACCGAGTTGAGAACCAAACCGAGTCAGACAAGGACCAACAATCCATCGCTCTGGCTTTGTCTCACCAACGATGAGCGTCTCGTGGACTCGTGCGGCGGCAGGCACGAGATTTCGCCTCTCGCGCGTAGCGTTCCACGTAATTCGAGGACAAAATTTTATGACGTTAAACTTTGGGCAATATATAAAAAATTAAATATATTAAATATAAGGTGTAAAATCAGATTATAAGTTGAATAAAAATTATATCCAGTTTTTTGAGTACATTAAAAAAATTGTTTTTTGAAAGTGTATATTAAAAAAAATTGTTGAATTAATTTTGTTTTAGATGAATAAATATTCTAATTTGCATAAATAATTAAAAAAAAGTGCGAGTGACGGGAATTGAACCCCACTCGTAGTACGTACACTTAAGTCCGTGGTTATCACGTTACTGATTGTGAGTCAGGTTCGATTCCCGTCACTCGCATTTTTTTTTATTATTTATGCAAATTAGAATATTTATTCATGTAAAACAAAATTAATTCAACAATTTTTTTTAATATACATTTTCAAAAAACAATTTTATTAATGTACTCAAAAAACTGGATATAATTTTTATTCAACTTATAATCTGATTTGACACATTATATTTAATACAAAATGAAACAAATAATAAAACGCTTTATTGAAAGTGCAAATTAAAAAATTGTTGAATTAAATTTGTTTTACATGAATAAATATTCTAATTTGCATAAATAATAAAAAGAAATGCGAGTGACGGGAATCGAATCCGACTCACAATCAGTAACGTGATAACCACGGACTTAAGTGTACGTACTACGAGTGGGGTTCAATTCCCGTCACTCGCACTTTTTTTTTATTATTTATGCAAATTAGAATATTTATTCATCTAAAACAAAATTAATTCAACAATTTTTTTTAATATACACTTTCAAAAAACAATTTTTTTAATGTACTCAAAAAACTGGATATAATTTTTATTCAACTTATAATCTGATCTTACACCTTACATTTAATATATTTAATTTTTTATATATTGCCCAAAGTTTAACGTCATAAAATTTTGTCCTCGAATTACGTGGAACGCTACGCGCGAGAGGCGAAATCTCGTGCCTGCCGCCGCACGAGTCCACGAGACGCTCATCGTTGGTGAGACAAAGCCAGAGCGATGGATTATTGGTCCTTGTCTGACTCATCGGTTTGGTTCTCAACTCG
>NW_028141161.1:4418709-4611923 GCF_030444845.1 Prenolepis imparis
ATTCATTTACTATTCGTATATGTCTATAGTTTTGGTCATTCAGTAGGAATTATATAGTAATTTCATAGTTTAATAAAATAAATGCACATATTAATATTTCAATATTTTATTCATTAACGAAATCTTGTATTACTAAAATATAGTTCTTATTACCTTTTATGATTTATAATTATGCTTTATTTTTTATTTAAGGTACAGTTCTTTGATAAATTTCTATACAAATTTTTCTAATTATTTTTATAATCAACAGTCATATTAAACTTTGTTTATCTTACAACAAAATAGAATCTTACAACAAAAATAAACAATCTTATTGACAAAAATAATTAGTAGTTATATATACTTACAATCTACGCTTTCTTTGGTTTTTAAGAACAAAATAAAATAAACAATTTAATAACAGAACAAAATAAACTATATAAGTATTAAAAATACTTGAATATATCACGTCAAAATTGATGTTATGTACCTATATTTATTCTGTTTCTTTTTTTCGTAGTTGCAGAAGTTCTTTCATTTCTTTTAGCTCTTGTAGAATGCCTTTTTGAGTCTCAAGCGTATCTTGTCTCACTTGCTGTTCTTCACGATTCAGTTCAAGTGTCTGTTCCTGAACGCGTAGCATCAAATGTGATATTTCGCTTAAAGATTTTATTTTTTCTGGTAACACAAAAGGTAGCTTTTCTTCATTCTTCTTTTTCATCTGTTTGATTTCAAAACGATTGTAGGAACAATCTACCTTTACCTTCTTTTTATTCAATAATTCAGATTTTGTACATCTGTTATCACAGCTGCCGGCAGTTGTAATAGATGGATCGCTGCAGTTGACGACTTTAGAAAGTGGGTTCTGCAGTAATCCTGCCTTTCGTTTTTTTTTTGATTCGCAACTCGCGTTTTCTTTATCATCATCTACTGCAAATGGAATGCCACTATGTGTAGTAGAATTGCCGAAGTCGACATCTTCGATATAAATAACTGGCAATTCTTCCATCGATTGGCTCGATCCAGCTCAGTGTGGCGATATGGGCCGGGTTTTTCGCGCATGCGCGGCCAGTACGCTATCAGTAAAGTACCTATTTCCAAGAAAGAGGGGTATCGTTAATCGCCCCGCAAATTTTTTTTTAATTTTTGAGAATCGGTAAAAAATTATATATATACATATATATATGAACTTTTTCGATTTATATATATATATATATATATATATGCAACATTTTCTTTATCAATTCTCAAAAATAAAAAAAAATTGTCTACACACACGCGCGCGCGCACATATATAAAAATATAATTAGCTCCATTTATTATTGTAGAATAAAATAAAAAAAAGCTGAAAAGGGGAAAGGGCTAAAATAACTTTAAAAATAAAACACTTTTAATATAACTCAAAATAAAATATTTTATTTGGCAGAAAAATATTAAAGAATACCAACATTTGTTGCAAGGGTAAGGAAAACTGCCAAAAACCTTACCAGTATTCATAACCAAAAAATTAATCAAAATTAATAAACAAAAAATATTAACGTACTAGAATAATAAAGAAACATCGGATAATAAATTTTAAATAAACTATATTTTATAATAAACTATATCTTATAGTAAACTAAAAATAAAATAACGTTTTAAATAGATTTTATAACATATATATATATATGAAACTCTAAATATAAATATAATTAAAATCAAATTAATGTTATAAACTTAATTATATAACAAATTATAATTATCTAAATAAAATAAATAATTATAGAAATAAAAATAGAATAATAATTATATATTTAGAAATAAAATTATAAAAATAAAATTGCACAAAGCTTTGACTTTTATAGGTACACAAGTTTACGTTACAGGTACACAAGTTTACGTTATTAAGATATATTATGACTCTGAAAAGAGAATAATAATAAAACTCTGAAAAGAAACAAGTTTATAAAAACACATAACTAACATGCATTAAGAGAATATTGGCTAGATGTGTGACTCTACAAAATAAAATAATTAAATAATAAAATTAATGAAATAATAAAATAGTAAAATAAAATAATATTTAAAAGTGAAAAAAAAACAAAATGATTAAGAACCATCAGGTGTGCATTGTTCTCCATATAAATTTTGCGCGTTATGCAGTTCCAAATGCCTGGCGTCTACTTCAAAGTTTACACAATTAATGTTTTGTGATTGAAAATGAGACCGAATAACACAAATCGCGGATATCATTACACAATCGGTTCCTTTTTTTATTTTTTATATCTGTTACTATTGAAAAAATTCGTTCGGCCTCGGCATTCGAATGGGGAAAAGAAAGAACTATTTCGATTAAAGATTCTAAATTTGGAAACATTTTTTCCCCAGAAATATCTTTAAATTCTACTATTTTTTTCCACATTAGATCTATTTTTAAAGACGCTAACTCTGTTTTCTGCTCATCATCAAAACATGATGGCAAAATTCTCCATTCAAAAGCTAACTTTGTGATATCAATATGTCCTAATCGCGTAGCAATGTAGGTTAAATCTTTAATTTTAAGTCTACCTTCTTCATCAATCTTCGGTTCTAGAAAAGTTAATTATTCAAATAATTTATCTTTATATGGTAAACGCTTCAGCATTTCTCGAACTGCTGTGATATAAAAATCTAAACATTTTAATTTAATTTGTTGCGCGCATTCCAAAGATTTCTAATAATGTATTACATTCGGGTCCAAGATATATATTTTCAATATGTTGAATATTATTTTGATCGTCTATATTTAAAGTAGAAATATCTTTAAGAGCATTAAAATTTATGAAATTTTGAGCTATCTGGTGAATTAATTTCTGGCTAGTTGAATATAATTTATGAATTAAAATATCACGCGACTGAAATAAAGCATTAAAACTATTAAAATAATTTAATGAATATTTTAAGAATAATAAATATGCTTTAATTGAATTATCATTTAACATTGCTAAAATGGTTTCCGCAGATTTCGTTTTATCCTCTACTGTCGCTAAAATAAAATAATTTTTTAGAACTTCCCAGTTGTCGAGAAGTCGTACAACGCAATTGTGTAACACAAGCCATCTAGTACTAGATAATTTTAAAATTTTATTTCTCTCTACATTGAAAAATTCTTGAAACTCTTTTAAAATTGCACTTCTTTTTGCACTGCCCGAAATATAAGTGGCAACTCCTCTAATTAAATTTTCACAAGATAACGGCAATTTTTCACACGCTTTACTGGCTACAATCGCGGAAGAATGGCAAATGCAATTTAATGTTATTAATTCTGGTATTTCTAATTTTAAACGAGACATAAAAGAGTTATTGCGTCCTGTCATTACTGATGCATTATCACATGCCATTCCAACAATATTTTTGATAGGAATTTTTTTTTCTTTTAAAAGATTTTTAAAATTTTCAAAAATTTTACTCGCGGTGCAATCTGTCGCATCTAAAGATAATAATTCTAATAACTGCGTTACAACATTTTTATTTAAAAATGACACATATCGAACAAGAACGCACATTACTTTGGTGTCTGAAATATCTGTGCTTTCATCAATTAAAATGGAAAATTTACAACTTCGTAAGTTTTGAACAATATTTTCAATTTCGCGTTTTGCAATAATTTTTGTGATAATATTTGCGCACTTATGTCGAGCAAGTGAAACATCTTGTGCAATTTCAGAATCTATATAAATATCTTTTAATAACGGAATTAAATGATTCACCGTACGAAAAGCAACGTTATGCTCTGCAAAAAAAGAAGCTAATTTTATTTCTGCGCGTTTGACTTTATCCTTATGCGTTAATGTGCTTGTATTTTCAGTCGCGTTATGTTTTTCGGAATTAATTTCTTTCGAATTTTCCAAATGTTTAAATGTTTCAGAATGTTTAATTAAATCCGTTTTGCAGCACCTGATGGTCTTATTACATATTATACAAATTGGTTTATTTTCTACAGGATGAGGAGCCAACCATCCTTTAAAAATATTTTCATCTAGCCATGCTTTTTGAAATTTCCTAATTCTCTGTTTTTTAATTGCTCCTTTTCCTACGTTATCCATTTTAATATTATTATATTAATAAATATATAATAAATAATATTATTTATAATTAATCGACTTACCTAACTAACCCTTACTGCTCGCTGTCAGCTGTCACTAGGCCTGCCGCCCGCCGCCAAGACTTTAGCGCCCACTTGATAGCTAACATGATACGCCGTTGTTTCGGCCGCGTATGCGCATAAAACCCGGCCCATATCGCCACACTGATCCAGCTTTCGAACTCTCGATATTGAAGGTTTCATTAACGTCTACTATCAAATTATTCATGATTTCATCTTGTAAAATTCTTTCATGCCCAGGGACTTCTTGATGAGGTACATTAGTTCCCTTAATAATAATAATAATAATAATAATAATAACAATAATAATAATAGAAGAAAGAATAATCATAGTGGCCAATTACCTTCTTTGACTGAAATCCTGCTTGAGGTATATTTGCCATCCCAGCTGCCTCGGGAGTTAGAATTTCCAACAGTTGTTCCTCAAGATCAGTAAAATTAACTATTTTTGGAGGTCCACCGCCAGTGCTTTGTGCATTTCTCCTTCTATTCGTTTCCTTTTTAAGTACGTACATTTTCCAATCCGACCAACTCTATGAAAAAATATAAATATATATGCACTGCTTTTAATATTCTTCATGTATTGTTTTACAAATCAGTACCTTAATCCATTCTTGTACAGTTTTAATCGGTCCTTCTCCGGAGCTATTTAGCTTATTTGTTATTTTTTCCCATATATCTTTCTGCAATGTATAATTAATAAAATATAATAATTTTGAATATTGAATACAAATATATACGAAATTATTATCTTTATATAATAACCAATTCTTTCCGGCTTTCAGACTTTCTTGAAACTCGACCTCTTATTATTTCCGGATGCTGTTTTAGCGAACTCAGCAGAATATCCCGCTGCTTGTATGTGACATTCATACTAAAATAATTAATTGTATAAATTATATTAAATTATGGCTAATAATACAACATATATAAACGAATATAGAGTAATACGGTATAATGTAATATAATTAATAGTATTAATACATACTTGCAATTTCAACAATCCAAATGCTGTACAGATATGTAACAAGATTGGTTATTTATTGTGTTGAATACTCTTCAAGATATTTTGAGGTTACAGGATAGAGGTGAAAGTGGTTTCTAACTATGAATTTTTCTGGTTATTTCACTTTTCCACTTTGTAAGTACACGATCACTCTCAGAGCATATGTGAAAATTGGAAATGTTCACGTGAGATTATGAATTGTGGAAAATGAAAAGTGAAAAAATTCATCAATTCTTACGCGATCGCTGCCATGGAAAGGACCTTCCCAATTCCTCTGTAACTTCGGAGCTTTTCCTCTAAATCTGCGGGGGTTGAAAAACCAGACTCTCTGCCCCTCCTCAAAAAAAACTTTTCTAACTCTTTGATCATATCGGGCTTTCATCTGAGAAGACTTCAGACTCATTTGCTCTCTAACAGAAGAATTAATTTCTTCCAATTGTTCTCTTAAATTTTTCACAAAATTTCTACCCGGAAGCAATCTCTCCTCAAAAGGCTCAGGGTGCCGTCCCATGGACGTCGGAATAATCGGAAAACGGAATCGGAAAGGTGGAATGGTGGGGAACTAACCAATCGGAATTATTCCGTTCCGATTTTTCACAGCTGGGTTCCCCATGGTGATTATTTTTCGGAACAGACCAGTGTGTGCGTGAACTTACCGGATAGTAGGTTATGTACGTTTTCAACTTCTGCAAAAGTGTTCATAAATATCTGTCACTTAAGAGAGAGTGTTGTGATAAAGTTGCTGTTTTATATATTTTGATTAAAAAAGGGGAATGTGATGTCGTTTGTAAGTATTGTAATTATGATATGTATGCTGAGTTATGTTAGATTATAATTTTAATTTAATAATAGAGTCATACATTTCTAACATTTATACAATATGCTTATAGTAGTTAAAATTCAATTACTTTATTTATTTGTATGATGTCATTTATTTATTATTATTAGAAAACAAAATGTGGCTACTGCGGATGGGTGTTGAAAATGGATGTTCTTTACCAACATTCCTGTTTTGCTAATTACGACGAAGCATGTCATGTTCTAAATGTTGATGAGGCTGGAAAAGTTATTATGATAAGTATGAAAAATTGTACATAATATTGTAGTATAGTAATTGTAATTATATATAGTATATTAGCACACAAAAATTTTTTTCGTTATGCTCAATAGTAAATTTCCATTCTTATTGTTTAGATAAAAATATAACGGAGACATTAGCTTGTGAAAGTATAACAGATAATGTAACAGAGGATGTAACAGAGAATGAAAATAATACTTTAGAAACACAAGACATAGATGAAGAGTTGATAAGTATAGTTCAACAACGACCAGCCTTGTATGATCATCGTATACCACTTCAAGAAAGAACTAAACTAAAGAAAAAAGATCTATGGCAAGAAGTCAGTAATTGTATAGGAGGTAAATTTATGATTCAATATTATCATTACATTCTCCTTACAAGCATGTGTCTTTAAAAAAAATCAATATTTTAGAAATATACTCACCTGTTGATGCTGAAAAAAGATGGCAATATTTAAGAGATTGCTACACTAAAGCTAGGAGGAATTTTAAGAAAATACAAAGCACTGAAAAAAGGAGTGGTGCTGCAGGTACTCCTATAAATAAACCATCTTTCCGCTATTACGATGCAATGAGTTTTCTTAATGACACATTAGAATATAAAGAGTAAGTTATTTTGAATATAATAAATGACATTTCGAAATAATAACAACTAATCATTAGTTTTATCAATGTCGGTTAACTTAAACCTCCGATTAAACTATATCTTTGTCTCTTTTTAAAAACGTATCTGAAAAGAGATAAAGAATCGTTTAATCAGAAATTAAAATTAACCGATGTTGAAGAAATTCGCCATGAGGCCTGATTACATCTCAACGTTTTTTTATTTTAAACGAGACTTAAATATGTCTGTCTTTACTTATTTAGAAAGAAAGCTATAGATAGATACATATGTAAATCTCACTTAAAGCCAAAATAACGTTGGTACAATCGGGCCTAAATTTATTTTCTATTTTTTCTGTTTTAGAACATATACATCTTTAAGATTATCTAACAAAAAAGACACAGCTCGAGTAACAAATCTTCCTTCACCTTCCTGTTCATCTACGAATGATGGTAACGATGATTATATCGATTTAGAAAACAGACCACCATCATCCGTTTCTGAATCGTCTGCAACCGCTTCATCTTCACAAAGTTTGTGTTTAAAATAGATACTACACACACATTAATATGAGGATATTATAGTTTTTAATAATTAAATATATTGTTTGGTTTCAGAAAGACGACGTTCAAGTAATACAGATGAAATAGATCGAGCATTATTAGAGGCTTTAAACACAAATGTTCAACCCAGTCCTATTGATGGGTTTATGTTAAGATTAGCGGAAGGAATGCGTCGACTTCCCTACAGAGAAAGATCTAACTTAGAATTAGAGTTTTTAATGAAATTGCGTGAAACGGAGGAAAGATTGGGATTATTAGATAATATTTAAGAGATATCATATATATAGAGAGTAATATCATATTTATTTCATATTTATTTATGTCTTAATTAAATTCAATAACATACGTGTCATTCATTTTTAAGTAGTTTTATAAGAAAACGACATTATATATATATATAAATAATAAATAAATAATATAAAAGTCATTATTTAAAACTTTTAAAAGTCATTTTGTAATGCCTTCTTCCATTGCTTTTCTATGGCTCCAACGGTACAAAAATAGTTTGTAAATGCATCTCGAATATTAATTGCACTTTGAATTCCATTAACTATTTCTATATTATCAAAACAATGTAATTGAGAAGTATTACATACATTTGCATAATCTGAAGGTAATAACATATATTGTCTTTTTTCAGCGGAAACTGCGAGATCTTTTTGCATTAGAAAATTATGTAGACAAACTGTTGCTTTTACTATTGAAATTGTATTGTGTATATTTGTCGTAAGGGGTCGTCGAAAAATTCTCCAACGTGCTGTAAAAATACCAAAAGCGCATTCTACAATTCTACGAGCACGGCTAAGTCGATAGTTAAATATCTTTTTTTGTAAATTTAAATTGTTCGCACGTGAATAAGGTCGCATCATAAAGGATGTTAAGGCGAAAGCTTCATCACCCACTAAAACGAATGGCAATTGTGGACCATTTTCAACAATTGATCTCGGAGGAGGTAAGTTTAATGTATTGTTGATAAGATGACGTCCAATTTCGCTTTCCATAAAAATGCCTCCATCACTTCTTCTACCTTCAGCTCCAATATTTACTGCGGTAAAACAATAATTCGCATCTGCGACTGCTAGAAGAACAATGCTATGAGTGCCCTTGTAATTGTAATAACTCGAACCACTGTGGGGTGGAGCCTAAAACACCAATTATATTAATTTTTTTAATAAAAATAAACAGTTATTTTACAGAGGATCTACCCTCAACAATAGATGTATGTGCAAATTTTAAGCATAATAACAATAACAAGGACTTTAACAAACGGAAATAAGGAAATGTAAACAATAGGTGTACATATCTTGAAGTGCGGTAGACCTCTTGAATTATTATTATTAAATTAGAGTAAAGAAAAAATCACATACCATTATTGTCATATGCCTTCCATCTATTGCTCCGATACAATTAGGAAAATTCCATTGCCTTTCAAATTCGTTGGCCTTTTCTTTCCAAAGATCTTCATTGATTTCGGGAAATACTTTCTCTTTCAATACATTCCAAATAGCCTCACAAGTTTCTGAGACAATCTTTGAAACTGTATTAAGTCCTACTCGAAAAGCAAACGAAATTGATGCCATATTATCTCCTGATGCTAAATATCGGAGGCATATTTCTAGACGTGTACGAGCAGATATTGGAGATCTTATTACATGTTGTTTTTCGATCTTCGGCCCGATGAGACGTAATAGTTCGTCAAATGTTGAGTTGTCCATACGAAGGTATTCAATATATTTCTCTATATCAATATACTGCATTTCTCTTATTAAATTATCACTTGCTCCCTGCAAGCGCCTTCGTTCTTCGTTAAAAATTTGACGTACCCAAAATCGTCGTTGGTTCTGCTGCTTTTCTCTCTTTTTCATTATTTTATAAATAGTGAAAGCTTTCAGCAGCTGTCTTCTTTGAAATTCTTGTTGCCAAAATAACTGTGGAGTACTTTGTCACTTCACTATCATTTTTGTAAGAAGTAATCGAGCTGTTTTTGCTTTCATTTTTTAATTTTTATTATCAAATAAACCTATAAACAAAATGTAATATATTATTTTTAATATAAATTACTGCTATTATAAAATATACTTGTTATAAAATACTATGTACTAATATTATTTACTACATTCATTATTTTATTATATTAATTACCCAGGTATAATATAAGATTTTACTTCTTCTTTTGTGACAAGGAACAGATTGTCTTGACTATTCAGATTTTCAAATATTAGATTTTGTATAACACTTTTGCAGAAGTTGAAAACGCACATAACCTATTGTACTATCCGGTAAGTTCACGCACACACTGGTCTGTTCCGAAAAATAATCACCATGGGGAACCCAGCTGTGAAAAATCGGAACGGAATAATTCCGATTGGTTAGTTCCCCACCATTCCACCTTTCCGATTCCGTTTTCCGATTATTCCGACGTCCATGGGACGGCACCCTCAGGCTTTCCTCGCAAAAGATCCACAGGTAACCTAAGTTCCCTAGCAAAGTATAACTCTGCCGGAGTCACCCCAATGGTCTCATGCTTTGAAGATCTATAGGCTAGGAGAAACATGGGAATCCATCGATCCCAATCCCTTTGATCCTCGGACACATGTTTTGCCAAAAATTTCGTGATGGTTTGATGCTGGCGTTCGACTTGCCCATCAGATTGAGGATGAAGAGCGGTAGTTCTCGTCTTTCTGATCCCAAGTAGCTTCATCAATTCCGAGAAAAGCTTAGACTCGAAGTTCTTTCCTTGATCGGTATGAACTTCAATAGGTACTCCATGTCTGGAGATGAACTGGCTGACAAAAACTTCGGCCACTGTCTTAGCCCTAATATTCTTTATGGGGAAAGCCTCCACCCATTTAGTGAAACAATCTACAATTACGAGTAAATATTTATTTCCAGACTTGGTCAAAGGAAGAGGGCCAAGTATATCCATTTGCACCCTTTCTAGTGGAGCTCCAACATTGTAAACCTAGAGGAGATTTTCCTTTTTCTGAGGGGCCTTTTTTCGAAATACAGATTTTACACGTTTTGCACCATTCTTCGACATCCTGTTTACAGGTTGCCCAGAAGAAACGTTTCCGAATTCTCTCTAAAGTTTTATTAACTCCAAAATGTCCTCCTGTTGGAGAATCATGCGCCTCCTCGAAAATTTCCTTGACTCGCTCTCGAGGCACTACAAGTTGAAGAAAACTTGATCTTAAGTTTGGAGCTTCCCATCTTCTATAAAGAATTCCATCTTTCAACACCAAGGAATCCCAATACGACCAGTATATCTGAGTTGAAACATCTTTCCTGATAATTTCCGAACGTGACGGACGTACTCCCGTTTCCTTGGCACAAAGAACAAATTCGATGTTAGGATCTTGTCGCTGAGCCTCACGCCAATTCTCTAAATTTTCGCCTTCCAGCACAATGCGAGCAACTTTGTTGTTCTCTTTCTTCCAAATTTTTCTTTTCTACCTTTGTACAATATTGGCAACCGCTTGTCTCACACAGTCTTCTGGATAATCCATCAGCATTCTTGTGAAAAATTCCCTTTCGATAAACAATTTCAAATTCGTATTGCTGTAATCTCTCCAACCATCTAGCCAGTTGTCCCTCTAGATCTCTAAAAGACAAAAGTCACCGTAACGAAACGTGATCCGTACGGATTAGAAATTTTCTTCCTAGAAGATAGTGGCGAAAAGACTTAATTGAATCCACTATCGCCAAAAGTTCCCGACGAGTGACGCAATAATTTCGCTCAGCTTTGTTGAGTACACGACTAAAATATGCAATCACTTTTTCTTCTCCTTCCTGCTTTTGCGATAACACCGCACCAATTCCAATATTTGAAGCGTCGGTATCTAAAATAAATTCTCCTTCCTCTCTCGGGAAAGAAAGAATTGGAGAAGAACATAATAAAAATTTTAACTTCTCAAAAGCTTTTTGACATTCCTCTCGCCACACATATTTAGTTTGACTTTCTGTCAACATGTAAAGAGGTTTAGCTAAAGAAGAGAAACCTTTAACAAATTTTCGATAATAAGAGCAAAACCCGAGAAAGCTACGCAATTGTTTTCTCGTGTGGGGAATCGGCCAATCTTTAACGACGGCAATTTTTTTAGGATCCGTAGTAACGCCCTTCGCAGAGACTACATGCCCCAAGTATTCTACATTTCTACTAAACAAAACACATTTATTCGGATTTATTTTTAAGTTTGCTTCCCGTAATCGCGAAAACACAATTCTGAGATTATCAATCATTTCAATAAAACTTTTTCCAAAAATTATTACGTTATCTAAATAAACAAGGCAAATTTTTGATAATAAATTATGTAAAACTTTTTCCATAAGACGTTCAAATGTTGTAGGGGCGTTACACAAACCAAAGGGCATTACTGTGAACTGCCAAAGTCCCTTGCTGATTGAAAAAGCCGTTTTCTCCTTGTCCTCTGGACGAATTTTTATTTGCCAATATCCGCTTTTGAGATCTAACGTAGAAAACCAAAAGTTACCTGCTAATTGGTCAAGAATTTCATCAATTCGGGGGAGGGGATAGGAGTCTTTGATAGTAACCGCATTCAATTTTCGGTAATCAACACAGAACCTTATAGAATTGTCCTTCTTTTTAACCATAACAGCAGGGGAAACCCAAGGACTTTGTGACTCCTCGATTACTCCTCGGGTACTCATATCTTCCAAAATCTTTTCCACCTCCCCTCTCATCTGAATTGGAATCCTACAAGGAACCTGTTTTATGGGGAGAGAGTCTTGCACATTTACATGTTCAACAACATTACAATTTCCCGCGACAATATTCTCAGAAAATATATCCTTAAATTCGCTAAGGAAATCAACAAAATTCTCTTTTTCTATTCCATTTAAATTTCGGGAATTTGTTTCATAGAGTTCTTTCAAGGAAATCGGAACTCTTTCAGAAGAATCTTCAATTCTAGCTATTTCTTTCTCTAATACCGAAGTTCCAAAAACTGATTCAAAAACTTTATCTAAATTTACCATTTTCAGAAAATCTATTCCCAAAAGACATTCGTCATTAATTTCTGCAACAAACATTAATATTTCTACAGAATATTTACCTAATTCAACTTTTGTCTTACTTCTGTCTGAAACTTTACAGGAACTTTTTCTCCGGTAGGATATCTCAAATTTACACAATCCTTACAAATCTTTCTCTTTTCCTTTTCAAGAAATTTACTATTTATTATAGAAACATCGGAGCCCGTATCAACCTTGAAAGAACACTCCCTACCATTAATTTTTCCCTTATAAACAAAACAATCAACATTCTTAATTCTATTAACATTAAACACAATTTCCGGGAAATTCATCTCGCAAGCCGAACTTTCCCCGGTAAGCTCGGCTAAACCGAGTTTCCCTTCTCATTAGGACATTCAGACCGGAAATGTCCGGTTTTTCCGCACGTCCAACATTCCTTTCCAAAGGCGCCAAATTTGCTGCCATACCAATTCTTTTTACCTGTGTCCTTCCTTCCTTCCCGCTCATTTTCCTTTTTACCCTCCTACGCGTCTTTCTTTCCATTTTTATTAAAATTTTTATTAAAATTTTCTCTCCTTCTTTCATAATCCTCTCCCTGAATCATTTTAATTGTTTTCGCTCTCTCAATCGCTAAATTCAAGGAGGTTACATTCTCAAGTTGTAAAGTCCGCTTTATAAAATTATCATATATCGCGGAAATAAATTGTGCACAGGCGATTTTGTCTCGAATCTCTCATGCGGGCATTCGGGATACGCAAGGCGTCTCTCAAGTTCAACACCCAACGCGGCTAAATCTTCTCCAAATCTTTGTTTCCGATTTGTGAATTGAACATAATAATTTTGAGATAAATGTCCCTCTCCGAAACGCAACTCAAGCTTGGATTTTAGTTCGTTAAATTCTAAATTTGACACGTCTTCTACAGTCTCCAACACAGAACGCGCTTTTCCTCTCAAGCATGAAGCAAGCGCGACGGTCTTAAGCCAACAGCACACGGTACGATTTTTCGTACTGGATCTGCTAATATTTAGTAAGATACTAGAAATGCTGCATTCTCATTAGTATATTTTTAATATATTACTAAATATTAACAGATCCAGTACGAAAAATCGTACCGTGTGCCGTTGGCTTTAGTCGCATCATCCCAACTATTTGCTCGCGCGATTAAATTGAATTGGGAGAAAAATTCTCGGAGTGACACCGTCCCATCAAACGTATTCGGTTTTAATTTGAACACTAACGCCGCGCGTATATTATTTTCTCTCTCATTCAAAAATTGTAAACCCGAATCTCCACACGCTCTATTTATAGAAGGACTTAGCTGTTGTGCTGTGATCCTCTCCTCCAGACGTCGCATCTCCTCATCGCGCTGTTGCAGCAAGGATTCGTACTGCGCCTTCTGCTGTAATCGCTCCTCCCGCATCTGCTGAATTTCGCGTAATGCAGTCTGCAACACATCTTCCTCAGCCGAGGTCTCTCCATCTGTTGGTACTCGAAGCAGAGCCTGCGATCGCGTCACTCTAGGAGAATGCTGCGTCGACATTTTCTCTTTATCCCTTCTCGATGTCCTTTCTTTACGATCCCGGACGAGCCCCCAAAATGTTACGTCCGCGCGTCGTCCTCAAGATATCGCACGCGTGTCGCAACGATTCACTCACTCACTCACGCCCGAAATAAAGATATTCTCTTAAAAGGCGAAAGAACTTTAATACAAGCAGGAGATAACACAATAAAAGATAACCGAACAATAATACATGCATATAAGACAATTAAGATCAGCCGTCGGAGGAACTCAACCTCATGACACAACAGCTCGGAATCTAATCACCAAACATGGCGCCGCAAAACAGATGCACGCCGATTGTTTGTAAACAGCTTCCCTGGCGACGTTCTCCCGGCAATGTTAAAGAGGTACATTCAGAGGACAAGACCCAAGGACGTAACAAGTGCTTTCCTGATCATTCAAAGTAATTAAGGCTTGCACCCATTTCATTCGAGCTTCATGATTACTTGGAAATCTGGAAACATATATATTTATTTGTGTAGATAATTATAATAATAAATATAAATTGAATATGAATATGAAAGACTAGAATTTCATGCAAACACATATTATATAGGAGTTTAAGTTGAAAAAAGAAAATGATATTTTTAAAGTTATTAAAGTTAGATTAATAAAAAGTAAAAACTTACCTATATAATGGCACAGAAGTTGAATTTTGTACTCCTTTTGCTTTATATCTCGTGTTATTACACGATTTAACAAAACAATAACGAACCATTTTTTTATTTCACTTATATTTTTTTTTTACTCTAAAAATTCTCTTGTAAATAATACATATAAGTCAGAATCTGTCAGAACTCAGGTTAGGTGATTAGTTCTTGGCTCAGCCATTTGGTACCTGGGGGCGCTGAGATCTTGGATCGCGTTTTTACATGGAAAAGTGGGGCCATTAGCAGTCCAGAGGTATATAGTCAAAGATAGTAACTAATCGTAGCGATTTTTATAACTAGAATACCGAGATCAATACACAAATATAAGAATCAATTTGATCATAATAGAACTTTATCTCATTATAAACATTATTATTATTATCACAAAAGAAAAGAAAATTGAACAGAACCAAATTAATAATCCTTAATGAAAACTTATCATAACTGGGAAAAGAAAACTTAATTATCTAATTATATAACATTCTTATTGTTTTAGTAGTATATAGTACGATAAACTCACGCAGATTTTTTTTTTATAATTATTCGAAAACGCATGACAATTATAACTAAAATATTCGCTATTTACATCAACTATCGGTTTGATCCAGAGTTTCAATTTGTCAGAGGACAAAATAGTATTGTACGGTTTTTGAGTTATGTTAAACCCGAGAATGTCTTTCACAACATAACGGTTTTTATTCAAGACTTTTGCTACCATGTACCTTTATAATTTGGTTTCAATTTCTTATTTGTGCCTGTTTTTGCCTGAAGGTCTCGACTCAATACCAAGTCGCCTTCCTTATACACAGTCGGCTTTTTGTGATGACGATCATAATAGGCTTTATTATATTCCTTTAAGCTGTTGTATGCCTGAACAACGATATCGCGTGCCTCTTCCCTTTCGAGCGTGTTATTGTCTATTTGAAGCAAATAATCTAAGTAACTTTTCAAGTTTTTGTCTTCATGCTCTTGTTGTTCGTATCCTAACAGAAGTTTTGAAGGAGAGGTTCTTATCGCTGCGTTATATGTATTATTTACCGTGTATTGTACCATGCTTAGACGCTCTTCCCAATCTTCAGCCGAATCGATCGATTTTGTTAAACTACTTTTCAAGTATCGATTTATGCGTTCTACTACTATACCGTTCGCCCACGAGGATGCTACCGCGACTTTTCTAAATTTAATATTTAGCTTTTCCAAAAGTTCGGCAAATTCTTTCGAGGTGAAGGTCGTACCGCGATCGGAAACTAATATACCGGGTGAACCGAAAATATCAAATAAAAATTTTTAATGATTGCGAACCTCTTTAGTATTCGTGGTTTTTGTCGGAAAAAACCATGTATATCGTGTAAAGGCGTCTACTACGACAAATATATATTTGAACCCGTTTGGGGATTCTTGTAGGGGACCAAAATGGTCTACGTGAATTATTTCGAAAGGTGTTGTCAGTGGAGAACCATCTATTTGCGATTGACCCTCGAATCTATTGGTTGATGAATTCGCGTATAGGCAAGTAATGCAATTATCTATGTAATCCCTAATTTTCTTTTGCCGGAAACCAATACGACCCGTGTACTCCTTGGTACGTTTTTTCAAATCCACAGTGCGACATCTTGTCGTGATATATTATTCTTATTATACTATTGATCATCGAATCCGGAATGACGAAGCGAGCGCGATCCTCGCTCTTTCGATACACTAGTCCGTCTATTAGTTTACATTTTTCGTTATCGCCATACTTTAAATTCTAAACTATCCGCGATTTCTTTGATGCGTGAGTTTTGAAGCTGCCTAAATTCAAGTTCTCTTTCTAAAGGTAGAATCTCCAAATAGCAGACTTGGCGGCTAAGTGCGTCAACGCGCGCCATCCTTTTCCCACGACGGTGCTCAACCTTAAAATCATAATTTTGCAACAGCAGTGTCCAGCGCGCAATTCTAGGATTCGGATTTGCCTTATTGACGGCATAAACGAGCGCGTTACAATCGGTAATCACCGTGAACTTTATACCATATAGGTATATGGAATCGTTCGACCGCCCGGACAATGGCGAGCATCTCAAGCTCGAAACTGTGATATCGCGCTTCAGTTTTGTTTGTCGTCTGACTAAAGTACGCGACGGGAGCCCATTTAGAGTCAGATTGCTTTTGGAGCAATATCGCTCCAAGACCTCGGAAACTCGCATCTGTATGCAATGCCGTCGGTGTGATCGGATTATATAATCGGAGTACGGGGTACGCCGTTAGCTCTTTTTTTAACGTCTCAAACGCGGAAACGCACTCTGCATCAAAATTGAAATCGACTGATTTACGAAATAAATTATGTAAGGGTCTGGCCTTATGTGTGTAGTTTTGGATAAACTTTTTAAAATAGTTCGCTAGCCCGAGAAACCGTTATAACTGATGCACACTGTTTGGTATTGGAAAATTTTTCACTGCTTCCGTATGGCGATTGCTCATAGTCAATTGATTGTGTGATATTATATGTATAACGTTGACTCAGGCACTAACACCTAATGATTTTTGTCGAAGACTTGAATTTTGTAATTGGGCCCAGGCTATGTTGCGACAGGATCAACAATTTTTTCGGTTTGTTATGTTCTCAGATAAAGCTACTTTCCATAGTACAGGCCAACTGAACCGACACAACAGTCATTATTGGTCCCACGATAACCCACATTGGCACCGTCCAGTTGATCACCAACATCGCTGGAGTCTTTTAGTGTGGTGTGGTATTGTAAATGGATACTTAATTGATCCCTTCTTTTTTGACGGAAACGTTAACTCAGCGAACTACTTGCATTTCCTTGAACATGAATTGCCAGTCCTCTTGGAGGACGTAGACCTGGTGACAAGACAACCCACTCGGCATGTAATATTTCTGAAACATTGCTGTAATATTCCATTTGAAATATTACACCTTTCAGCAATATTGCAGAAACATTTCACGACTATTTCTGCAACATTTCCGCAAAAAATAAAAGTAGAACGTGTATATTATTATATGTAATATTATATATTTACAGCTGAATATGTAGAATGGCGAATGATGAGAGACAGAAAAGAATTCGTTTCTATTCAGATAAACATAACCGTCGTCTCATAAAACAACAAACTGAAGCTGATATATACAGAATTTTTGGTGTATTATATTAGAAAATCTGCCATTATTGTCTGTTCCTGTCCAAACGATTAATCCAAGTGGAAATGAAAGATTGATTCATGTCAGTGATGATGATGATGAAGTATTGGAATGTATTAGTGACTATAGCAATGTTGATCATGACATATTGCAACTGCAGGGTGAAATATATATATATATATATATATGTATATATACAGAGTGTTCAAAAAGTATGGAGACCCCTGAATAACTTCGAAAATATGCAAGATAGAAAAAAATGTTTTAAACAAAAGTTGCAAGCTTGCAACATTTTTTTCTATCTTGCATATATTTTCGGAGTTATTCAGGGGTCTCCATACTTTTTAAACACTCTGTATATATATATATATATATATATATATATATATATATATTTATATATTTCATGTC
The DNA here is from genome assembly GCF_030444845.1 of Prenolepis imparis. Lineage (NCBI taxonomy): Eukaryota > Metazoa > Arthropoda > Insecta > Hymenoptera > Formicidae > Prenolepis > Prenolepis imparis. Next base: position 4,436,819 of record NW_028141161.1, read on the forward strand.
AAATGATGAGTCACCCTTTTTTCGTCAGGTTGGACACTTTATTTTGATTTAACTATGGCTTAAATTAATAAAATTTTTCTTGACATTTCTACTTTTTAAATAAATATAATTCCTTTTTTCATATTATAATGAGTTTATAATTTTAGCTTATACGTAAATTTAAATCATGAAAAGATCACAAAAAGATGTGTATTTTACAGATAAACGTATAGTATATATTTTAGTAAAATTTGAATAATCGATACTTTAAATTTAACAAGAAGAATTATATATAATAATAATGGCATAATATATATACAGGGTGTTAAAAAAGTGGCGGATACGCTGTATAGGGGTGAATTCCTGAGGTTATTTGGAGACGATTTTTCCTCAGTGAAAATGTCGAGACACCAATAATTTTCGAGTTATAAGTAATTGAAAATAAAGGGCTTTTCGTAAACTAAGTATTGTGGAATTAAAATATTAACAAAACTACATTCTTCAATTAATTTCAAGTCGACTTTAATTTAATAGAATTTTAATTTAAGGCTTAGTTACCAAGATATATGATGGCAAAAATTGGGAGCTTGCAAAAAATGATGACTTCTCTCGACATTTTCGTTGAGGAAAAATCGTCTCCAAATAACCTCAGGAATTCACCCCTATACAGCGTATCCGCCACTTTTTTAACACCCGATATATGCAGTAATAAAAATAATATAATATTTAAAAATACATTTAAAAATTATTTTGATATTATATTTTAATATTACACTATTTTTATATACAATTAGAAATAAATGGAATGTTTATAAAATTTAAAAAAAATTAAAAATAAAGGCAAAATAATAATTTATATAAATATAATTATTTTTACAATTCTTAATTGGCTCGATAATTAGAAATTAATTCGTAATAAAAATTAGGCCTTTTCTCGAGCAGGAAATAAATAAAATGACGATGTTAATATCTAATCTTGAAACTTCATTTATTTAATGCGGAACGTTTCGTGCATCTACTTATGACTTCTTCAGCCGCAATTCAAACTACAAGTATGACTAATTTAAAAAATTATAAAAATTCTTATTAATCTTACAAACTATTAAATGTATATGTTACCCATGTGTACATACAAATGATCACATTTTTTCAGTCCTTAATTTTCTTCAAGTATGTCAGCCGGTAAAATATATTCGTATAACATGTTTTTTAACTTGACCGATGTTTTATATGTCAGATAATGATATCAATTTCGAGCGGTGGTATTTTTATAACTATGCCGAGTATATGACTAAGAGACAATTAGAACACAATATTTGTTTATTTTTGTTTATTTCTTCAAACCGAATCTAGTAACGGAAAGTAAGAAGAATCTAGATATTCGCTATCTTCCATCACATTTAGCCCGTTTTTTTGTCGTTTTATGAAAATGCTTTCTGAGATCAACCTCTTATAATAATTCGTTTCGTGATCTATGATCTTCGTATTATCCCAATCAAATTCATGATTGTTTTCAACAATGTGTTGAGTGACCACAGAGTGTTTTGTCTCATTTTGTCTGATGTTTGACATATGTTCCTTAATTCTAGTTTGTAACTGTCTCTTGGTCTGCCCTACGTATGACGCTGTACAATCTTTGCAATTAATTTTATATATTACATTATTATTTGAATTTGTTGGAGTGATATCCTTGTGAACTTTAATAATATTGTTTAGTCTATTAAAACATTTGTATCCGACAGCAAATTCGGTACCATGAAATGATTTACAAATGTGTTCCGATAAATGTTTGATATAAGGAACCGCTATGAACTTTTTTTCTTCCTTTTTTTTATTTTTATTATTCTTATCACTACTATCGGATGTCCTTTTTGAATCTAATTTCGTGAAAATTACTTCCTTTGTTCTAGCCTCCACGTACTTAAATATAAAAGATAGGGGGTATCCGTTATCTAACAGTGTATCTATTATGTATTTTATATTTTTATTATGGAATTTTGGATGCGACAACAATAGAGCTCTATCAACCAAACCGTAAACAGTACCTATCTTGTGGCATAGGGGATGATTTGAAAAATAAGATAAATATCTATCTGAATGCGTTTTTTTATGATACCAATCCGTTACAATTCTATTATTCTCTCCTATAATTATTTTTTTCATATCATGAGCTTGAAATTTTAGCTTATACATATATGTAAATTTAATTACTGTTATAAACAAAAAGATATATGTGTATTTTATAGATGATATACATGATATATTACATAATGAGAACGATAACTTCGACTGCAACAACAGTATTTATAGTTATGAATATCCAGATTTCAATTTAATAAGTGACAATGACGAAACAGATGCATCAGATATTGAACCGATTGATGATGATGAAGCAGAGTTATCAAATGATGATGAGATAAGGACTGATGATGACTTCATACAAGATATTGCTACATGGATGAGACAATTCAAGACATCATCACGAGAATCTAGGGTTGAGTTATTGAGAATTTTAAATTTACATACTAATGTAAAATTTCCGAAGGATCCACGAAAACTTCTCCATACTCCTACGTCTACACAGATGTTACAGAAATGTGTCAAGGACAATACTGGCATAGTGGTTTAAGAAACGCAGTCATAAATATTTTAAGTAAAAGGCAATATTTACAATTAAATTTAGATGATAAAACAGTTAATCTCTTCATAAATGTTGACGGTGCACCTCTTGGTAAATCAACGCAAAAATGTCTGTGGCCTATATTATGTTCAGATGACATTCTTAAAGAAGTTGATGTTGTCGGTATCTACTATGGAGAAGGCAAACCGAATAATTCGAATAAATTTTTAGAACTATTTATAACTGAAGCGATTTCATTAGTCAATGAGGGTATTGATTTTAATAATTATAATTATAAAATACGAATCAAAGGATTGATATGTGATTCACCAGCTAAGGCGTATATTTTAATGGTTAAAAGCCACAATGGCTACGCTAGTTGCACAAAATGCTGTATTCATGGAGATTACATTGAAAACACAATATTAAGTAACAATGTAGGCTCCCTGCATTGATAAATTACAAATTCAAAAGGAGGCTATATGGAGCCACGCGTAGGGTGTAGGTACGCAAATATTAAAAACAAACTTGTTGGAAAAACAAATTTATTGAATCTAAACGTTTCGGTCCTTTCTTTGGACCTTCTTCAGTAAATTTAATACAATAAATAATAATGGGGAATCTACATACTACCGCACGTAGCGCAAAAGCCGTGAGCTCCCCCTATCGATATCCCATTAGATAGACAAAGTGACATAATATGTCATGAGGTACTCAAAAGTGGACTATAATGACGAGCAGAGAGAAACCTGAGAGCGGCCACCGCGATTTAGCGGACGCGTGTACTGATGCGCCCCCTGACAAAGTGGACATGAACTACGTCGTTACGCTCGGTAAAAAACATAGAAATGGTTCGAATCCGTGATATGGTTCATATCTGAACTACTCGAATGAGAACCGAGTTGAGAACCAAACCGATGAGTCAGACAAGGACCAATAATCCATCGCTCTGGCTTTGTCTCACCAACGATGAGCGTCTCGTGGACTCGTGCGGCGGCAGGCACGAGATTTCGCCTCTCGTAGCGTTCCACGTAATTCGAGGACAAAATTTTATGACGTTAAACTTTGGGCAATATATAAAAAATTAAATATATTAAATGTAAGGTGTAAGATCAGATTATAAGTTGAATAAAAATTATATCCAGTTTTTTGAGTACATTAAAAAAATTGTTTTTTGAAAGTGTATATTAAAAAAAATTGTTGAATTAATTTTGTTTTAGATGAATAAATATTCTAATTTGCATAAATAATAAAAAAAAAGTGCGAGTGACGGGAATTGAACCCCACTCGTAGTACGTACACTTAAGTCCGTGGTTATCACGTTACTGATTGTGAGTCGGATTCGATTCCCGTCACTCGCATTTTTTTTTATTATTTATGCAAATTAGAATATTTGCATTAACTCCCCTCTAACCCCCCTATAAAATTATAGGCGAGAAAAATATAGATCCGAAAGTCGCTGAATCGGGAATCGAACCCGAGACCTTTCGCTTGCCGGGCGACTGCTCTCACCAACTGAGCTATTCAGACCCTCCAGGGGAGTCGGGAAATAAATCTCGAATTGAGATTATTCCCAAATAAAGTCTTATAATATAAGAATTAGTCTTAGTCAGTGTTGGTCAATAAAATCTTAAACCTTGTTTAAAAATTCGACTGGCAAATCACATCTTACATATTGTTATTTACACACCTGGACCTAATAATGGTGTTGATTGAAATTGTTTATCAAGGCAGAGAAAAGTATAGAATCGAAGGGTCTGAATAGCTCAGTTGGTGAGAGCAGTCGCCCGGCAAGCGAAAGGTCTCGGGTTCGATTCCCGATTCAGCGACTTTCGGATCTATATTTTTCTCGCCTATAATTTTATAGGGGGGTTAGAGGGGAGTCGGGAAATAAATCTCGAATTGAGATTATTCCCAAATAAAGTCTTATAATATAAGAATTAGTCTTAGTCAGTGTTGGTCAATAAAATCTTAAACCTTGGATAATAAGTTTGTTATAATTAAACGAAATTTTGTTTTATTTTGCATTTTTTAAACTTATGGATACATTTTGTACTTATAATTTGCATTGTATACTTATAATACTGAGTAAAGTAATATCCTATAATATTTTGTATTTATTCTCATCGTTCATTTACTTAAATTAAAAAAAAAAAAACGTAATTCTTTTCTTCTTATATGCATAGAACAAACAAAATAAAATCAACATATTTTATCTATAACAATTATTTATAAAAAATAACGTTTAAATGCAAAACAAATTAAAAATTAATACTATTAAAAGAACATCAACTTAAAATGTCAACGAAATATAATATTAGTAATACTGCGAGATTATTTGTAACATATTTGACTTATAATGTAAAAATTGCCCTTTTTTCTTCGGTTTCTTGTGTTCCTTTTTCTTTATCAATAAGTATTTTTAATAGTTCGATTTTAAGCTTTTCTTTCTCTAATTTAGCTTGTAATACTTGTTTCTCATACTCATTTTTTTCTTCTACATTTACTTTCAAAGTACTTGCTAACTCAGTTTTTACTTCATCTAATGTTTTCTTTGAACACTCATGGCTATATTTTATTTTCTTACGTGTACTATCCGATGATGATGTTTGCATATCTTCTTCATCTTTCAATGGAGAACTTATTGTTGATTTTAATTTGTCTGGGTCCCAAGATTTCCAACTTTTCATTAGATACTACAAAATTAAAACAAATTTAATCTTTGCAAAATTAATATATTTCTTATTGAGCAGAGTAACCTAATGTAACTTACTAATTATTACAGTAACACAAAAATATAACTTACTGCAAATACTTCTTTCGGATCATTTTCATCATCTACGTCAAAAATTTCGTTTTCAATATTTTTATTTTCTTTGTTATTTGTGGCATCAGAATCAAAAGGATTCACCAATCCATATACTGCTGTCTCGCCCATTATATCATTTACACGCTTTAACAAAAGATTTTTTGGTACATTTACTATTCCTCCACCTATAAATGTAATAATAATTTTAAAGATTTTTTAAAAAATTTATATTCCTAATAATAAATTAATACCTGTCTTATAACTTTCACGCTTCAAAGTTGCACAATATTTCCTTGCTGCTTTTTTCAGATTATCCCAACAGTAACGTAAGGATTTTTCTGATCTTTTAATTGTTGTATTTAAATTATATTTGTTGGTAATACCAGCCCATACTTCATCCTTTTTTACAAGTATTGAACGATCAGTTTCTTTATTTTCAATTATATCACGTTGTAAAAATATTAAATCTAATAAAGATTCTTTTTCTGCGTCACTAAAATTCTTTTGCCTTTGCATGTTTAATTCTGCAAAAAAAATAAAGTTTATAATATATCATTTATTTTGTATGTTATATAAAAAATACATTATATATCTGTATATTTATATAATAAAACCTTGAACTTTTTTCGATATGCAATACTGTCTATTGCTTCCCACTTCCCACTGAAATTTCAGGTTAAGACAAGATATTACGAGAAATATTCATGTCTGTCTGTTCTCTGTTGGTCACCCTGCTAACTTTAACCGTGGGTTAATCTAACCGTGGTTGGTGAAATTGGTCCTTATTACTTAGCCTAAAGTCGCATACGGGCGAAAGGTCACTACAACATACGAACATACTCATATATGCATATATTCCAACAAAGTCCAACGTCTATGTTGGACACCTTCTGACTTTTGACTTTATGACTGTATCTTTCGCTCTCATCTACATTGAAGATAATCTGGCAGCATGGGAGCTATAGTATTTTAGCCCAGTGCCAAGACAAGAAGAAGAAATTCGGCTGGCGCTTCCGAGAAACCGAAAGGCAATCGTACGTATTCGAATTGCCCATCTGGGGTCGCAAACGAAAAATATTTTGTGTGTGTGAGTGCACCTTATTTGGTGAAAACCATCTTTCAAATCTAGTAATGTGAAAACCGCTTTATCACTTAAACGCGCGAGGCAATCCTTGATTAGTGGGAAAGGATATTTTTGTTTAATTACGCGCGCGTTCAATGGGCGCAAATCGATGCATAATCGTATGCTACCGTTTTTCTTCCGAACCGGGACGATTCTGGCATAGTACGCGGACGTACTAGCTTTAATAATTCCATGCGCTAGCAAATCGTCACTTATTTTTCTAATTTGTTTCCGTTCTTCTAGCGCGAATTTTTGAGATGCATATGCGTATGTCGAACTGTCTTTTAAATTAAGGGCCTGAGCAGAATGGCTGACTTATAACCTTAAGACAATGTTTTATGCTTTAAGTCTTTGTCTTACCCAGGTAGCAAGCACACGTCATTTTGACGTTTCAAATTGGTCATTTTTGGTCATATGTCGTCAAAGTGACCTATTTTTTATATGACCTTATATTGACATCACGATGTGACATTATTTTGACGTCATATTTAAGTCTTAAACTGACGTCATATTTAAGTCTTAAACTGACAGCTTAATTTTAAACGCGCGGAGTACAGATAGCGCCACTCATCGTCATGCTGAACGCACATGGACGTGGCTCTTCGGTATCCTTCTCGTGTTTCGACGGGGCAGCGTTTCATTTTTGGTTGTCGATGCTGTGTTTCGACGTTGTATCTCTATCTCTATAAATTTGCTATGGTGTATATACTATAATTTTGTATCGTGGTTTATTGACATTTGACATTACACCTGAGGTTGTAATAAATGTAAGTATGCCTACCGAACGTTCCTTTATTTATACTCTCTAGCGTTCTCTGAAGAAAGAAAATCGGACTGCCATCTTGTCGAAATTGTGTTAGCGATCAAATAGTAAAAGTGTCAACAGAATTATTCTTCTCTTTAATAAAGTAAAGAAAATGCATATTAATGAGTACATTCAGCAGAACGTAAAGCGTCGTCTACAATGGCAGCAAACAGTATACAGAGTAAGCAGTAAGCAGTAAGCAGCAGTACAAAGTCATTCCATGACGTCAAAAATACGGTATATTTTATGACGTCAAAATGCGGTACATGTCATGACGTCAAGAATTTTGTGACATTACACCGTCATTTTAACGTCATAAGAGCGTCAACTCATGACGTCAAAAGTAGTCAATGACTGACCAATTTAAAACGTCAAAATGACGTGTGTTTGCTACCTGGGTAGGTAACGCACAATAACTGTGTTACGTCTTTAGTCTTTACGTATTCGCTTCACGTTGTAGGAATAAGGAATAATATGTATGTATAAACACAAATAACAATTCTATTATACAATTAATAATAATAAATGAGTATTTTATAAATAGTTATGACATAATACATTTTTAACTCAGAAATATGTAATAATTAATACTTTGAAATATAATTTAATAAATGTGAATATAACCTAACCTAACTTTTTTGTTCAAAGAAATTCATTTAATGTACTTATAAATAAAATGTTCTGCCAAATCAAATATTATTTGATTTTATAGTATTATATATGTTTAAAAATCTTACTAATTATTAAAGTTGTATAACATTTAACCAAATCTATATATATATTATCTTTTTCTTCTATTGAAATATTATTTTCATTTTTATTTGACACTTCGCATTGTCTGTACAATATGCATTAGATTCATAATATTGATGATCTTCCATTTTAATTGACTAAAAAAATTAATAAAAGGATATAGACAACATGTGTATTAGATAATATATATAGAAATTTCAATAGTGGAGGGGGGAAGGAAAGCTCGAAGGATGTCGGCGGGGAATCCGATAGGATTGGGGTGGATAGGAGTAAACATGGGGATGAGGGTACCTGGGAGACTTCCTGCCACGATTCGCATGAACTGCTCTTCGTCTGGATCCTCAGGACCGCAGGAATAAGTTCTTCGTGGGAGAGGGAGATCTAAGATGGGGAAGGTTTCGAGTAGCCATTTATAGCATTGGTTCTCGTGGGGGAAAGGAATTCGCCCGATGTGTGCCTTTAAGAAGTCGAAGGCGTTAGTGTAATTAGCGGGAGATTCTTCCGCTTCTTGGCACGTGCAGCTTTCGCCACACTCTATGTCGGGGGATGAGGGCTTATTTTTGGATTTTGAAGCATTTTACTAACAATATCTATCTTTGAAAGCAAATCGTGCCAAATAATTATAGAACATATAAATTTGAAAGAAGATATCTTTTGTGCCAATGAATGAGCCATATTTTTTGTTTTTACATCTCGGGTAGGATCATTCGTTAATTCAGTTAAATTATCAATGATGTTCTTCAGATTAAGGCGTAATGGTCTTTTATAGCTTTAATTCTGCTTTCCCATCTTGTCTCACTAAGACTTTTGAGTGTTAAATTTGTAATATGTTTCTTCAAAATATCCCATCGATATGTGGAAGCAGAAAAAAAGTTATATACTTCCTGAATAATTTCAAAAAAATCAAATATTTCCCCGCTGCTTCCCCGCAAATATTTGCTGCATCACTTACGACCAAATTCAAAGTATGAGCATTACAAGGAACAAAGAGTGCTCTTGGATTGATGTCTAAGATGCGTTTTTGAAGGCCAATATTTTTACCTTTCATATTGGATCCATTGTCGTAACCTTGTCCCCTAATATTTTGAACATCCAATCCATAATTCGACAATTTTTCTAATAGGAAGTTATACAATCCTTCACCAGTAGTATCCGTGACGGGATAAAAATCCAAAAAATATTCGCATATGTCAACTTGTTTATCTAAAGTATTTATATTTACGCACCTTACAATAAATGTAATTTGTTCTGTAAGAGAAGAGAAAGAGCTCCACCTTCAAAAATTAATTATCTACAGTATTTATTAAGAAAAAAATTAATAATTGCTTTATGCATTTCACGGGATGTCGAGAAATTGTGCGTATGCGCAAAAGTATATGTAACGCATGCGTATAAATATTATATATAAACGGGTGTCCGATAAACCACCTTTCGTGGGCAGGTAGAGTATGTTAAACTAAATAGAAAAGTCTTCTACCATTTTGTGATTTTTGCAATAATTAATGAGAAATAAATTAAAAAAGATTAGCCAATGTCGCGCGACGACAGCCTTGGGGGTCCAGCGTTAAAACGCTTGTATGTAGTTATTGGCCACGTTCAGCAGAAAAAACAGCTTTGCAACTGTTGTAAAATTCGTGAATCTGATTGGTGTATATTCTTAGATTCAGAGCTAAGATAAAGAGAATACGTTCGCGAATTATCGGACACCCTATATACATATGTATATATAAAAGATTATTTTGGCAAGCGTGTGTGTGTGCGCGCGCGCGCGTGTGTGTGAGAGAGAGGGGGCGAGAGGGGGGAGAGGGAGAGAGTGATAAAGAGAGAGAGGGAGGGTGGAGAGTGGGGGAGGGAAAGGAGGGGTGGGAGGGAGGGAGAGAAAGAGGGAGGGAAGAGAGAGATGGAGATAATTTGGAAAATTCCAAACAAACGTCTTTTGTTTTTATGCATTTTTTGTTTTTTTTTTGTTTTTTTTGTTTTTTTTTATTTACAGTAGGTGTTCTGTGTGCATTTTCCAAATGAGAGTAACTAGGATTTTATTGACTGTTTCTTCAGTTGTGACCTCATTCGGACGTCCCGGGCGCTCAGCATCATTCGTGCTTGTACGACCACAACGAAATTCAGTGAACCACTTGTGAACCATTCCATGCGACGGAGCAGAGTCCCCATAATACTTTTTTAGCTTTTCTTCAGTTTCCTTAATGGTTTTTCCACGCAAAAAGTAATGTTTTATTAGCACACGAAATTCACTTTTTACCATTTTAGCAAAAAACACAAACTTATCCGCTTTAGAACGCTGTCAAAAAATTTCTATTTGACAGATCTACTTGAAACTTGGTGTGTATACTTAAATAAGATGATAAATATCAGAAATAAAATTAGATTGCGATTTGAGTGCCATATCTTGTAAAAGTCACTGACTTATCGAACTGCCCTCGTATATTAAATAATATGCGACATAGTATTATAGCACACCTTACGGTTTATTACATATTGATATTCATGCGGATAAATCTCGAAAGGCTTATTGTATTGGTTTGTCAAATATGCAACTAATTTATTCATTTCTTTCCACAACTGAAAAAAAGGATTAACGTGAGCAAAGATTAAATGTGAACAGATCGAGTTCTGATTACAAATGAGAAAAATGAGAAAATACATATATTAATTCTTTCTGCTTATCCTTAAAGCATATTTTATTGATTCATATCTTTATCAAGGTATCTTAATTTAGTGTTAAAATTAATAGAAATTATATATATAAGTAATTTCCAACCGTTGCAGCATTTATTAGAAACGCGCCATCAAAATATCCGTGAAAATACCGTGTCGGACTGAACTGTCGGTTAACAAGACACTTCGGGATGTTATTTTTACAACTTATGTACAAAATTCTTGCATTTTCAAATGTTCTCATGGTACTGTGAACAATAAAAAATATATGTATGCGTATAAAAATAAAAAAGTTACCGGAAAAAGTTCAAATAATTCCAAATCCAATATATTATACTTACTATTCTGGTTTCCAAAATATACAGTAATTATAGAAGTGATATAATAATCGCAAACGTAAATAGCAACATATACCAAGTCTTCTGGCCACACTATGATATATTATTAATAAAATTATTTTTTGGCCACATTTATTTTGTAATACCTGTGCCAGAAATTACTATTATATTTTTTGAGATATTTGTCTGACTCATTTAAAATGGGACACCCTGTATAATTATAATATATTATGATCTTTAAAAACTCACATTATCTATACACATGGAATCCAAGTTTGTGTCTTCCAAATTGCTTGGTCGAAAGTTTAATTCGCCAAATATGTACTTCTGGAGTATATTCATAATTTGCGTCCCTTCCGCTTCATTCCAATAATTTTTGTCAATATTGTTGTTTTTCCAATAGGAAAAATATTCAACGGACATTGAGAATATAGAATGATCAGGATATTTTTTTCTGAGGCAATTCAATACCTCGTTTGCGATACTATCTAACGAGGCTTCTACGCACGAATAAAATATATTTCTTTGGGGTTGAATAGATTGAGCCACTATAGTAGCAACTCGTTTCAAAAGCTGTCTTCTGTCAGGTTTTTTGAGAAATTCTTCCATCTTCTTTCTCATAAAACATTCCCATATATAATAAAGCATTTTTTCATTACAATAATTTATGGTCAGATCGCAACCAGTTCTTCTGAAAAAAATTGGCATATTAACTGTGCAATAAGTCCATTATAGTCTATAAAGTTAATAGTGCTATAATATATATGTATGTATAGAAAATATTTTGAGAGAATCCTACCGTGGAGATTGTATTATAAGCAAGTTTTTAACCTCATCAATAAAGAAATATTTTATGAAATTTTCAGGCCTATTAATTATTCCATCCAAGTTATTTCTTAAATTTCTATCCAAATGAAATACGTCTTTCAATTTTATTGAACTATTGATTGACTTAATGTCATAATCATAGAATGATTTATTGTCATAATAATGTTTATAAATTATTTGAGGCGCATAGCTCCGTAATTCTCTCGTACACTTTATGCCTGTTTCTATAAAATTTAAGCTTTTTTCATCCTTTTGTTCGTACTCCAGCTCAGTTTCCTCAGACTGTTTGTCATAAAATTTCTTCGCAGAAGGCCACCTAACATTGGAACAAAAAATAAACTTTTAATAAACTTTTGAAAATTATACTAAATATAGTGCTACTAAGTAATAAATTTTCTGAGCCATATAAATTTTTTAAAATGAATAATATTCAAAGTATTAATTAAAATATCAATCTTTTCGTTTTAATGCAGAACAAAGAATTACCTCTGATAGAACTTTTGTTTCCAAAACTTGTATTTGTATTGGATCGGAATTGCCTCTCGGAATTGTTTGCACGTCGATCTGAAGTTAATGATATCTTCGATAGTGATAATCTTGTAGCCAAGAATAATGGCTATTACCTCTTCAGGTAAACACATTATCGTCGCCATTACACAAAAAATTTCATAAAACATAAAAAATATGTAATTTAATATGAAAACTATTTCCGTATAATTATTAAATTTCTGTTTGAAAATATGTGAAATCTACGATACTGTCCTTACGCGTCTACGTATAGTTGCAGAGAGTTCAAGTTTTACGTGTTTTATGTACCGATATTTCCCACACTCTGACCATCTGTCCATCTGTCCACTCTGTTTTATTCTGAAAAGCTAAAGATCTTGTGTTTCTTTCTACTGTACAGTTGTCGCATGACGTTTTATGCGTACAAAAGAAGAACGAAAGTCTCAGGAACTTGAGAACACAATATATTCACTCTACATATTTGCCTTTTAGGCAGAAAAAGGTCGACAGGATAGCAGAATAGTAGCCACTATAGAGTATATTAAAGAGTTTCAGATTTTAAAATAAAAAGATATTTATTGTAATCCAGGCAGTAATACTAAACAAATAAATTTGTCTTTCTTGCTGTACGTAATAGCATCAGTAAATGCTCTAATTATGCATATATACAATTATAGAAATTGGGAATTTCGTTGAGAATCTTCTATAAGAAGAATAGCAATTGTTAAATAAATAATACAAGAATTTTTATATATATACTAATATTAAAATGAGAAATAATAATTACACTAATTTACAAATTTTTTTTTAATTTTAAATTATGCCGCTAATTTTCATCGGCATAACAGAGGTTTCCGAAATAATTGATAAAGTTTAATATGCAAAAAATGGCTTTTTTGCGATATTTAAGATTTTTTGTAAAAGGTTAAAAACATTATCTGAAAGTTCTGATCAGATGTCATGAATGTATTGTTCATCCTCTATAAAATGAATTTTTTTATTTCGATATCTCACTTTTTATATATAGCCATGTTATGAAAAATTTAAGTTGGGAACTACTTCTTATATACATAGCGACGGGTGTCCTATTATCGTAATTATTTATTTTTTATTTTTGTGGTAGATTTATATCAACATTTGTTCTGATAAATTAATCCATTTTAATTTCTCTATAAATTCTTCTGTTATATGTATATAGAAGAGTGTTGAAGAAATGTTAAAGGCAAACTGAATTTTTCGGTAGATACTATTTATAAAATCGAATAAAAGAATACATATTGATAGCAAATATTGAAACCCTGTCAAAATTAGAAACTATTTTTCAGTTGGAATTGACTACAATAAATGATTAACAAAAATATGGAAAGTGACAAAATAAAAATATATTTTCTCTATTATTGAATTGCTATATAAACTATATTTATGGTAAACTATATTTAATCAATATATTGTAATCAAAATAAAATATACATTACATGAAATGTGTATTTATCACGTTATCATTGATACAATATCTGAAATTCGACCAATTAGAAAACAATTAAAAGAAAAAAAGTATAAATTAAATTTTCTAATTATTTAGTATAATCAAAAATCTTGTAAAATAATATCAATCTACAAACGTGCATAAATAATAAAATAGTGAAAAATTTTTTAAATATATATCATTTTCGCCATTGAACACAAAAATTGAAGAATATTTACTAAGTATCCGTAAAAGCAATCACAATTTCTTATTTAATATTGTATATATTGATTAATATATTGTATATATTGTATATATATTGTATATATTGATTAATACTAATGAAAATAATAGAAAAGTATATATATATATTTTATTGATCGTCGATTTTCTATTGTATAATCATCGATTATGTAAAATCATTATCTTTTGCAATATTTGATTATTGATTTTTTAAAATAAAATATATATATGTAACGCGTAAACGTTTTCAAAAATAATTTTTTTTTAAAGAACTTTTTTGCTTGAAAACAATAAAATTTCTTCGAAGCTCGCGAAGAGTCTTTCAGGTTATGCACTCCTTATTTGTAGGCGACCATCGAGTTTCAAAGAAATATTACAATAATACATCTGTTCTTTTTAGCTAAACTGACTGCACTAGTTCAGAGTTTATCTTTTTTCTTTAAATGTAGAGTAAAAAAGATACCCTCTGAAAATACCCTCTATAAAAAGAACAGACCTTATGTCTAAAAATTCTTTAACGAAAAGATAAATATATTCCTGCCTATTGTTCATTATACATATATTTCTGGCATAGAAGTAGAGCGGAAAGAGACAGAGCCGAGACTAGAGAGTGTGATGAACGAAGTACTTGTCTCATGTAAAAATTTTGAAAGGGCGCAAAAATGGCAATTCAAATTTCTATATTATATTTTAAAGTCTATTAATAGAGATGTCCGTCCCGGAATGTAGGGAGATCCGAGTTCGAATTTTGATAATAGCCAGTAGATTTAGCTTTAAAGTATGAAAATGATCTAAATGCAATTAAAATTTCTTCTGAATTTTTGAACAACATGCAATATTAATATTTCTTAATATAAAATCGCAGCTTCTATTTTAGATGTTTTAAAACTAATTCATAATTATATTATTTTAACGAACTTGAAAGTAGCATCAAGAATATTCTTAATTCTGGTAAACAGTGGCTTTATGTGAGAGGTTTTAGTATAAATTGAAATTTTATTTAGAATAATTTATTTAGAAAAAAAAGTAAAATGGAGCAAATTTTGAAATATGGGATATTATGAAAGTACAAATTAAGCTTCCCAAGGAGAACAGAAATGTCAAAATGATGTCAATTTGACGTCATATTGACCAAATTTATGTCATTTTTTGATCATTGAAATCTCGATCTCGGAAATGACTAAAAAATGACTTTTTATATTGACTTATTTTTGATCTTTTTAATTTTTAGAAAATGTGATGTATATTTCTCAGCTGTGTATATATATGCTTATTATTATAAAGATGTTTAAAAGTAATCATTTTCCATATTCATCAGATATTGTTGCAGTTCGCAGAAGAGTCTATTATAGTTACTGATTAAAAACTGAATTGCTGATTAAAATATTATTTTAAGCGACTTACGTCTTAAATTTGCGTCTTAATTATTTTTTTCAGTTATAACATTGACAAATTATATTTATTTTTCTTTTAATACAATAATAATTTTTTATCATTAAAAAATAATTAATTAATAATTTATTTTAATGTGGAATATACTTTATTTTTTCAAAGTATTTATTATTTTTAATATATATATATATATATATATATAATTTTTTATTAGTGAGTGCTCAGTGTACGGTGTCGTGTTATTGAAAAGTTGTATTCATATTTCGTGCCTGCGCTGTTAGCGCATATCACGAATGCATTGCGACAGTGCGACACGTACGACTTGCGATAGTGAGCTTGCACGATCTTGTTCGCAAGTTCGCTAGACATTTTTGTTGAAGGCGTATTAGTGATTTCAGAAGTTATATAATAAAGAAGTGATTTTTTAAAAAGTGATTTTAATTTTAATTGTTGAAGAAGGGGGAGGTCTACAGAAGATAAAATTAAAATGTCGAAACAGTCTAAGAAAGAGGTAAGACTCTCGATTGCGTTACTTCTTTTTCCTGGTATGTACTAAATGTTGCACGTAAAAATTAAGATCATTATCTTCCTATTTATCTATTCGTTCCTTGTGACACATTTCTTTTTATTACAACACTAACCTATTTTTTCAATAAAATACTTTGTCATTTTTATAGGTTATATTACACTTGATCTCAAATGTTTAATATTGTATGTATTTATTTATCAATGAGAGGTGGTAATATTATAATGTAGGATAACACTATAAACATTTCACTAAATAATAAGTATTAATAAAAGGTAAATGTTCAATTTGTTTTTATTAAATTTTAAGAAACATATGCATGCACCTATTAATATATTTGATTTTTTGCTTATAAACACAAAATATACAGTCGCATACTCAACTTTAAATGAATTACTTTTTAATTATATGAATTGTAATGTTTAATATATTTTATTTTGGGCAATAGATCTTGTCATGAAAAGAAAATTATATGCTCAGGCTTCTAAAGCCAATGCTAAACGTTTCCGTGAAGCTGAAATTGAGGATCAATTGATTGAGATGGAAAATATATTAGATGGAGCATGCTCTAATCCCTCTCATGTTTTACCTGCTGTGCACATTGAAGAAAACCATAATGTTCAGGATAATGATTTAATTGTAGAAGACGTATTACATAATCCACCAAATCATGAAATTGAAGATGCTGAATATAGTGAACACAGCAGTAGTGATGAAGCAGAAAACGAATGTAATATTGAATATTTGAGAAATCGTCCTATTAATGACATAGAGGCATATTTATTGAACTTTTTAACAGAATGGGGTGTTCGAGATGTATCATTCAAAAAAATGGATAAGCTTTTAACAGGATTGCGAGTTATTTTCCCTGGTTTGCCAAAATCATATAAAACAATTCTTCATACTCTTCGTACTGTGAATATTAAAGAAGTTGGTCAAGGTCTAATGTGGTATAAGGGTATAAAAGTTAACCTTGATGAAATATTAACTGAAGACTATTTGCAAAATAAAAATCAAATTATAGTGGATATTAATATCGATGGTGTTCAATTATATAAGAGTGCAGATGATCAATTTTGGCCAATTTTAGGTTGCCTTAATGGTGACAAATTTCCTTTTATAATCGGTGTATGGTATGGGCATTCAAAGCCTGATGATTTAGAAGGATATTTATCGGATTATATTGAAGAAGTTAAAAATTTGACTATTAATGGTTATGAATTTAATGGTGAAAATATTACTTTTAGTATAGGTAATTATATTTTAGATGCCCCAGCTAGACAATTTATTAAGGGCATTCACAATCATAACAGTACATTTTGCTGTGAAAAATGCACAGTTAAAGGTGTTAGACATAGAAATCGTCAAGTGTTTTTATATGATAATGCATCTCTACGTACGGATGAATCATTTAAAAACAGAAATCAACCAGAACATCATAAGTACACTTCACCTTTAGAACGGAATTTACAATGTGGAATGGTGTCCACGTTCAGGCTTGATCCGATGCATCTCGTGTATGCAGGAATTTTTAAGCGATGGTTACAGTTTCTCTTTGGAATCATTGTAACAATGGGCAAAATTAATAACAGAGCTAAATCTCAATTGTCTCTAGAAATGTTACGTTGTAGTCCTTGGGTGCCTATAGAATTCAATCGTCGACCTCGATCTTTTTATGAAATATCTAAGTATAAAGCAACAGAATTCAGGCGCATCTTATTGTACGATGGTGTGCGAATCTTTAAGAACACGCTACCTCCTAACACATATAAGAATTACTTACTTCTACATAGTGGAATATATATACTGTCCAGTCCAACTCTAGTGCAAAATCCAATTATGCTCAATGCTGCTCAAGAAATTTTAAAAGAATTTATAAAGCACTCGTCTCAGATTTTTGATAAATGTTTCGTTGTTTATAACGTTCATTGTTTAATTCATTTAGTCGATGAATGCCGAAATCATGGAAGTTTGGAATCATTTAGTGCTTTTAAGTATGAAAATTTTATGGGCATTATGAAACGACATTTGAGATCTACTTACAAGCCTTTACACCAATTAATTAGACGTGATGCAGAAACCAAAGGACGGTTTGTTACAAAAAAAAAGACAGATGAGCCCAATAAAATTTTGTTGAAAAATCAATATAATGGAGATAATCATTTTGAGGGAGAACAGTTTCAGACTGTTGTTTTACATAATGTTACTCTTACTAAGAACGAAGCAAACAGCTGTTTTAAAACTAAATGTGGAGATATTGTAATCTTGGACAATGTTATCCGAACACCTCAGAATCGAATTTTCCTAATAGGATATAAGTTTATAGAACAAGAAGATTATTATAATTTTCCTATCCCATCTTCTGAACTTGGAATTATGAAAGTATCTCGTTTACAAAGTCACAGAACGGCTTATAAAATTAAACATTTTCTTTGTAAATGTGTTCTTTTTCCTGATAATGAGGAAACATTTGTATGCATTCCTCTTGTACATTGCAACACTCAGTAGAATACCAGTAAGAACTTTTATTTTTTAATTATATTTTATTTTACAAGTTATTGATTTGCAGCCTAATATTTTATTGTTCTTTTCAGTTCGCAGTTGTGGAATTTGATGATTCATGTGATGAATCTCAAACACTAATAGAAGTAATTCCTTCCAAATGGTTATTTGATAATAATACTAAATGCAAGTATCCATCTAAAAAAGATAAGCTTAAAACTACTCGTTTGGTCATGTCAAAAATAGATCCAGGACAGGATTGGGATATTTATAATCTTCAATTTCATCATTACTATAGTAAGTGTGTAACTTTCGGAGATGTATTATCATATATTTTGTGTTTGAATATAAGTTCTTTTAGTACCAATATACAATATACTTAAAATGTAACTACATTTTGTTTCATTAAAAAATGAGTTTCAGTATTATGTGTATTTTATGTTATATCTTTACGCATTTTCTCACTTGCAGGTACCTACAATACTGCTCTCAAAGCAGCCAAAACTGTTTTAGAGGGAGAAGTTGCTCAAACAGAAGCAGAAACAGATTATACTCAACCAAGAAAAAGAAAGAAGAACAGAAGATACATATCATCTTCATCAAATGATGAAGAAGTAGATGAGTCTCTATCAAATGTTCCTCATGGTACAAGTAGTGAAGTACCTGCACCAGATTCTCGTCTTTCAAATAAATTGAAAGTACTTCTTAAAAATAAATCTATGAAAACATCAGCTATATGTCAACAAAAAGAAACATCTGTTGGAAAATTATTCTCTCGTAATGAGTCACGTGTTAAATCTTCAAGCCTTTTAAAGTCAACTAATACATCAAACAAAAGTCCGATACAGCAGCATTCTTCACAAAATAAGGGTATGTCCATATTCTTATTTCGTGAGTTATTTTTGTTTCTATAATTTTAATAACAATCTTTTTATAATCTTTTATAATTTTGTAATCTTACAGTCTTTTTATCATTTTAGTTACACAAGAAAAATATTTATCTCCTAAAGACTGTAACACACAAATGTCAGAAAAATTTGTGACCGCAGAGCCATCGCAATCAAAAAAAACCAAACCTCTCAATAAATTGCACAACATTTTTTCACATTTAAACAAAGAAAATTGTCGTAATTCTTTTAATAGTAAGTTACTTAATTTCTAAATAATAGTGATTTTCCATGTTAATTATATATATATTGTATATATATATATATATATATATAATATACATATATTATATATTGTATTATATTATATTTGTATTAATTATTATATAAATTATATAAATTCCGTTTCTCTTTTTTGTTTCTTGCATAATTGATTTTGTGGACTGTTACAGTTTTTGAAAAAAGCTCATCTCAATTAACTTTGGATTATAATGAACAATCCGTAATATCAGACAGTTCTTCGACGAGTACTGTGTCTGTACATGTACATGATGATATCTCAAAGAGAAAACAAAATGCTTTCTTAAGAGACGATAACAAAGAAAAGTCATCTCCGGCCTTTGATGATTGTAAGTGAATTGAACATTTTTTTCTATCACAATTTTCTGAGTGCACTTGCATTTAAATTAGAATTATATGTATATATTGCATTTGCAATATATATATATATATATATATATATATATCTCAATTGTATAGTTTTTTTAAATTAAGTTAAAATTTTATATGAATTGATTTCATAAATATAAAATAATTTGTGAATTTTTTTTACTACATTTTATTATGTCTTATTCAATCACTAATGGAAATAGAAATAACAATTCTAATTTTGATTCAGATGATAAAAACAACAATGATTACAACGAGAATTTTACAAAAGATAGAAGTGAATCTAGTGTTTCAAGAGATGAAGAAATAACTTTAACGCCAATGGATAATAACAATAGATCATCTCCAAATTCACCACCATTGCAAGGTAATATGATTTTCCCAATAATCTCACTTTTGAGAAGTGGTTTTGCACATTACTTTTTTCCTAATATATATTAATATATATTATATTTATTTCAGGTTTATCGAATGCAGATCGTGATTTGCTGACGACGACATTAAGCTATTTGAAGAAGCTTCATGGTAATGATTTTTTTTGTACTAATTTATATAACTGCAGTTATTACGTATGATACATTTTCTGATCATTAATTTATATTTTCGTAGGACCGGTTGTATCTAATCTTGATAGAGATTTGCTTCGAGATGTATCAAGTAAGCTTGACATAGTACTAATGAACCAACGTCGCATCTTAAATGAAATATTTCCTGGAGAAGCTGTGATAGAGAGACCTGAAAATTGCCCCCCCCTTCCATTGCGAGATGAGAAGTCATTTCAAACATTTAACGAATTTTTAAAAGATAAAATTGCTTTTTCTCAATTTGTAAGTATAGTTGATCTTTTTGGGTATTATTATTTATATATTTTCTACAATATATGAATTCTTCTTTTTAGCATTTATTTCTTTCTTTAAAAGTCAGCTTGTTGAAGATATTTGTTTATTTCAGATCAACTACCTTAATGCACATATTGTTGATGATTCTGATCAGTGGAATGCTGCTATTCGTCTCATGTCCATCGTATTACACAATGAGCTTGCAAGACAAATTAGTTGGAAAGGAACTAAGGGAGTGAAAATCTCTTTTTATGGAACTAGAATCAAAGAAGCTTTGTTTTGTAAGTTTTTCTATAATTTTTTCTTATTTTTAAGATATTAAGTCCTCTGATTAATCATTGTCATGTATTAAATTATGAAAAACGAGAGATTACATGAACTTTTCCTTTCTTTTTCTTGCAAATTAATTTATTTCAGTGATCAAAGAAATCAAAGAATTGCTAGAAAGACTTACGTGATTTTTCGTTTTTAACTTAACACAATATTCAATATAATTGCAATAAAATTAAAAGATCACTTTTTTATTTCTTGTCCATTTCTGTTTAGGTGCCATAATGAGCCGTTTTAAAAATGAATCATTGAAAACAGCTGAGGAGTCTATGAAGCGCTGGTTGAATACTTCTGGTCAACGTAAATGAAAGAATGATAATTTTTACTGTGCAATGTTTTTAAAAGTGATATTTATATTCTCTACTATATACTTTAATATTAACTACTTTAATATATTCTACTATTACTGTGCAATAATAACGTTTATAAATGATATTATTTGTAACATGTAATATTATTTGTGATATTAATAATAAATGTATCATAAACAGTCAAATATGTTTATTAATTACTATCTTAATGTCTTTAGCAATAATTTTGAACAGTCAAAAAGGAATGTCAAAATTACGTCATTGTGAACATCAAGACAACATCAAAATTTTATACAATTTGATGTCATTTTGACGAACTAAAATTTGACCATATTTATACATCAATTTGACATCATTTTGACATTTCTGTTCTCCTTGGGTTGTTGCGACTTATTATTTCTATTCATTGCTTCTCATCATCATCAGTTATAAGTAGATATCAAATATACGCGGTATACATGTCACGCAGGCTCAAGGAGCATTATAATATACATCGCATGCGCGCGATAAATACGTGACAGGATCAATATATTAATCGATACCGTGTGTCGAGCTTCCTTCTTCTTCGCGAGCAATCAAGCCGACAAGATCGAAGTTTCACATCATATTGTAACAGTTAATTGTTCAGTTGAAGAATAAATACAGATATTTTTTTGTGTTCATATAAATCACGATCGTCCATCTTTATTAAATACCCATCAAAGCTGAATTTTTTCATGTCTCCGAAGTTTAATTACTGTGTACGTCACTGACTGGAAACTTATTGTGGATCAAGTTAGCGCGTGTTTTCGCACCGGCTCGGTGATTTCGTTTTTTCCGAAATGTGTTTCTGTATTTTGGATTGCTCATCTATAGTTAGTACAAGGGGTAGTTACATAAGCGTTTTGAAATTATAAAATGAAGGGATAACAAATACTTGTTATAGTTTTAATAAAAGATTGTTATAAGGTAAAGGAAAATAATTTTTGAGAAAAGAATATCAATATCAAATCTATGTTTTCATACGACCCTGAATTCAAATTCAAGAGGAAGGTCATGAGGTAAAGGGAAAATGCCTTTCGGGCACTACGCGAATGCTCGTTGAGGAATGGAATTATTTAGGGCGATGATGGGCAGTTTGTCGTTCAAGGGCACTACTTGAAATATAAGGATATAGATATATATGTAGAATGTCGTCTGAGCATACATTAACGTATGCTCACGGTAACGAGATAAATAAAGATTGGACCACGTCCGAGTAATAACAGGAGTAACTGACGCTACGTTAATGTTGCTAAATAATGTCTGATATTGATATTTAGTAAGAAGGTTGGTGGGTGATTGGATTATGAATTTATGAAAATGACTGACAATAGGAAACTGTCAGCAATATGCCAGTGCTTGACAGTGGATTTCTTTTATTTATTTAAAAATGAATTATTGCGGAATATGAAGTATTAAGAAATATGAATGATAATGAAACAAAAAAGAGGGATTTTGTCAGTCTATAGCGCGAGTTTTGAACAGAGTTTAAATTCTTACGTAAAACGGTGTGTTTTAAGAGATCTGGGTAATTTAAGTAAGTACTTACCTGGATAATTATAAGTAACTTATTTACTACTTATGTATATGTATAATGACGAAAAATCTTTTATTCGTGCTGATCCGTTGTACATACTTGTATGGCTTTGCTCTTTGTCAAGGACCTCGGTCACAGGATATGCTGATAGCGGAATTAATGTACGCGGATTTAATGCACTAAGTTCTTTATTCTCTATATTTTATTCTACTTTACAAATCTATGCGCGACTGAATTACCAAGAAGTAAAATGAGTGTGAAAACGTGCGCATTATGAATACATGATTAGGAATACGATAAATGAATGCGATACAGAAGCTCGAAATTAGAGATTTATATACTGTCGAAATGAGGAAAATATTCGGGCCGTGTGCAACTCCCTCTTTTTTGGCGGATGCTTTCTAAGAATGTGTCATAAATTTGTATCTAAGAGGTCACAGTTCAATGACCTATGAGAGCATGTGCTCCAGAAGGTGTCAATTTACGAACACTCGATCGTTTGGACTAATAGATATCGGTGCGGCGCGGCGGTGCTGCGATGATGAAAAGAAAGTCACTCTTCGGTTAAGACAAATTTCAAGAAGCGGCCGTAGTTTCATGAGAGCTACACAGTTTACGATTTAAATTATTATTAGTATAGGCGATGCGCGAATGATGAAAAAACGAATGTCGACTGTCGTTTATGTTCGGGTGACGCATTAGCTTCGATATTTTAATAGCTGTTGTTTCGTGAAATAATTTTAGGAATATGTCTGCGCATAGACTATGGTCTTCTTACAATTCACTTAATATTAATTTTCTATATGTTTACAGAATTATTCTTTATAAAATTTATTCTATGTTGAGAATTTAGGAGTTGTTAATTTGTCGTGCAAGACTTTGAATAGTTAATATTCATTTCTAATTGTTTATAATAATAAAGAGGACTGTTTCTAAATTATATAATTATATGATTCTATAATTTATTATTACAACATTAAGAACTTTCTGTCTCTTGAATGATTTAATTCCGTTCAATACTTATAGTAAGAGGTCTCTTTCTAATTATACCTACGGAAACCTTACGTATTTATAAGTTTATTTTATTTAGAAATATTAAGAGAGAGAATATAAATGAATTTTGAGAACTTGAATCCCTTTTTAATAATCTCTGATCGTTATTGAAAATAGTTTAATGACTATATAAAAATAAGACTTTATAAATATAATTATATAGGGTTTCGATGAATTAATACTCGAACGCTTTTCAATGACTAAGGCATTTTATCGTAAGCATTATATAATGCATCGCTTAACTAATTTATAGTTAATAAAGATTTATGGAATCTTCTTTTATAATAATGTATTAAAGATTAAAGTTTCATTATTATATTTATAAATAATTCTAAAATCTCATTATTACCCCCTCCCTTGACCAGCACAAAAATGCCGCGCTTTCGAAAAACGCACAGGGTTTCACAGACCCAGCGGTGGGCCGGAGGGTTAAAGTATCAATTTCAACAAATTATTATTATTATGTTTTATAATTCCATAAATTATATCGTTATATTTTTTAAATCTAAATCAACATCTAAAAAACATATGGATATTAAGATATTGAATATACAGGGTGTCTGAGACCACCCGTACATGCCGAATATTTTGAAAACTGAGCGCGACAGATAAAAATGTTTTAAATAAAAGTTGTAGGGCTTTAACAAATACATGAAATGGTGATACATATTTGACCTTGACAGCAGTTATAAAAGAAGTCTCAAGATCAACTTTAAAATCTTAAATGGAAACTCTCATTTTTTACTATATCATCTTCTTCTATCAATTAATTGGAACAACTTTTGTCTGAAACATTTTTTCTGAAAATGCATATTTATGTGCTTAAAAGGACGACACTCGGTAATAAGACAGGAAGTGCTTACAGGAAACCTTGAGACTTCTTTCACAATTGCTTTCATAAAGGTCAAATATGTATCACCATTTCATGTATTTGTTAAAGTCCTAGAACTTTTGTTTAAAACATTTTTCTCTGTCGCGCTCAGTTTTCAAAATATTCGGCATGTACGGGTGGTTTCAGACACCCTGTATATATAGACGTGAATTTATATAACAATAAGTTGCTTGGATTTCTTTTTCAAACTGAAAAAACCTCAAATCTGAATTTTTCATGAAAAGAATTTAAAAAGACGAATACTTTCACATCTTAAATGTTATTTTTAGAATTTTCCAAATGTAGTAACGATTTTTTGAAATTGGCCTCTTTCGAGAGAGAGAACTTTGACTACCCTAAATAACTCCTGTACGAATCAACATATCAACCTCCGGTTTTTTTTACGCCAAAAATTTACGTCAAAAATTTTCTTTTTTTATGCTCTTTCAAACGATGATATAGTACAATATGAGAAATTCCAATAAAAATTTTTGAGTTGGGCACCCCCTAGAGCATCCCCTTTAGTTGTAAATGTAATTTTACTACTAACAGCTACATATTTTTTCTTAAAAATATTTGCTTTCTTTACACCAATTAATTTCTTTCATTATTTATTTGTGCATAAAACGTATTAAGGCAAGATCGACGAAAAATGAATATTTTACGATATTTTATAATTTATATGTAAGATTATGTCAAATTAAAATATAAAATATATATCTCTTAAATTATTTACTTTTTGACCATTCTATATATACTCTTATAACTTTTTATGCGGAATATGGCGAGGAATCGATTTATATAAAAGAATATTGTGGTTCCATTTAAAAAATTCAAATTGACCTTGATTTGACATTTAAATTTGATCCCTAGGTCAAGTTCAAGTTTATCATCAGATACCCATTTCCAAACTTTTGTTTAACATTTTTTTTAAAAACGTCATTCCTTCAAATTAATTCGGGGTTACCTTTGACTATATAAATATGGACTGCCAGTTACCCCCACTTTTCCTATATGGACAATGCTAAAGAAAGAATCCAACATTGATTCGATATATTGCGATATATTGCGAGAGTTAGGCCCCGCCCCGATGACCAAAAAGCAGGAATTTTAAACACATCAAGATTATATTCAACGAAATCTTTGAGTCAAAGATAAAAATAAAATACATTATAATATTATTATTTGAATAAATAAGAGATAATGATAGAAAACAAGAGGAAACAAATATAAAATCATGAAAATCGTAAAATACAATATTTATTCATATATAATCTATTGTCCCTTAAACAAAACGGTTTTTGTACATATATGTATGTCTAACAAAATTTTCGTGCATTTTCAGAGAAAGAATTTTAGCTTCGTATTTTAACTTAACTTCTAAGTATTCTAATATGATTAATTTAATTAATTCATACTTATGGTTTTTTAATATATTTAATTCTAAAATATGTTTCAAAATTTGTAAAAATTATATTTTAATTTAAGTTTCCAAAAACATCACTTACAATCCGCATATTTACATTTTTACATTTTAATTTATTTTGTAATTTGTACATGTTAAAACTTTTTCAGTTGAAGTTATGGTGTACAAATCTACTCGTGGGTGTCTTAAGAATCCAAAACATAAAATGTTTCATTGATATGATTTTCATCATATTTTCGTTTATATTTCGTCGATTTACAACCTTCTATGAAACAATATATAATCATCTTATATCGAATAAAATAAAAATACGTAAATAATACGTAAATAACACGGTAACAAACTTGTAGCAAAGCTTTCACTTCACAAGGATTAGTTCCTCTGTTCACCACTTGGTCATTGATGTCGCAACAGGTCTTGGATTTCGATATAAGCTAGCACTAGCAGTCCATATTTATATAGTCAAAGGTCGAATCAATGTTGGATTCTTTTTTTAGCATTGTCCATATAGGAAAAGTGGGGGTAACTGGCAGTCCATATTTATATAGTCGAAGGGCAATATAGGTTTGTTACACATATATGATTGTATGTATATGTATATAGGTTAGTAAGTTGTGCGGTTAGCCTGCTTTTATTTACAAAGTATACTTGTGTGGATCAGGTAATTATTTTACATTTTTTATTATAATTATTAAATTTAATTCACTTTATTTTATATCAACAATTATATACTTATGAAAGAAATAATAGGATGATAACAAGAAAATAGTTTTATTATGAAAGAAATATACATACATAGTACATCACATATTGTATATGTATAATATTGCAAAATGTATATTGCTATATTTCTTCCATAAGTATATATTTATATAATAATAAAAATATTCGTAAATACTTGTTACACAGCTCTATTCCACTATTTCTTCATATAAATATATAATTGTCGATATAAAGTAAATAAGTGAATAATAGCTAATAAGTAACGTAAAGAGACAAGTTATAAAAAATTTATATGCATTTTTATATATTTATGATTATTAACTTTCATTTGCTTCTTTATTTTATATCAATAATTCTATACTTATGAAAAAAATAGTAGAATGGTAGCGTAGCAAGAAAGTAGTTATTATTATGAATGAAATAGTAAAATGGTAGCGTAACAATAAGAAAGTAATTGCAAATATAAAATACATATATAAATATGTATTTATGAAAGAAACAGAAGGATCTACATTTTGTAATGCTATACTACATACATGTGATATACAATATTACATATATATGATGTACTATATTCTCCCATAATAATTACTTTCTTGTTACGCTATCATCCTATTACATCTTAAGTAAATAATTGTTCATATAAAATAAGGAAGTCAATAAATATTATTCTTTTTATATTATTGGATTTTATTTCCTACCTTATTTTATATCAACAATTAGATACTTATAAAAGAAATAGTAGGATGGTAGTGTAACAAAAAAGTAGTTATTATGAAAGTAATATATCACATACATATGTGTAGTATTGAATATCACATATATGTATATATTGTATGATATTGCAAAATGTAGATCCTTTTATTTCTTTCATAAGTATATATGTATTAACATAATGATATTTGTAACTATTTTCTTGTTACTTTACTATTTCTTTGATAGGAATAACTATTTCTTATTGCACTATATATAATCCTACTACTTCTTTCATAAATATATAATTTTTTATATAAAATGAGGAAGTGAGCTAAAAGCTAATAAATAATATAAGAGACAAATTATAAAGAATATATGCATTTTATATATTTTGATAGTTCATGGTACTCATAGCACTATTATCAATGCTATGAGCTATCAAAAATGCATATTTTTTATGATTTTCTCTTTACGTTATTTATTATTAATTTCTATTTGCTTTCTTATTTTATATCAACAATTATAGGTATACTTATGAAAGAAATAGTAGGATGTAACAAGAAAGTGATTATTATTATAAAAGAAATTTAGTATATTACTATAAAAAAGATTGATATAATCACTAAAAACTTACCTTTTCAAAAAAGATAAAAAAAAGGCGCCAAGCTACACGTCAGTGAAAAATATATTCTACAAAAATCAAAGAAATTACACCAAATGAAAGTAGAAACTTATATATACACTGCTGTGAAAATTGTAACACCATGAAGGAATAATGATATTACCCAGATAACATCACGTCTAAAAACGGGACGTTGTCTGAAAGATATCTTAAAGAGGCCGTAAAGACATTATAATATGATGTCTAAAAGACATCTTAATGACGTCTTATATCCCGATTTTAGACGTTTTATTGTCTGGGTAACTGTGTTGCAATTTTCAACAAACAGCAGTATATTATTTTAATCAAAATAATATTAATTTCTTACATATATCCTATAAAAATAATAATATAAAAAATACTGTAAGAAACTATATACATAATTACAGACTTCGATTTGCACTAGAAGTTGCCAACTCATATAATATTTGTAATAATAAAAAGATGATAATATAAAACCAAAAAATTAAAAATTTATGCAAAAATTAAAAATTAAGACAAATAAAAAAAATTTATTTAAAAAACTTGGCGCTGCTAAAAATGATAAAAATATGCTAAAGTTAATTTTAAAATTACAGAATTCAATATTAATAAAATAATATAATAATGCATCTGTTGATGCATGGATATTTTTATTCTCTTGTCTTATTGACTATGTTTCCACCAAGGGTTCGAATCGGGTTAGAGTCGAGTCAAAGTCGAATTGGGGTGAGCGTTCTTACGTGGAAACACCAAACTTGAAGTTGAATCCTACCCAATAAAATTTTAAGGTAGAGTCCAAATGAGGTTCGGTGGAAACGACAAGAGTCGAGTTAGTTGTAGTGTTGCCAACAGTAGTATTTTCGTCGCCGCTCTTGTAAAATAAGAAATAATTTCTGCATATTACTTTGATACTGCGAAATTAACATTATTGTTCTCGAATCTATATTTTGTTATAGACCATTGCATGTACAAAAATTTTAGTAGTAATCGTAAGGCCATAAGCAAATCGTTCAAAATTGTACACCGCTTAAATTTGAATGCTCAGAGTAAAATGTAAAGTTAGTTTTTATATAAATAAATAAATAGAATGTTAATTTTTACATTAGAAATAAATATTTTTAATATCATACACCTTTTCGGATGATCAAAAACAGGTCATAATACAGATACTTACAGGTTATTAATGTCATAATATCGAACATATGGGCGCAGCCATATCTTCAAATGTACGATCGACGCATGCGTACTGGAAATTGGTCTCGCAATAGAACAAAGAAGTATCGCTACTGTGTATACTTATACTGTGATTACGTTATGATAATTCTTCTCTATGATTGGACGATTTGCTTACGGCCTTACGATTACGACTAAAATTTTTGTACGTGCAATGGCCTTATAAAGGTGCAGTCCCATGGAGCAGCGTACGGCGTACCGGCGTACGGCGTAAAAGAGCTTGGCCAATCATAGGCTTTACGCTCGTTTTCATTACGCCATCACAGATTTTACGCTGTTGTATCCGGCGTAGTACAGCGCGTTACATATGTTTACGTGACGGCCTATAATTTGGTTTAATAACTCGTACATCATCCGATCTAAAATTTTTCTTATAATTACAAATTGTTTCTGTATACGTGATGAAACAATTTGCAACAATTTTTCAAATATTTCTGGTGTCATTCGAAAAAAATTGAGGAATTTATCTGTATCTGTGTAAATCATTTCTTCGATCAGATTGTTGCTAATCGTCTTTCAATACTAAAAATTGGTCGAACCCAAAATCTTCGAGGATTGTGTCCAATGTGGGAGTTTTTTTTCTTTTCTTCGGCTTTCATTAATTTATAAATCATATATATTTGAATTAATTTTCGTCGAATAGCTTCTTTGCATAACATATTTTTCGGACATTTATAAATTTTCAAGTATTTAATTAAATTGATTAATGCAAACTGAGAGTTCGACATTTTAACACGTTCTGCAAATTTGAATTTTAACTTTTTTAACTTTATGTATATGAATGTATGTTTAAAAAGTCGCGTTAAAACTTTATCGGCTGTCCCATGGAGCGTATTTACGTCGGCGTAATCATCAATAAGTCAATCACAAAACCTTTTAAATATCTACTTTGAAAATAAACTTTGTAAAATGCACTGTGATAGGCTTATTAATTATTACGTCGGCGTAAAACGCTCCATGGGACAGCCAATGTTTGTACTGACGTAACGAAAATGAGCGTAAAGCCTGTGATTGGCCAAGCTCTTTTACGCCGTACGCCGGTACGACGTACGCTGCTCCATGGAACTGCACCTTGAGAGTTAACATAACCAATGTCAGGATACTGTTGTAGCTGATTTTTTATTTTGTACAATTGGTAACGTTTAACCTTGCTGTAACCCTAGTGTAACTCTGATTTGATGGAAACAGGCAAGCCAACTTGTGTTTTGTCAGCAGATTCTGCTGACATAACATGACAGCAGATTGACGGCAGAAATCGAACAGATCTGCACAATACGTTTGATGGCAGATTGGCGGCAGAAACCGAGCAGATCTGTCAAACACAATTTGACAGCAAATTGGCGGCAGAAACTAAGCAGATCTGTCAAACACAATCTGACAGCAAATTCGTGGCAGAAATCGAGTAGGACCTGCAGTTTCTTACAATTTGAACATAAATATATTAATAAAATTGAATATATTATATTTTTAAATAAATATAACAAATGCATAAGATGTTATCGATTAATTATAATTTTCTTTTCATAAATGTGAAATTTAATGTATAACATATATGTTATCGTAGTTATATCTCATATAACAAATGTTCAATTTAATTAAATTTTAATATTATAATAAAATAAATTGTAAAAATAAATTAATTTTTAAAATTTAAGATATAATTACTTATATGAGAATTCAATTCTTGCTTTATGCTTTAAATGAATAGGAAATAAATCAATATAGGAAGTAAATGGATAATTTTCCATTTATCCTATTGATTCTAATCAGTTTAAAACTGGTAGAAATATACTTTTGATCTTTTATTAATAGGCCATGACTTTTGCAGACTTTATATGTATTTTTAACAGACATTTGATTGCGAGAAAATACATCGCATAGCGGTAAGCGAAGGAACTATTAAATAACTGCAAAATGCAGATTCTGTTGTCAATTTGTCATCAGATTGTGCGCACGCAAACCTTGCTCGCTTTCTGCCGCCAATCTAACATCAAACTGCGTTGTGCAGATTTCCAGCAGATCTTGCTCGGTTTCTGCCGCCAATCTGCTATGATAATTTTATACAAATCCTACTTGGTTTCTGCTGCTGACTTGCTACCAAATTATGTCAGCAGGTTTAGTAACATTTCTGCCAACATTCTGCTATCATTATTTTATATAAAAGATTTTGTATACTCTGCAGTTTTTTGCTAGCAAAAATATATAGCAGACGTTTGGCAAAATCTGTTCAAACAGATTTTGCTGTCTGGATACTAATTAACTATGTATTGACACATATATAGGCTGGATTTCGTATGTGTGCGTGCATGTGTCTATAGTACACGTATACTATACATACATGCGCAGAATAAACGATTTTGGTATATACTTTCTGCCGTCATTTTACATAAGCGAAATTGAGGGAGTTAGCACTCTAGTTCATATATAGATGCTGTGATACATACACGCACGCACGCACGCACACACACACACACACACACACACACGCGCGCACGAAATATGCCAAATCTGCCCAGTAACCTCCTCGTGGTGTAACCTCATCGGGTAATGCTGATGCTGGCGGTAATTGAACAAAAATGTATCGATAACATTATTGATACGTAAAAACGCCACGAAAAAGAATCGTACAAACCTCATATTTAATTTACAAGAAAAAGTTTATATTTTACGATAATTATAAGATTTGCAAAAAAAAAAAATTTATTCTACCCCATGGAGTGAGTCAAAATATGTAATTTTTTTGGAGACAAAACAAGTCCTTACTTTTTTAAAAAACGGCAGAAAAGGATAAATTCAAAATTTGACAAATGCGTTTTAAAGTACGGAGTTTAAGCTTGACAGTAAAAAAATTTTAAATATGACAATTTTTGGTGGAGTTATAATTATTTGAAGTTATGCGAAATTTTGACATAAAATTACCTATGCATTAATTTTGTTAACTAGTACAATTTTTATAGAAAAAGTTTATATTTCAGATTATAACATAATGTTCTCGAAGAATGACAACGTCAAGACAACGTTATTATGTGGCCCAAAAATACTGAGCAAGTCTTTTATGTTTGAGGTATATACATAAATAAGAAATTCTTTTTATAAACAATTTTGATTTTTGACAAAATTTATAGATCTTTCCTTTCCGCTTCTCAATCTGATTGAGCATGCGCTGCCTTACTTTCTGAATGGTTCTCTCTATTTCAGTGGTTCTCTCTAAGACAAGCCTTAATTTATCCCAGCTTCCGGTGAAAGAAAAGCAGTCCAGTAACGTATGCTCGGCGTCCTCAAACTGGAGATGCTTTGGGAACTCCTACTTTCCTTATCCTATGAAGATATGCGCGCCTGAAAACTCTTGCTCAGAAAAACTGAAGCGAGGTGATAATCCACAATCCACCTCGCTTCCTTTCCAGCTAATTCTTGATATCAGGAATATGATTGCCACCTGTCCTCCGATTCGGTTCAACGTCACTGTGACTCGCCGACAGTGTTGTGCTTAGATGATTTTAAAATTAGCTAGATAAAGATGAGATAAAAATATGTAAATTTATCTTAGATAAGATAAAGATGATTTTGTTTTAAATATATCTAGATAAAAAATAAAATTATATGGCAATTCATCTAGATAACTTCCAGATAATATTATTTTTTCACCACTTATGTAAACAAAAAAATATAAATTTTAAAAGGAATATAAAAATATATTTTTATTTGTAAGTTTTTATCGCTTACTGCTTAAGTTTTACTATTTAAGTATTTTTATGTGCTATGATTCTAAATCAAATTATCTGAACATTATTCTAGATAATTTAATAAAGATAACACTTTTTTTCATCTAAGATGCAGATATAAATAATACATATTTTTATTATCTATATAAAGATAAGATAATGCAAAAATTTTATCTAGTTGATCATTTATATAATTTTATTTAGATAACAGCAAACACTGCTCACCGATGAACTTTTTCCTCTATTTCTTACTGACTGCTTCTCTTGCTTTTTTTGGCAGGACATCCGATGTTTCTTGGGAACTCTTGACCACTAGAATGTCGAATGGCAGCATCCTGATGATTACGAGCACCGTATTTTTAGAGACTATGCAGTACACGCTGACTACCTTTACCGTTCTCACTCAGACGGTAGACTGTTGTTATCTTTCTTCGGTATGCGTAGCGAGTCCGCCCACATAGATATACCGTACAGAAGGACCGCGCTTGTTACAGTTGAAAGATTTCTCCTGTTCTGTCTCGGTCTGTCCTCCAATATTAGGCATTGGATGCGATAGAACCTGCCTATCTCTATGACCTTGGCTGACAAGTATTCCCAACAATGAGGAGTCCCACATACCTTATGCTATGCTGGAATGTGATGGTTTGCTGGTCCACATTGAGTTGGATAAATTGAATCTTCTTGGTACCAGATAACAAAACAACCTCCGTCTTGTAGTCCGCTAGTAGCTAGTAGCTCGAGGTCAGCCTTTTCAGCAAATAATGGCTTTCCTCACAAAGTCTCTATCTTTTGAAATCTTTTGAAACGGTAGCGCATGCTCGATTTCTGGTATATTTTTGCCATTATCCCGTAGTTAAGTTACAGATAAGTTCAATTTCTAATAATATATTCTGCCAATATTCTGCCAATGTAGCACATTTATGTTATTTTACTTTATACGAATTTTTATTTGTTAAGGAACGACGGCTAAAAGCTTTCAAATGTTATTCAGGATCATAATCTTGACAATATATATTAAGATTATTGGGGGGATAGCTTTCCTAATCAAAATATTTATAAAAAATTATAAAGTTCACAAAATGTATATTTAGATTATATTATAATTAAATTTTAATTATATCATTTGTCAACTGAAATTTTGCCATTTAATTATTTTAATTTAATATTAAATTATTAAACTCTATCAACATTATATAAGCAGTAGCTTATTATGCATTTCTTTCATTATTTACATATACATATTGATATTTTTTAAAATAGTTTTTCCTGCGCAGGCAGCAATATATTGGGCGGAAAAGGGACAACGTGTCATCTATATTTCGCCAACCCCTTTAGAAACACGACCGGCGGTTTGTCATGACAGAAGTGATCCAGCAGTTGCAGCTCTTGATCTAATGAGATTTATGTAAGATTTGTATATAATATATGTTTCTTATGCAGGCTCTTCTATATTTATTATGAGCATGAATAGAAATGAAATATTTTTTATGATTATAATATTCAACAATATTTAATACATGTAAATATATACAGGGTTTTCCATAAGTCGAGGTAAATCGCTCGGGAGATGAATGGGGAACCAAAAACAAGAAAGAAAGTTGATACAAACATAGGTCCGAAAATACATTGTTTTCGAGTTATCGCCATTTTTATGTTAAAATTTGAAATTGCTTTGCTTTCGAATTTTTTTGTCAAAATTGAAATATGAGATGGTTTTTATGAGTTTCAAAACATAACTAAAGTCAAATAAAAGTTGCGGACACACACACACACGGCAGAGATGATTTGGAGTCACTAAATACCACAGGAGTGACGAACTGTGGGGTCCTGATCTCTGCCAAGGGATGCTAAGCGGGCTGTACCTCCACGTGATGCATCCTGGGTAGTGCTAAAGCAGCCCGCAATTTTTATTTGATTAAAAATATTCCTTAATTTATATATTTCGCGTCTGGGCCTAATTCATGGCGCTATTTACTAACATCCACTATAAGGCAAATGAAAAATATAGAATCGAAAGGGTCTGAATAGCTTAGTGGTAAGAGCAGTCGCCCGGCAAGCGAAAGACGCGGGTTCAATTCTCGCTTCAGCGACTTTTCGGACCAATATTTTTCTCGCCTATTTTCCCGTTGTAAGTTCGAGGATTTATTAATTGATCGAACTTAGTAATCTCAAACCAAGATATACAGTTCCGAGAAATTAGATTTGATTTTCGTGCTTGGCTCTATTGGCCGAATTTAAGAATCACATTTAGTTAATATATTAACTTGCCGTCTTATTCATCGATGATGATGCGTTAGATCCATAGACATAGAAATATAGATATTATATATAATTTATAAATAAATATATTTTATATATTTATAAATAAATTATTTTATAATAAATATATTATATATATATATATATTATGTATAAAAATATATTTCCTATATATCTATGGTTGGATCTAAGATTCGTCATACGGTATAAATAAACAAATTTAGCGACTATAAATAAAAATTGAATATATACATATATATATATTGCTTTTGTAATGTTCTGGAATGTTGCTGTAACATTCTCATGAAATATTACAATTGTATGTTTCTGTAATGTCTCTACAACGTTACATTGCAACTTGCAAGATTGTAACATTGCCGCAATGTAACTGCAATGTTCTGTGCTGTATGGGAAGTATCCTATTAATATGTTATCGTTTCTTATCATTTCTTTTCGGTAACCCATACAACATTGAATGATTGTAGAAACATATTGCATAGATCTAACATTATAATATTGCATGTGAGTTGTGAAATATTCCTGCAATATTACTGCAAGAATGCGGCAACAGTAAAATGTCCGCTTTTAAAAAAATTACAATGCAATGCTATGGTATTATTACGGTGCAATATATTTAAAATAATATTAAATAATACTTTTTATTTCGATATATTACGTGCTTTCATCATTATGTTTACTTATAGTAATTTATATAATGTAGTAAAATATATATATTTCTATAATTATTAACTTTAAATTAAGTAAATGCTAGTTTAGGCTGATGTTATAAAACATTATTGATGTTATAACATCAAGCGTTAAATCTAGCATTTACTCGACATTTAAAGTTAAGAGATAAGTACCTTTAGTCTTAGAGCTAATTTCATCAACTTTATATAATTCTCCTGACTAAAACTTAATTACGAGATAGATAGTGAATTGCGCGTCGCATAGCGGTAAATGAAGGAACTAACGATTTTACTGAATACTATTTTTTTATAATATTTTTGGAATGTTGCTGTAAGATTTTTCATAAAATATTACAGTTATATGTTTCTATAATGTCCCTACAGTATTACAATGCAACTTGCAAGATTGTAATATTACTGCAATGTAATTGCAATGTACTGTTTTTGCAAATCGTATCGGTTCCTATTGTTTTCTATCGATTTTTTATCAGGGATGTTTTCTGTTGTAACTTTACGATAATACATTTATAAAATACGTTTTCAATCATTTATGGTTGATGCATGATTAAAAATTATAGGTTTTTTCGTAATTGTACGTTAAAAAACTTAAAACTTTTTTTTATTGTAAATATACAATTGATTACGAATAGATTTTCAATCATTTTTTTTGATAAATTCCAATAAAACAATAAAAAACAATATATCACAATAAGAATTTTATCGTATTCTAACGACTGAATCCACTTTTAACAGAGAATGAAAGAAAACGATAAAA
The DNA here is from genome assembly GCF_030444845.1 of Prenolepis imparis. Lineage (NCBI taxonomy): Eukaryota > Metazoa > Arthropoda > Insecta > Hymenoptera > Formicidae > Prenolepis > Prenolepis imparis. Next base: position 4,474,066 of record NW_028141161.1, read on the forward strand.
AACGATAACATTTCTTTCGAAATCTAAAAAGTAAAACAATAGGATACAATAAGAAACGATAAGATTTTCTACAAATCGTATCGGTTCCTATTGTTTTCTATCGATTTTTTTTATCAGGGTTATCAAGGTTATAATTCTAAGTAATATATTATATAAGAAATTTTGATATTAAATATTTAATAAAATTAATAATATATAATATCTATATATCATATATGTACTATATATCTTATATATCTATTTATAGATATTTGCCGGATTATGAAAGTCTTATAGAACAACTTGTGAAATTGCATACGTATGCAGCTATACCTTCCGTGCTATTGATAGACGATTTGGATAATTACTTCACTGACGAAGCTGTTAGAAATGACTTATTTATGCACATTGCCAAAACTTGTGCTCTGATAATTCATTCAATGAAATCGTGTTCACGAATTCTAAAAATGAATGTAAGTGAACAATTATATACACAATACAAATTTATACTTTTTTTTTAAGTCTAAAGTTAAGAATAAGTATATTATTTTAAATGTCACACAATTAGTAGTAATTTTGCAATATTATACACATTATACTGTATCGAACAATATCGCATTATGCATGCAATGTTTGTTCTATTCAAAGCATCTATACAAAAATATATGTATAATGTATAATATTTTATAAATAATTCTTCGTATTTACATTTTGATAAAATCTAATTTTATTATTTATTATATAGGTTTATGTGTGTGCATGGACCAATTCAATTCTCACCAATAATTTCCTTCAAACAATCTACTTTCGCAATATCTGGAATTTGACAGAAGAAGAAGATGGAAAAATAATATTAGTGGAAAAATTTGCTATTGGATTATCGTCGAAACAATCATATAAATATCATAAATTCGAAGATGGAATGCGCGCTCTTCAACAAATATGCCATTCCGTAGAAGCTTAGTGGTTTTTTTCATAAATAAATTAATTTATTTGTAAATAATAATTTTTATTCTTTTCACTTGCGTTCCTTAGAAAAAATAATATAAAGTGAAATAAAAATTTTCTAAAAATTATACATACAGAGTATCCTGGAAAAGGTGGACAATTTCTCATGTAGACATGTAGAGCAGATAAAAATAATCCATTTTTTTCTCCATAATATATATCTCTTCTGAAATATTTATATTTTAAACTAAGCTTTCAAAAGTATTTTTTCCTGTAATAATTATTAATGCTCTGCAGATTTTAAAAATTTGTAATTATTGCAATTATTCGGGCTAACACACAATGTCACAATTTTACATCGCGCATGTATGGCTTTTCATAAAATGATTATCGAGTGTGATAAAGTTTGTCTTTTCGAGAAAAGTACAACTATGGTATCGTTTACTCTTCAGTTGATGCTCAATTATAATAAATGATAAATTTTCAAGAAAGTTTATATAAAGTTTCAAAATGTATGTATCTAATTTAAATGTAATTTAATTACAGGGTGTCCCATTTTAAATGATCCACGCAAATATCTTGAAAAATATGAAAGATACGGAAAAACGTTTCAAACAAAAGTTGTTTCGATGGGGGAGATAAGATGGTTCAAAGGGGGACATAAGATGATGCCATTAATTTGACCTTTTGGATAGTCATTTGAAGGTCACGTGAAGGTCACCTTCAATTTCTTAAATGGAACTACCTATTTCTCATTACATATTCTTGTAGCTTATCTCGAAAGCTTTCCAAAACACTATAATATAATATAAATGTTCTTCCGTTAAGTATTTTTCGAGTTATGAGGCTTGAAAGATACAATATTTTGACATAAAATACAAAATATCTTATAAATTATTCAGTTTTCGGTAATCTTACCTTAATGCTTTTATGCATAGAAAATCGAGACCAATCGATTGGTGTAAAGAAAACGCATTATTAAAAAAAAATATGTTGCAAATTAGATATTTTTGCTTAAAAACAACTGTGTTTTTTTTACACCAATCGATTCCTCTCATTATTTTGTGTATAAAAGTATTAAGGTAAGATTATAACCTAGCTAGCCCTACAATAACCTATCTATAAAAAGTGTGACCAATAGAACATCGGAAAGCCATTAAAGTTGTGGGCTGTGTCTACATTTTCCGACGGAAAATTTGAATTACTGATGGGTATAAAATAATAAAAAATGTATAGCAATAATAAAAGAGATTAACAGTTATTTTAATTTAACGTACAATGAATTGAGAAAAAGATTAATGTATTGAAAAATAAAATCAATTATTCAAATATTTACTGTTTATAAAATTTTTAAATTTGGTAAAATATTTATATATATTTATTTAAATATTTATATATTTTTTTTATTATTATACATATATATTTATATATTTATATATATTTATTTCAATAAACTGTATTACACATTAAAATTCACAAATGAAAAGAAACCTACATAAAATTGAGTAATATTGTAGTTTTAAATTAATTAAGAAATTTAATCACTGGTCAACATTTTTCGATCCTTTTTATATCACAAAAGGAATGACAGAGGTGATTTCGATAGGATTTTTTCCGTAGATTACGAATCTGAAATCCAAAATGTTCCATCACGTCACGTTTTTGAGAAAAACGGATCAAAGTGTCAAAAAATCCGTTTTGGCACTTTTTGAATCTCTGTCACAAAGAAACGGGTTGTGATAGAATACTTTCTGTAGGCTCATAAATTAAAGCTTGGACCTTAAGGCTCCTTGTTCCTCGCCGACCATGTCGAAATCGTAACGTCATAAGCGAGAAAATACACGCTGAAAATTTTTGCGTGCCATTTTTAGATAAAAAGATATTTTGATGAAACACAACTTTAGATGGTTTTAGCACACTTTTAAAATTGTCCGAAAACTATTTTTTTCCCTTGACAGTCAATCAATAACCGTAAAATAATTGAAACATCAGACGTGTCATGCGGAATGACAGCGCATGTGCAAAGACCAGACGGACTGACAATGAGCTTCATATTACAGTCATTTTACAGTTGTTAATTGGTTATGAAGGGAAAAAGATAGTTTTCGGACTATTTTAAAAGTGTGCTGAAGCCATCTGAAGTTGTGTTTCATCAAAATATCTTTTTATCTAAAAATGGCACGCAAAAATTTTCGGCGTGTATTTTCTCGCTTCTGACGTCACGATTTCGACATGGTCGGTGAGGAACAATAAGGAGCCTTAATATATAAAAAAATAAAAATTGATTTTTCGTACGCTTCATTTTTCCGCTCATAGTCTATTAACTGTTAAGCAACCATCGCGATGAATTCGAAAATCACTTTGATAAAAGTTCTATTAGAATACTATTTAAAATTAATTTTAAATTTATTGCGAATTCTTATGGAGCATAAAATGAATTTTATATGCATTTAAAAAAGGACTCAGAATTGGTGACATACAAATAAATTTCTTTCGAACTCTTAAGAGTTCTTTTAGCACAGAAATGGGTTAGAAAAAGACTTCATTTCAGAATTCGGGTATTCAAAAAAAATTCTTCTCGAATTCGTTGTGCTATCTGGGATATGTATATGTTAAATAAAAAAAATCTTATAAAAATATGAAACATTTTAATTTAGACCTCTTCCTTGTTCGTTCTCACTCTCACTCACCCGCTATCACTCACTCTCTCATTCTCTCTCTTTCTGACTTCACACGCATTCTCTCTCCCCCTTTTCCACGAGCGTGACCCACAAATCACGAGCTATCTCACTGAGGTAACTAGGCCAATCAAGGAGCAACACATCAATATTCATCGTGCGCACATGTCGCCTCGTGAAGGATCTCGCTATCATCGGGCTGTACTTCGTTTCTGGCAACAACGAGCGGTTCTCTCGCAGCTACACACGTGTGAACAAGAAAGTGAAACGGATCAAAAGGTGAATATCAGGAACTCTACAATGGATTAGTGCAATCTCTCGGACTCTCTCTATCTTCAAGGAACAATTATCGGATCTCTCATTGTGACAACGGACTACGACAAGTGAATCTCATCAAACAATACAAGTGCGACGTGATACTCGGTGCGGCCATTACCGGTCCCGTTTAATCGGCACGTGTCTCAATAATCATCGGACTTCTCACCTAACTTCTTGGGGAGAGGCTCACTTGCGCACAGTACAATTGCACACGTTGCAATTGCACACCGTGCTATTAGACACATAAAGTTGCGCACAGTTCTTTTGCCCACAGTTCTTTTGCCCACTGTTCTTTTGCGCACCGTGCAGGTAGGCACCCCTACCGACGGGATGGGTGCGGGAGGGGGGCCGAAGGCCCCCCTTGCACCCTCCCGTGTGTGTGTGTGTGTGTGTGTGAATAGAGCATGTGTCGCGCATTTTCGTGTCCAATTGCACGGTGTGCAAACGAACGGTGCGCAAAAGAACTGTGCGCAAAAGAACTGTGGGCAAAAGAACTGTGCGCAACTTTATGTGTCTAATAGCACGGTGTGCAATTGCAACGTGTGCAATTGTACTGTGCGCAAATGAAGGCTTCTCACTTCTTGTGACCTCCAAAGACATTTTACTTTAATTTCTTTTCGTTCATTTATTAATTTGTGTTAATGGACCGAAGGCCAGTATTAATTTTTGCCTTACATTACCGTTATAATAAATTAGACTTTTTGTGTTAAGTGAAATCATCGCCTTTAACTCTTTTTGTGGTTTCCATAAAAGATTCCCGCCTCACTCCAAAGTACCAGAATTTTCACCGGACTTTTATTTCAACAAAATTTTTATTAAAAATATTTTCGGATTAAATGAGAAAATTTATCACTTATAATATAACCATCAAATTTCAAAATAACTGTCAATAAAATGTCAAAATTAGCGCCATATTGTAGAGAGTCCACAACTTTCAATTGGTCACATGTTTTTTTGTTCTATGCCATATCCAGTTTGGCCTAGTTTATATCGTGTACTTGATACGCGTATTAAATAGTAAATAACTAGTACATTGGTTTAGTTATTGGCTGATCAGCTTAAATGCACTACTTGATACGCGTATCAAGTAGTAAATTTGAGCTGATCAGCCAATAACTGAACCGACTTACTAGTTATTTACTATTTGATACGCGTATCAAGTGCTCGATGTAAACTAGGCCTATATGTATGTAGAGATCAGTGCTAAAATATTACGAAAATATAATTAGATATGAAGGTGGCAACATAAAAAAATAAAATTTTAAGAATTCTAGCAAATGAATTATATTTCAATAGTGAAAATGATGATCGTTTTTTTATGAAATTACAAACTTATAAAATTACAATTTATTATCATATCATGTTGCTAATCGTCATCACTGAGAAACTGATCTAGTGGATTTGGACCTAATCTTTTTGGTTGAATTGTTGACGTTCTCTCAGGATCATCGGCTGAAACATTCACACATAACAACATTTAAACTTATAATTATTTAATTTATAATTCTTATAATAATAATAATAATAATAATTTTAATTATTATTACGAAATAGAAATATATAATAAATATATATAATAAAATATATACATATATACATATCCCAATTTAATCGATTACCCCCAAAACTTTTTTATTTTTGATTGTACAAAAAAATGTTTCAAATAAAAGTGGTTTGATTTGAAGGGGGAAAAGATGCTGTGCTATAGACTTTTTTTTAAAAGGTCGCTAAGTCATTGTTGCGAGCATCAAGAAAACATTAAATAGACAGTTACTATATATATCGAGAAATGTTTATACTTAAGAAAATAATTACAAATTAAAATATTTTACCATACTGAAATTAGCAATATTCAATTCTTGACTAATTATTTTCTAAATTAATAATAAAAGAACATAGAATGGTAACTTTTATGTGGTAATTTCTATGTTAATACAGATCAGTCGTATCAAGAAATTATTTTAAAGTTATGTCAAAGATTAAACACTCCGCAAAATAATTAAGGGATAAAAAAAATTTTCTAAAAAATAGGCAAATTTTAAACAGCTGTAACCATAGACATATTAAGATAAACTGCTTATAAGGTAATGGGGGGCGTCCTCCTAAGGGAAAAAGATGGCATGAATTGACTTGGCTTTCTGTCTTCTTCTAATGGTATACTGCGCATACTGGTGCGCAGATTACGTCATAAGTCACATTTATTGGAAGAAGACAGAAACCCGAGTCATTTCTTTCCTTCAGGAGGACGCCCCCATTCCCGGTTTCACTGCCTCATAAGCAGTCTATCTTAATATGTCTATGGCTGTAACTTTGTTTAAAAAAATGAGCATTTAAATTCTAAAAAAGGGTTTCAAAGCTTGAAATTTCTGCTTTCGAAAGGTAACAGCTGTTTTTCATTTTCTTAAATTCTGGTATTTTTTATATACAAAAAACGACGAACTTAACGAAATGGAAAATTTTCTTCTCACTTTGTAGACGTGTCGCATGCACGAAAAGATTTTAAAAAATTTTTTAATTTTTTCACGTTAAAGCCTGAAGTTTTCCCTGCAAAATCGTTTTTTAAAAGTTAAATTTCGATTTTTCCTTCTCAAGTTATCGAGAATTGAAGAGAAAGTGGTAATTTTCACTTTGATCGTTCATAACTCTGTTAAAAATCATCGTACAGCAATTTTAAAACTGGATTCTTAAAGCTGAATCTTTGCTCTATTGTATGATATAGTGGGCGAATTTTTTTTTAACTCGTGAACTTTTTTACAAATAAGTGAAAATAACGAAAAAATTCGCGAGTTTTCTCTTTTTTGTTTAAACTTCGAAAAAAATTACGTAAATTGACTAAAAAAGTTATATTGACTGAAATTTTTATGTTTCTTTTGGTACCCCAAACTTAACAAAAAATCGTAGACTTGCTGTGATAATTTCTTTATAGTGATCCGTATGTTCAAAATGATCGATGTGTACAATATGTTAAAAGAACTTGATTTGCTTTGATAAAAAAATAAAAAAAGTAAAATCTGTGGCAGAAAAATCTTTTCTTCACTTTCTAACATAATCTTTTAACTGCCTCAACATAAAAATTAGAAAATTTAAAGTTGCATATCATTTCCAAAATTACCACCGACATCAGCTTCATCCAAAGCGCAAATCCAATCGTACAACTTCTACATGGTAAACTTTGGATAACCATGGTAAATTATAAAGAAATTATCACAGCAAGTCTGTGATTTTTTGTCAAGTTTGGGGTACCAAGAGACACAAAAATTTCAGTCGATACAATTTTTTTAGTCACTTTGCATAATTTTTTTCAAAGTTTAAACAAAAAAGAGAAAATTCGCGAATTTTTTCGTTATTTTCACTTATTTGTAAAAAAGTTCATGAGTTAAAAAAAAGTTCGGCCACTATATCATACTATAGAGCAAAGATTCAGCTTTAATAAACCAGTTTTAAAATTGCTGTACGATTTTTAACGGAGTTATGAACGATCAAAGTGAAAATGACCACTTTCTCTTCAATTCTCGATAACTTGAGAAGGAAAAATCTAAATTAAAATAAAAAAAAACAATTTTGCAGAGAAAACTTCAGGCTTTAACGTGAAAAAGTAAAAAAATTTTTTCAAATTTTTTTGTGCAGGCGACACGCTACAAAGTGAGAAGAAAATTTTCCATTTCGTTAAGTTCGTCGTTTTCTGTATATAAAAAATACCAGAATTTAAGAAAATGAAAAACAGCTGTGACCTTTCGAAAGTATAGATTTCAAGCTTTGAAACCCTTTTTTAGAATTTAAATTCTCATTTTTTGAAACAAAGTTACAGCTATTTAAAATTTGCCTATTTTTTAGACAAATTTTTTTTATCCCTTAATTATTTTGCGGAGTGTATATTATATATTATATTAAAGTTTGATTTTATGAGATAAAATAAAAGATGTTTGTTGTTTCTTAATTGAATATTAAACATTATATTTAAAGAGATCCCTCAACTGGCGGTATTATCGACAAAATTATTATTTTCGTATTTCTAGTCTTTCGTCGCATTAATTTGACAGAAGTAAAAATGTTTCTCCACAAGTACAATACATATATCAATGAGCCCAGAAAACTTCGATTTCATATGGAAAGAGAATATATTACGAAGAGAAATAATTACGAAATTACAGTTTTCCTTGTCTATTTTTATCTCAATATGACGTCTGAAATTGCAGACGAGCTGTCAACTCATTATAATATATAAATAAAAATAAAAAATAAAAGATGTATTACCTGTTATTGGATGTTGAGCATTGAGACAGCTGAGCCATTCTGTCATACTGATCCTTCTATCATTGTTGATATCACAGTATCTTGGTAATTTTTTACCGCATCTCCGAAGCTGCCTACTATTTGCTACCATTGTGCGAAAACTTTTCCATTCTTTCTTTTCTAAAACCTATAAAATATAACAATTGCATGAGTTAATTTTTCTAATGTAACTAATGAGAAAATGATATGCCACTGTTTTCTTCCAAGTTTAACAATTTTTTTTTAATCCTGAACTAAAACTCTACAAAAATTGCCTCTTGTGATTTTTTTGAAACAATGAACTTTGTTAACAATACAATAATGATTCATAGGATATCCTGTCAGAAGTCAATCTTATGTTCTTCAAATAACTTATTTTTGAGGAGCTTTCAGTATAAATTCCAGATATATCAGCGTATGCAAAATAATATTGCGTTTTAGTTGTTTTGTAATTATAAGAGTATAGAGAGTATTGAATATAATTTTCAATTCTATATATATATATATATATATATATATATATATTATATATGTTCTTTAGAGAATCTAATAAATTATAGGACACTTTAAATTAATAGGAAGATTGTATAAATATTATAAATATTATAAATATTGAAGTTTGAATAAAAAATTGACATATTTTATGTCACTATCTATCTTAATATGCGACTATTGATAAAAAAAATAATGATTGCTTTCTGTTGAGTATTCTCATATACCTTATTTTTATTCTTATCAAGCATCACAAAATGCCACGTAGCTATTCTTTCTTCCTTAGAAGCTTGCCACTTAGCGGTGGTTTCGTCAGAATCAGTGTTGGATGCTGTCATTTTTTCTTGCATAAGATCCATTAGATCCCGAAGAAATAGCTGTTTTTTTAGCTCTGGGCATCCTATTAAAGTAAATTAAACCAATATATAATAAATATATGTTAATTATTATGACAAAGTTAAATATTTCTCCATTTATATAATCTGCATTTCAAGCATGCGTTTACATTTACAGTCTGTCTATTTAGATAAATACGTTAGGCACATTAAAATTCATCGAACGAAAAAGTTTTTTGTCTTCATGTATTATTTGTAATGTCTTCTCATAATATTATTAATTTAATTAATTGAATTAGTGTATGAATCCAATAAATACGTATTTATAGAATGATTGATGGATGCAGCTTCAACATCCTCTTTTGTTTCTGCTCCATTTTATTTAGTAATAATAAAGGTCAATTTAATATAAAAACACTTTTATTTCATTTTATAGAATGTAATTATATTTACTAATACACACTTATGAAAAATATTATAATGTTACATGAACGTAACCAAACGAGTTGCATTAAAGTTGAACTTCAAGTTTCAAAATGCTTTTGTAATTTTTTGTCTACGATGATTTTTCGCCGAGTTTCAGCGATTTGAAAATAGTCTAATTTTTAGGGTATGAAAAGTGTTCCCTATTTTTTAGGGAAGTTAGTAGTGTATGTGTATTTTCAATATTAAGATAATATGAATAAATTTTTTAATAAATTCCCAAAAACCAGCTAATTTTACGCGCTCTGGACTAGAATACTCCTACACTTGAAAAAATTCATTAATAATTTTCTAAAAAATTAATTATCTTTAATTACCTTTTATAGGTCTACTGGGAGTCGGGACTGGATTACAATTTGGCGTGCGATTCTTCGAAGATGTTCCTGGTATTGGTTTACCCGTATCTTGATATACACACCAGCAATAACCGGAATAGCATTGAATTCGATGATATCTTCCATCAGACGTGCATTGTGGTAAGTAAAATTTTGCTTCCGAATTATGCTTTTGATCTTCCAATACTGATCTTCTATCTGACATGCAATCATTTGCTGCAAAAAATTAATAAATAATGCTTAATAAACTAAAAATTATATCAAAATTAGAAATAGAAATGTCTCTTATAGTGGCCTGCATTTGGACAAGATACATTTGAACATCATTCATTTGGACACGATCAATTGGGTACTATCAATTGGACACTATTCATTTAGACACCGTTGATTTGGGCATTGTTTATTTGGAGACGAAAATGGGCGGCCTATGCAATTGGACACGAAGATGCGCGGCCTGTGCAATTGAACATCGTTTATTTGGAAACCATTCACATTTGGACACCGTTCAATTGCACATCGTTTAATTCATTAGTTGCAAACTTATGAGTAATTTTACAATTATTGACCTCGATACACACTGAAAGCATAGGTCGATATGGGTGGAACTTGCGTAAAAAATTACAAACCCATACAAAACTTTGTTCAATTGAAGCTGTGCTCGTGTCCAATTAAATGGTGTACAAAAGAATGGTCTAACTGCACAGGCCGCGCATTTTCGTGTCCAAATAAACGGTGTCTAAATAAACGGTGTCCAAATGAACGGTGTCCAAATAAACAGTGTCCAATTGACAGTATCTAATTGAGCGTGCCTAAATGTACTGTAGTCAAATGTATCGTGTCCAAGTGCATCTTTCCCACATGCAATCATTTGCTGCAAAAAAATAATAAATAATATTTAATAAACTAAAATTTATATTTAAATTAGAAATAAAGATGTCTCTTATATGAAGGTGACAGACACAGACCAGGGTATGGACACTCCTATATAAAAAATTGAATTATATTTCTGCGCCATCTGGGCGAACAGATTTTTTGAAACTATTATTCGCGATTGATCATGTAAATTCAGGCACCATTGGAACATTTGGAAACCGTTAGTTTTATGCAGTTTTATAATTTTGCATATCGTTCGCGCATAAACAACGATACTTTATAAGATGTGTACATAGATTATATTAAAAATTTTTGCTTTCAATATGTACAAATGTGCGTAAAACTATTCATTTTATCAATTAAGTTTAATCAATTATGACGATCTTGTTTAGGAAATGAATAAAATAGGAAATGTGTATAGTCGCATGATGTACATATATCTGCTAAAGTTGAGCATTATTTTCTTAAAAATAAGGAATTAATAAAGAAATAGCTAGAAGCAATTACTTGGAATTCCGGTAATTCACAATACGTATATAAATTTTTGGCGAGTGAAGACATGCCTCAGTGCTATTATTAAAATTATAATTTTATTAAGTATTAATAGCAAAAAGAATTACTAAAGTGCTCTACAAATTTAATAAAACTTAGAACAAGAGAAATGATAAGAAGAACAATGCTTTATTCGCAATAATTTATTTTACACTTAATCAATAAGTTGTAAACATTTTGGGTCAATCTTATAAATTTTCTTCAGCGCAATACGATAAAAAATAAAGGAATCGTCGAATATAAGTGAAACATTCGGTAAAACTAAGATAAAAAAGAATACAATCGATTGAATAAATAGTAAAAGACGATCAATTACAAGCAGTCATACAAATACAAAATTATATTTGTGATTCTGTGGAATAAAATAAAATAAAATAATTAAAAATGCAGATATATCCACATTCGCGTTATAGTATGCGTCAGTTTATTACATTTACTACGTCCATGCATATATTCTTGATCTCGGTTGATTGATCTAGATCAGAGCTGTCCACGTTTTGCACTTTTCGGCCGATTTCCGAGGCTCACCGCCTAGCGGCCCCCACTTACGCTCGAGACCTTAGCAACTACGGTTATCGGGCCACGCGTTGCTAAGGTCTCGAGCGTAAGTGGGGGCCGCTAGGCGGTGAGCCTCGGAAATCGGCCGAAAAGTGCAAAACGTGGACAGCTCTGGTCTAGATATAGGAGAGGTGACAAACGGATGCGTTACATATTCGACGCAACTCTTTCTTCGGATACCTAAATTGTCTGCTAATTATAATTAATAATGTAGATGATATCCACATATATAATTTCGCATAACAAATAAACCCGACGGTGACTTACATATTAGTGGTCAGTAAACAGACAATACTAAAATCACAAGTTATTGCAATCATAATTAATCACTATATATAGTTTGTCAAATCACTAGATTTAAAGGTAGTTTAAATCCATTTAAGGCTCCTGGCACCCCGCCGACCATGTCGGAATCGTGACGTCAGAGGCGAGAAAACACACGCTAAAAATTCTTAGATGCCATTTCGAAATAAAAAAATATTTCGATGAAACAGCATTTTAGATGGCTTTAGCACACTCTTAAAATACCCCGAAAACTATCTTTTTTCCTTTATAATCAATTAACAGCTGTAAAATGACCGTAATACGAGACCCAGTCCGTCTGGTCTTTGCACATGCGCAGTCATTCCGCATGTCAAAGTCTGATATCACGATCATTTTACGGTTGTTGATTGACTATCAAGGGAAAAGAATATTTTTCAGAATATTTTAAAAGTGTGTTAAAGCCATCTGAAATAGTGTTTCATCAAAATGTCTTTTTGTTTAAAAATGGCATCTAAGAATTTTCAGCGTGTGCTTTCTCGCCTCTGACGTCACAAGTCACAATCCAATGTGACCGCGGTGAACACCCAGGAGCCTTAACAGTATCAAGGTGAAATACATATCTCAATAAATAAGTTTGTGTGTATATCTATAATAGATATATGTATATGTTGTATAATTTCGAAAGTTTGTCAAAAACCAAATATATGTGTCAGATAAGCTCTCAGTGTCTGTGTGTCGATTTAAATTGTTTATTTGTCTTTATTATTTTCTCTGGGTGGAGCCTATCGTTACAGAGCGCGTTCCCAAGTAGCGGATGGAGAAAAGCTCATCAATGCCTCGCAGAATCACTTCCACATGAACTAAAGGGTAGGGATAAAATCTCCTCCGTGACGTATGATTTTTTAAAAATATACATGAGAAACTAGTTTCCGAAGTTATAATTAAATACAAATAAGACTTACCGTCGCCTTCCTCCTTAGTAGTATCTGGTAGATCGCTGTTAAACATTGGTAGAGGATGAATAGATGTCGGACTACTTTTCAAAACTGTGAAAGATACATTAATTTGTTATAATGTTCATTCTTTCTATTTAATAATAGGTATTTAATAATAGGATTTGAATTTACTCCGTTACTTTAAAATTTTAAAAAATCTTATAATATTAAATAGAATATTAATCTAGCAAAGCATGCATTACTTTTATAAATACATATAACCATTAAATCACGCATTTAATAAGTTATTTGTTATAATATGTTGAGATAAAATGCAAAAAAATATATTTTAATACAATGCAAAAAAATTACATAATTATTTTAAAATTCATTCTGAAAAAAGAAAAAAGAAAGAAAAAGAGTAGTCAAAGTTAGTTTAATTTATAGTAATAAACATCCAATCTCCATAATAATGAAACTATTATTATAAGTAAGGCCCTGCGCACAATAGAGAAAATATTAGGAATAAGAATTATTTTAAAATAATAAAATAAAAAAAACTTTGATATAAAAATACAAATTTGGATATAAAGGATTCTTATTAGTTTATTAGCTCTTACTAGTCCTTTATACTTGAATTTATATTTTTATATCAGAGTTTTTTCGATTTTATTATTTTAAAATAATTTCTATTCCTAATATTTAATATTTATTCCTAATATTTTCTCTATTGTGCGCAGAGCCTAATATTAATATGCAAATAAATAATAAAATAAAATTATTAAAAATAAATCAAGTTAACAAATAGAAATAATTCAAGTTAATAAGTAGAAATAATTAATCTGTGGATTATGTATAGTATTATACATAAGGAGGTCAGAGGGGAACATAAAAATTAAAAATCTTGAATTGAGACATAATTCCAAAATAAGTCTTGGCGTCGTACCAAACAAAATTCGTGCCTTGTGCACAATTATCCAGTTCTATAGTGAATTCACTGAAAGACTGTGGGTCCGTTCCGTTTCACGCATTGAGCGCTTACATTGCAGCCAATGCGCTGCGCGCATTAATATTGTTCCGTTTTGTTAATGTACCTATGTGCTCTTGGAAACGGAACAACTTTTGATGCGTTTCTTTTGAAAATAACTTCATGTATATAAAAAATAAATGAGCAAATACGTATCTGCACATGCGCGCATTAACTGCTTCAAGTCCAAGCTGAGGCTCAATTCTGTATACGCGTATCGACACATAACGTTGCGCATATATTTTGACATGTAAAGTATATGCGCAACGACACGTTATGTGTCGATACGCGTGTACAGAATTGAGCCTCTGTAGTAGCTGATGCGCGTTTGATGCGTTAGTGATGGGGAGATTTTAGGGAATTCTTTGCGCCATCAATGCGCACATTAAAGGCCATCGCACACAAATTGACATAGATGCATATGCATAACATAAGACTGTCTGAACCAATGAACATCGAACATAAAGTCGCCATATTGCTTTACATAATATAACATAAACATAAGCATAAACATATGCATAGAAATGAAAAAATCCATAAGAACGAAATTTCTATGCATATGACACCTATGTATATGCATATTGTCTATGTACAGCCAATCAAATATCATATTTATTCGTTTTCTTTTCATTTTCTTTGCATCATTGACATCTCTACGGACGACATTAATTTAAATATAATCGTACGTGTCCATGTTGACAAATTTGACATATGTCAAATTCAAATATTTCACGGTTAAGGTGCTTTTACATTATGTCTATGAACATTTGTGTAAGTTGCATATCTTTCTTATGCTTATGCTATGTTATGTCTATGTTCTATGCATTTTGTGTGCGATAACCTTAACTGAAACGGAACAGGGGCTCGATTCTTGAATTCATTCGCAAGAGAAACGTATGCGCAAATTCGGCTCTTACAGAAAAGTTGCAAGTTGATTGGCTAAAAGCCATGCGATAGCCAATCAACTTGCAACTTTTCTGTAAGAGCCGAATTTGCGTATACGTTTCTCTTGCGAGTGATTCAAGAATCGAGTCCCAGTTGTCTATGCAGTTTATGTGCATGATGCGTGAAACGGAACGGACCCTGTATAATAGCGGTCTGCGCATAGGCGGGCAAAGTGGGGAGAACTACTTGGCGCGTTACTATACGCTCGGAGCCCGTTTCATGGGCGGAGATCTGCGCGAAACGGATGAGTTTTCGTCCGAGCCGATGTATGGTCTCTCAGTGAATTCACTATAGAGTGAAAAATTTTCGCTATAACTGACACACCAACATCCGCGTACAGCTCTTATAGCCAGTTTATTTTCAAATATATATTTAATATCGAGAACCTTAAAAATTCTTAAATATTATTTTTTATTTTAGCATTAAATCGAGAAAGACAACATAATAAGAAATCAAGACTTCTACGAATATTATAATTTTTTTTAGAGGAGTCTACGTCCATGGGTACTTTGCGATTTATGCATGATGCGCATGAAGTGACAGAAAATCTATAATTCATGTCACGCATATTATAGATTTTCTGTCACTTTATGCGCATCATGCGTGAATCGGAAAGTACCCTATCATTCGCTATTCTCATCTCTACGTAGTGCCATATATGCATATATATACTCCGTTCAACGAGAGAATGTGCATCGGCTGCGCCACAGACTTCTATATAACACTAGACTGCTAACAGATATAGGCTCCCAGACAGCACAGTGACGTTTTAAAAACGTATTAAAAATGTACATATTGGACGTTTTGTACGTATTTATAACATCCATATTAGAGCCTTCGACATCTTTAGGACATTTTAGAAATGTCCAGTATTACTTTTCTGGACAATCGAAACATGTCCATTTTAAGGATTAAGCGAACTAAAATTGGACCTGCTTCGAACATTGAATGTATATTTTATAGTAGATAGGTGTAGGTATATATGTAAATTTATATGTTTAGAGCAGAGCTGTCCACGTTTTGCACTTTTCGGCCGATTTCCGAGGCTCACCGCCTAGCGGCCCCCACTTACGCTCGAGACCTTAGCAACTACGGTTATCGGGCCACGCGTTGCTAAGGTCTCGAGCGTAAGTGGGGGCCGCTAGGCGGTGAGCCTCGGAAATCGGCCGAAAAGTGCAAAACGTGGACAGCTCTGGTTTAGAGTACTGAATATACCTATTTTAGTACACATACAGTATCAAAAAATTGCAGAAATCTTGCAAACATCCAAAATAAACAAGAAAAAAAATTGTTGAAACTGTGTAAGTTCATTTTGTTTATCCGTAATACTTAGATATTCGCGTAATATATAATCTTAATATTCAATATTTGCAAGCTTTATATATAATTCTCATAACAAATCTTAAATACGGGAAAGATAGCGCCTCGTGCGTCACATAGCGGTAAATAAAAGAACTAATGATTAATGAATACTGTTTTTATAATATTTTTGGAATGTTACAGTAATATTTCGTTTAAAATATTACAGTTACATGTTCTTATAATGTCTCTCCAATATTACGTTGCAACTTGTAAGATTATAATATTGCTGCAATGTAAATGAAATGTTCTGTGCTGTACGTAAAATGAATGTTTTTAAAACGTCTAAATATAATATACTTTGAACGTCTAATAATGGATATTCTTAAAACATTCATATTATATCCATGGACATTTGGACTAAATAAAAACCAAAACTGGACGTCCATTGGATATTCTGTGCTGTCTGGGCTAGAGTCCTAGATAAACAGAGAAGCGACATTGAGATTGATAGTTGCGATATATCGAAAAGCCACTTTTGTTTCTTCCATATGTGACGTAGTATAAGACGCATATATATAGTACTATATATATGACAAGACGTGAATTAGACGTCAGCAGGTTAACGCAAAATGACGTGTAAATTGGAGAAACTATAAAGATAAAAGGAAAAATGTAAGAAAAAAGAGTGTCATATAAAACAGTGAAGTTTAATATTCCAATATATTAATATTATAATGTTATTAATAGTATACATATATATATATATTAATATTATATATTTCAATAAGTATATTAATATTATATTTCAATAAGTAGGATTTGATTTACATTTCATAAATATTTATGTAAAAGTACACTATAATTAATAACTGCTTGCCTATATTATAGTTTTATATAAAAATAGAGAAAATAGATATAATATCTTATTATTCGTATAACTTACTAAGAGCCATTCTATACACCTTCCGTAACCGTCAACATAACCGTAACGTAAGGATTCGACCAATCACGTTGCTTGATTTGCGTGACGTACAACCAAATCAAGCAACGTGATTGGTTGAATCCTTACATTACAGTTAAGCCCATATCCGACTATGCAATTAGTTGCAGCAATTTAATTGCTGCGATAAGTTGCAGCAGTTTTTTCTGTATCACACTATGCAATTTTGAGAAGCAATTTGGTTGCAGTGATTGCACAAGATTTAGATCCAGTTCTAATTCTAGCAACTAATTGCATGCAACTAATTTTTTACAAACTGAAAATAGATAAATTCTAAGAACGTAAGTCTTTGTTATGTACATATTTGCTTTAAAAAGAGACAATAATATTTTATATGTTGTACCAACATAATTTTAATATTTTATTCTGTAGTTGACAATAGTCCAGTTTACCTTATTTTAGTTGCTCGTAGTGTGATTACATTCAAATAATTGCTGCAACCTGCAACTAGTAAGTTGCGGCAATTAAGTTGCTGCAATAAGTTGCACGAAAAATTGCATAGTCGGATACGGGCTTTAAGTTTACGGTTACGGAAAGTGTGTGCAAAGGCCTTAAGGCCATCGTACGCTTTTACTAGGCCGTACAGTAACGCCGTGCATCCACTTTTAGGAATTGGAACTACGTATCCACATCCACTTTTCGATACCATCGATTATTTGGTTCATGTCCGTGCTAAATACATCCACTTTCATTTCTAGAAGTAAAATCTAAAATCATTTTTTACGCATGTGTGTCTACACATCTTATATCCATAAATTATAGATAAGAAATACATTTCGCGTATATAAATAAATTTAAAAAAAGATATATATATATATATTTTATATGCGATATTTTACATATACATATATGTATACACTACGTACGCGCACGGATGAATATTATATATATGTGCGCATATATACAATTAAAATAGTAGAAGTAAAATTATATAATTATATAATTAAAATGAAAATTATATAATTAAAATAGTAAAAGTAAAATTATAATTTTATAATATATTTATTTACTGAATTTTTGCAATTAAAAGACATCAAACACGACTTAAATCGGATAATTTTTGATTATTCATATATATTTATTAATTAAAAATTATCCGATTCATGCGTCATCGTATGTTTGATGTCGTTCTAATAACTGTAAAAATTTCATTAATCTATTATACATTTACTTTCAAAAAGGTAAAATAAAAAATAAAGGTTTAAGTCCTTATATATTTCATAAGACATTTAAATTCGTAATTATATATTTGTTATTATATATATATATATATATATATATATATATATATATAGATTAATTATATTAAAGGTCTCCGGATGTCGAAACGAGGACGAGAACGAGATCATGTCGTCAGTTTCGCAGTCTTTTACGCGAGGCTTTCTTCATTTATAGTATTTCACGAATACATATGTATATGTATATGTCATCTTACTATAGAAAATAACATTTTTATAATTCGCATTTTGTCTGCTGAAAATAATTTTAATGGATTAAAGATTAAATCATCCGATTTATGTCGTGTTTGGTGTCATTTTAATCGCAAAAGTCTCATTAATCCGTTAAAATTATTTTCAATTCGATATATTGCGAATTATCAAAATTTTATTTTCTATAGTAACATGACATATGATATATGAAAGATTAGATAAAGGAAGCCTCGCGAGGAGACTTCGGAACTCTTTGATGATACGTCATCTCGTTCGCTCTTTATTCGTTCTCGCTCTCGCTTCGACGACATCGGGAACCTTCCGCTACGACATCGGAAACCTTCCTATCTACGATAATTCACGCGAATATAAACATTTTATACATAAAAATTAAAACTTTTAATTTGTATTTTATCGATTTGGAAATAATTTTAATGGATTAATGAAATTTTAGCGATTAAAATGACACCAAACACGACATAAATCGGATGATTTAATCTTTAATCCATTAAAATTATTTTCAGCAGACAAAATGCGAATTATAAAAATGTTATTTTCTATAGTAAGATGGACATATACATATACATATGTATTCGTGAAATACTATAACTATAAATGAGAAAACCTCGCGTAAAAGACTGCGAAACTGACGACATGATCTCGTTCTCGTCCTCGCTTCGACATCCGGAGACCTTTAATATAATTAAAATCTATATATACATATATATATATATATATATATATATATAATAACAAATATATAATACGAATTTAAATGTCTTATGAAATATATAAGACTTAAACCTTTATTTTTTATTTTACCTTTTGAAAGTAAATGTATAATAGATTAATGAAATTTTTACAGTTATTAGAACGACATCAAACACACGATGACGCATGAATCGGATAATTTTTAATTAATAAATATATATGAATAATCAAAAATTATCCGATTTAAGTCGTGTTTGATGTCTTTTAATTGCAAAAATTCAGTAAATAAATATATTATAAAATTATAATTTTACTTTTACTATTTTAATATATAATTTTCATTTTAATTATATAATTATATAATTTTACTTTTACTATTTTAATTGTATATATGCGCACATATATATCATATTCATCGTGCGCGTACGTAGTGTATACATATATGTATATGTAAAATATCGCATATAAATAGTATATATAATATCTTTTTTTAAATTTATTTATTATACGCGAAATGTATTTCTTATCTATAATTATGGATATAAGATGTGTGGACACACATGCGTAAAAAATGATTTTAGATTTTACTTCTAGAAATGAAAGTGGATGTATTTAGCACGGACATGAAGCAAATAATCGATCAGTGTATCGAAAAGTGGATGTGGATACGTAGTTCCAATTCCTAAAAGTGGATGCACGGCGCTACTGTACGGCCTAGTAAAGCGTCCCACGAAAATCGCCGGCATGGCCTCTCTCAGGCTTCTCTCTGACGTAACGTAAGAATTATTTTATGTCTAAAATATGTGTATATATTTATATATATTACATATTAATATTCTTTAAAATTATTAATATCAAATTATACATAAATCAGATATATATGTATACACCTATCATGCAATGAACATAAATCGAATAGAAGAATAGAGATGTGCCATAATCTTTTAGTAGCAATACTCATATATATGTATACAATTCTTCGTACGTAAAAATTTCAACCGACTGAAATTCATGTTACGTTTTAAGATTATGGTTATTTTTAAGCAGTGGTATCAACGCAGAGTACTAAGCTAGTTTTTGATTGGTTCTCGAGCTTATGCTTACGGTTACGGAAATTCGTGTGCGATAGCCTTTAACCATATTAACCTTAAGGCCATTGCACGTACAAAAATTTTAGTCGTAATCGTAAAGCCGTAAGCAAATCGTCCAATCACAGTCAAGCATTCTGATTACGTTATGATAATTCTTCTCTATGATTGGACGATTTGCTTACGGCTTTACGATTACGACTAAAATTTTTGTACGTGCAATGGCCTTTACTTATTTTATTACAGTAAGAAACAAAATGGCGCTAAATCACGTGATTTAACTAGCCAATCAGGCGGATTCTCTTTATGAGTACATTTACACGGCACCCTTAATCGGGTTTAATAACATCCGTAGTTATAAGACTGGCCAATCACAGCCGTTCCATTCTTCAGGGAAATGGCTGTGATTGGCCAGTTTTACAACTATGGATGTTATTAAACCCGATTAAGGGTGCCGTGTAAATGTACTCAATGAGTATGTTACACGTCACCCTTATTCGGGTTTAATAACATCCGTAGTTCTGAGACTGGCCAATCACAGCCGTTACATTCTTCAGAGGAATGGCTGTAATTGGCCAATTTTAGAACTACGGATGTTATTAAACCCGATTAAGGGTGACGTGTAAACGTACTCAATGTCGCTTCTCTGATTATCTAGGACTTTAATATAGACGGACATGATGCACAGGTGTGCATGCGACGCCATATTTTGTGTGAGCATATTCATAGGGTGTCCAAAATGTTATTATTTACACAACTTATTTACACAACATATTTTGAGGCTATCATACGTTTATTGACATATGTACGTATATTTTGTTTAATAATTTGAACACCTAATACAATTTGTCCACACAAAATATGGCTGCCATCCCCACCACTATTTGCACCTTGCATCACTTTTTCGTGCCATTTTGTACAGATGTTAGCAGTCTAGTGTTATATAGAAGTCTGTGCATAGACGGGCAAAATAGGGAGAATGGCGGTCGAATGTTTCGGGAGCCTGGTGCCATTTATTGCAGGCACTGACAAGTTAAATAAGCAGTGAAGAGGGCGACCATAGGCGAAAACCTGCCCGAAACGGACGAATTTTCGTCCGATCCGTTCTTTCGTTGAACGGAGTATAGTGTCAGTTTATCCGAATGAAAAAAAGATATGCGATATGTATTTAACTTACGAGTGAAGTCATTTGCGAGA
This sequence comes from Prenolepis imparis, assembly GCF_030444845.1. NCBI lineage: Eukaryota > Metazoa > Arthropoda > Insecta > Hymenoptera > Formicidae > Prenolepis > Prenolepis imparis. Next base: position 4,495,788 of record NW_028141161.1, read on the forward strand.
CAAGCACCCCATTCCTGTCTGGATAACTTTAAATCTCGATTTAGGTCGCACGTGCGAGCGAATGTTCGTGCGCATTTTTTTGGTCTCACCGCCTTTTTAGCGAGCCTTCTAAGTTCCTTATACTCTGCCGCATCTAAATAACCGTTCCCGTCTTTGTCCAGCATTCCAAATTTCCATGACAGCACTCGTTCGATATTTTTCTCGCCTATTAATAGAGAAATAAAACTATATATCTTAACAGTCTTTAATATGTGTTGTCACTGCCATGTATTGTGCGCTGCAGATTTAATTTCATTACTTTTTTGACAGACTTCGTAAAAATAGTTTTAAAAAATTATGGGTAGGTATAGTACAACACAACAATGAACCATGTAAAAGACCATGCACTAATTATATGAAAAAAGTGGCCGCCGTTAAAATCGATCAAAACTATGGAAAAGTGTACTTATTTGTGTGATGCCGATCAGAAATTCAAATAGGCACGACCTTCAAAATATGCTAGTTTTTAAGCTACGAGCCCATAAATGTAATATTTTTGCTCAATTTTAGACAAAAAATAGAAAGCTGTGGGCTCGTAGCTTAAAAACTAGCATATTTTGAAGGTCGTGCGAATTTGAACTTTTGATCGGCACAAAATACACTTTTCCACAGTTTTGGACGATTTTAACGGCGACAACTTTTTTATGGACTACGCACTAATGTGAAAAAAGAAACCGTCGTTAAAATCAACCAAAAATATGAAATAATGTACTTTGTGTGATGCTGATCGAAAGTTCAAATGGGCACGACTAGAGAACCTCAAGGAGAGAGAAGCGACAACTGGTCACGTGACCAGCTATTCGTGATTGGCTGGCATAATATGTACTATTTGGACATTGCGACGCCAATGCAGTATAACCTCACAGTACGTCACACATTTGACATTTTTCGGTGTGCACTGCGTATACTGCATTGGCGTCGCAATGTCCAAATAGTACATATTATGCCAGCCAATCACGAATAGCTGGTCACGTGACCAGTTGTCGCTTCTCTCTCCTTGAGGTTCTCTAGGCACGACCTTCAAAATATGCTAGTTTTTAAGCTATGAGCCCACAGTTTTCTATTTTTTGTCTAAAAATGAGCAAAAATATTACATTTATGAGCTTGTAGCTTAAAAACTAGCATATTTTGAAGGTCGTGCCTATTTAAATTTCTGATCTATATCTTTCTCAATTATTGAGTTGGAGATCTGTGTTTTTGCATACAGTTTATGAATTTAGTTGGCTACATAATATAGAAGATAACTCATAAGTTATTTTTTAAGTTTAACCACAATTTCAATTTATTTTAAAAAATGTAAAATGGTTCATTGTGTACAGGGGATGTGTAAACAATGGACCACATATGTTATACTGTGAATTCTTAGAGTTATTTTAGTTTTATTATGTTTTAAAATGTTTATTTAGGGAAGAGATAATTATAAGATATGATAAATAATAAGATTAGGATAGTATGAATTTAAAGTTAACTTAATTATGTTGTTTTTATTATTTAAAGCTTACAATTAAATTTTTGTAGTTAGGTTAGTAGTAATTTAATGAAAAGAACAAAGATACGCTTCATACGGTATTATAATGAGTGTGTACTTTATTGACAGAGACAAGAAGAAGGATATATATAAGAGTAGGTTACGTGAGAGAGTTAGGTTGGCAGTACTGTATGATATGTAGTGTGGATTATCTTTTAGCGCGAAATAAAATCAAATGACAACACCCTGCCTTAATCCATGCGCATACAAGGAAAAAAGTAACATAAATTAAAACAAGACTAAAAAACTTTAACACTGATGCAACCAAAAAATAAAATAAACATAATATTAGAAACGTTCATCTAAATACTAGATTCCTTTTGAAATAAACACAGTTCTTTTCTTAGTGACTTTGTCTTTGGTCCGTGAAGTGGCTTGGTCAGTATATCAGCCACCATTTTGTCCGTAGATAAATACTCCAAATTGATTGCACCCATCTCCACAACCTCTCTGATGTAGTGATGCCTTACATCGATATGTTTCGTTATTGGATGAAACATATTGTTACTCGCTAACTTTTGAGCTGACTGATTGTCATTATGTAAGACAACATGTACTGATATGCCATACAACTCGTTAATCAAGCTGCGTAAATAAATGCCCTCTTTTGCACCACTCGTCAGTCCAATGTACTCGGCCTCAGTGCTTGAGACAGCAACACACTGTTGCTTCCTGCTTTCCCCATGAGATTAGATTTTTACCCAATTTGAACGCATAGCCGGTATATGATCGTCGGTCTGATACATCGTTTCCCCAATCGGCGTCCATGTATCCGTTGATCATGGGGTTAGGTTCTTCTTTGTCAGGCTTCTTGAAAAACAGACATTCATCAATGGTACCTTTCAGATAGCGTAGTATCCGTTTTGCACTCTTTACGTGTTCTTCGCCGTAACATGAATTAAACTGGGACAAAAAACTCACGGCATGTGCAATATCTGGTCTTGTGTTTATTGCAATATACATTAAACAGCCGATCAACGACTGATACGGAAATTCAACATCGCATTTTCCTTTCTGCAGTTTTGACCCTGCCTCCAGCGGGGTTGTCACAGGCTTACAATCTGTCATCCCAAATTTTTCTAATACATAGAAAATGTAGTTGCTTTGATCAGACGAATTGCATCCTTTTCTGTCCTCACTCGTATTCCTAGGACATGTCGAGCATTTCCTAGATCCTTGATCTTGAATTTATTCGTCAGATTAGTCTTGAGTTTCTTCTTTTTCCGGCAGTCATTACCAAAAAGAAAGATGTCGTCCACAAATACTGCTACGATCAATGTACGTCCATTTTTTAACTTAATATAAATACAAGGTTCATGATCAGATTGTTTGAAGCCAAGTAATTTCAGTTCTGCATCAAGCTTCTGGTACCAGGCTCGTGATGACTGCTTTAAGCCATATAGGGACTTATTCAGCTTACATACCTTATCTTCTTTTCCTATTGCCGGCATTCCTTCGGGTTGATGCATATACACCTCTTCTTTCAAGTTTCCGTACAGGATGTCACGTCCCAATGATCTATTTCCCAATCAAATTCTACTGCCATCGAAAACAGGATTCTTAAAGTCGAACTTCTTACCACTGGCGAGAAGTTTCACAATAATCGATCCCATATCTTTGGGTAAAACCTTTCGCCACAAGCCGCGCTTTGTATCTTGTTACATTTCCGTCGCTGTCTCTTTTTACTTTGAACACCCACTTATTTTGAATTAACTTCTTTCCAGGGGGTAAGTCCGTCAATGTCCACACATTGTTTTCTTTTAAGGACGTAAGTTCGACGTGCATAGCTTGCACCCACTTATCCTTATCTTCGCTTGACAATACTTCAGATATAGACTTAGGTTCCTCGTAACATATGGCACTGTATAATATATGATCCGGAAATTTTCTTGCTTTCCTCTCTCGAATCGGATACCGTTCTTGAGGATTCAACTCTCCACCCGTTGCGACTTCATCCTGGAACTCATTTTCTCTAGGCTCGTTTAGAGACAAATTTGTATCAGCTGACCTTGTAGATTCGTATGACGCTGACGTGGTGTCACTTTCTTCTTCCGAATCGACCTCTATTGTGTTATCTTCGTTGTCGTTCTCTTGATTGTGTCCATTATTATCTTGAATTGTAGTTCCGTCAAGTGGGATTTGTACCTCTTCGATCTCGCGTTGCATCTCGTTTTTCGAAATTTCTCTCTTTGAGCTGGCAGGAAAACTGTTTTCGATGAAAACAACATCTCTTCCTCGACATAGATTTCCATTTAAATCCATCAGACGATAATCTTTCGTTTCGGTACAGTAGCCGACAAAAATCATCCTGCGACACTTCGGATCTAATTTTTGACGCTTTTCTTTTGGAATGTGGACGTAAGCGGAACATCCAAAAACTTTAAGATGTCTCAAATCTATCTTGTTTCCGGCCCACATTTCCTCTGGAACTGCCTTGTAAAGTGCTCTCGTCGGCGACCTATTCAGCAAATAAACTGCTGTATTAACTGCTTCAGCCCAGAAGCGTTTATCTAAACCAGCTTCATTTAATAAAGATCTTGCTTTCTCGACGATAAAGCGATTCGCCCGTTCTGCAGTTCCATTCTGTTGCGGCGTGTAAGGCACAGTCTTCTGATGCTTTATTCCATTCTTCTTCAAAAATTCTTCAAAACTCGTACTGCAATATTCGCCTCCGTTGTCTGAACGTAGACTTTTAATCATTTTTCCAGTTTCATTTTCTACCATCGCCTTAAAAATTTCAAAAGTAACCGCAACTTCAGACTTATTCTTCAGGAAATAAATGAATATTTTTCTTGAATAGTCGTTTATTAGCGTAAGAAAGTATCTATATCCTTCAAACGCTGTCGTTTCCATAGGTTCGCAGAGATCAGAATGGATTAATTCGAGCAATGTTGTGGCTCTTGTTCCTTTTCCTTTAAAAGGCGTTCGGCACATTTTTCCAGTGAGGCATGAAACACACTGCTCACTCCTTTTTTGATCTGAAAAATTCACACCTGTAGCTAGCATTTTTATAATATGCATACCTTGTCTATTTAGGTGTCCTAGTCTTTTGTGCCAAAGATCTCGTGATTCAGGATGACTTTAGATATGATCTGTCGTTCCATCTTCTTTCACCTCTTCCTTTTCCTTCGGTGCAGATTCAGTAGAGAAGTAAGCTTCCTGGGACGTCTCCTCATTGTCTTCTGTTTCTAGTTGATAGATTCCTCCAACATTTTTTGCTTTTGCTGTCAAAGTACCTTTAACACTGCAGTTCTTCTCGTGGAAAAACTCACATCCTCTTTTCGCTAAAAACAGTACGCAGAAATCTTTCTGTACAACGCTGCTAACAGAAAGTAAATTTGCAGATAGTCTTGGCACGTACAGTGCATTCTCTATCTGAGTCACCGTGCTATTAGTTAATTATAAAGGAATCAACCCGCTGCCAGCATATTCTATGACTCCATCATTAGCTGTTTTTATTTTTTGACCAGTGCCCTTTGTAGAGAAATTTACCATTCTATTTTTATCTGGCGTCAGGGCCGGACTGAGGAATTATGGCGCCCGGGGCAAGGGACCAAAAAGTCGCCCCCCCTCCCCATTCTAGCTTTCTCGATCGCGTTTGCCGACGTTATGGCGCCTCCCCCCCAAAGAACGGCACCCTGGGCGACCGCCCCGCTCGCCCCACCCTTGCGCCGGCCCTGTCTGGCGTCATATGCTTGCTGTCACAGCTATCAACGTACCATTTGCCAGGAAAAACATTTACGGATAAAGCTGATAAGAATGCCTTCGCTTCTTCTTTCTTCTTGCTTCCTGAATTCTGCTGTTCTTTCCTTTTTTTTCTGCGCATTCAGACGCTTTATGCCCGTTCTTGTGGCAATTAAAACATTGGAACGTAAACTTCTTGTCAGTTTGTTGGTTCTTTGCCATTCGTCCAGAACCTTCTCTAGTACTGCGAACACCCTTCTTTGACTTTGACAGAAAAGCTGCTTCTCCTGAAACTTTATTTTCTTCAGAATTATGTCCTCGACTGGCTTCTTGAAGCAATTTACTAATTACTTCCTCACTTGTCAACCTAGTTCCTGAATTATCAATGGTCATTATCATCGGTCTGTAATCCTGAGTCAGACCTTGCAGTAAAATCGAGATAAGCCAATCATCGGAGATTCTCGCGTCAATGCTTTCTAATTGATGAGCTAGAGACATTACCTTTGATATGTATTCATCCATGGTATTAAAATTTTCCAGCCTACATTCCCATAGAGAACGTTGCAGATTTATTCGCCGGCCCCATCCTCGGTCTTCATATGATCGAGCCAGGCCTTCCCATGCAATTTTTGCTGACGTTGCATACCGTACCTTTGAGAAACACGTTGGATTAACCAAGAGACAAATAGTTCGTGCTATTCTGTCTTTTTCAGCGTCCACAGCAACAAGTGATCCATCTTGGTTCACGCCGGGTTCAATTGTATTTCGCGCCTCTTCCTCGAGATCAAAATGTAGTACTCTTTACTCTATACCGATTGCCACAATTTTTAAAGTAAAAATCTTTTGTTTTCCTCCATCTTGGTTGGCATGATCTTCATTCTTCTTCTTTGTGCCGAACACGTCACACGAATAAAAAATTTATTAACAAAATTTTGGATAGAATAATGTCGAATAAAAAGAAAAAATATTCAATTGTTAATGAAGACAAGGAGATTGAGTTAAAAAATAAAATTAAGAGATTAAAGGAAAGAATTGATCGTTATAAGGAAAATCGATCAATTTGTCGCGGTAAGTTTTTTATTACGCACATTTGATTCAATTAAATGCTGCTATTGTTTGTTATTACGTTGACTATAATGTTGTCAGTTATTATGTATTTAGTAGCGGTCAAGTCGGTCCAACCGATTTTGACAAGGCTAACATATAACCTTACCATGTCGGTCCAACTGACATTGGTATCAAAATCCTTGTACGGTTCAACCGTATTTTTGACAACTGTCAACGTACATAACCCTATCAAGTCGGTTCAACTGACTTTGATAGTAATTAAATTCCCGATATTCTTAAAAAAAAAAAAAAAAAAAAAAAGAGTTATTTGTGATTAATAATGTTATTTTCATTAACAATATTATATGTTATATTTAGTTTATATGTTATATGTTTTATAACAATTAAAATATGTAGTTTGTTTGCTGATAAAAAATTTTTTGTGCGTGATTTTATTGCCGTAAAAAACTTTGAACAGCTACATTTTGATCTCGAGGAAGAGGCGCGAAATACAATTGTATGATTAAACGAACTTACCTCTAAGTGAAGTTCCATCATAATTGTATGAAGCGCCTCTTCCGAAGAGATCAATCCCTCCCAGTAGCAATATTCCTTAATTTTCAATAAATAAGTTTGAAAATCCCCGTAAAATTTTTACGGCAATTACACTTTGAATTCGAATGAAGATCACGCCAACCAAGATGGAGGAAAACAAAAGATTTTTACTTTAAAAATTGTGGCAATCGGTATAGAGTAGAGGATACTACATTTTGATCTCTTCGGAAGAGGCGCTTCATACAATTATGATAGAACTTCACTTAGAGGTAAGTTCGTTTAATCATACAATTGCCGACCACAGATTTTTGTGTTCCAACAGGGTTTTTACCTGGAACTTCCAATCTTGAAAGTTGGATATACCACGAAGCTTCTTTATTCCAAATGTGCTTGTGTTTGTGTCCTCGTTAGCCATTGTGTCTTTACAACACGCGGTTAACCTCAAAAACACTTTTTTACACAAAATCGACACTTTACTTTCAAGTTTTCGCCCGAAAAAAAAGAGAAAAACTTTTATCTGTCCAGAGTAACTTTTCCAGACGTTCTGGGCCCATAACCTGTAGTTAGGTTAGTAGTAATTTAATGAAAAGAACAAAGAAACGCTTCATACGGTATTATAATGAGTGTGTACTTTATTGACAGAGACAAGAAGAAGGATATATATAAGAGTAGGTTACGTGAGAGAGTTAGGTTGGCAATACTATATGATATGTAGTGTGGATTATCTTTTAGCGCGAAATAAAAACAAAATCAAATGACAACAATTTTTAATATTCTTATTATTTTTAATCAGACTTTTTCTCATATTTTTTTGATTATTATTTATTGTAGCAACTAGTCAGTTACAAAAAAAATAAATAAACTGTTGTTAATAATGAAAACCATGGTTCATTGTTTACCATATCAAAATGGTTCATTGTAGACTATATAACCTTTTATACGATAATCTCTAAAATAATATGATAAAATAATAGAATAGGTAAAAATTGCTTACAAAATTATAAAGTCAAATATACGTACAAAACTATAGAATAATGAAAAAAATGATAGATATTACAACAAAAATATGAAAAATGCGTAAAATTTACAAAAAAAATTTAGTTTGTTATCCAAAATTCACAAAATGTGGCCTCACATAGCCGTTCTTCACGCGATTTGCCAATCGTTTGGAGAGTCGAGAAGGGGTTCAAATGTGAGTCGTTGCATGACAACAGCACAATCTGGCAAAGTTACATTTACGAAATATCGCAATGATTCATAGTGTACCAATGGTTCATTGTTGGACTACCTACCCTATGCTAATTTTGTTTTTACTACTTTTTTAAAGAATATGAAAATATTCTCTTATCTTCTTTAATAAAAAAGCAACTAGATATAATAATGATCCTGTTGTCGGTAATTTTTATTATATTTTTGTTTTTTATCGTTTCTACATATATTACTACACATATTGCAGATCAAAGAAATAACTTTTTAAATATATTTCAGATATTTTCGGTACTTTTTGAGAACAATTTCGTATTACTTACCGTCAACAGATATATTGATCCGTCTATATTCAATTTTGAAATTTTCGATAAGATTCTCGTTGAATGTGGACTTTTCTGTTCGATCGCAAGTATTACGATGTCTGTTGCTTATAAATTGCCTGCGCTGTTTTCTTAGCGAATGCCGTGTTTGACCACTCCTAGTAGAAGCAACAGATTTGAAATCGGATCTCAAACATTTTGGTTTTTGGTGTCTTACTGATGTATCAGGTAACGGCCGACCTTGTGGCGTTACACACCAACAATATCCAGTCTCTATGTGACATTGAATCGGTGCATATGTTCCATCGTGTTGACAAATAGGCCGTGCGCCCAGTCGAGCTGTCAGTCTTGCTGAGAAGCATGCCGGTGTTTCTGAATATAAATCAGTAACATTATTCGTTAAATCATCAATTATTCTGGAAAAGAGACAGGAAGAAAGGATGAATATTCAGAATAATTGTCAAAAAAGTGTATTTCTTTATTGTAAATCTAAAACAGAGCTGTCCACGTTTTGCACTTTTCGGCCGATTTCCGAGGCTCACCGCCTAGCGGCCCCCACTTACGCTCGAGACCTTAGCAACGCGTGGCCCGATAACCGTAGTTACCACGCGTTGCTAAGGTCTCGAGCGTAAGTGGGGGCCGCTAGGCGGTGAGCCTCGGAAATCGGCCGAAAAGTGCAAAACGTGGACAGCTCTGATCTAAAATATGCATCATAAGTATAAATAACGTACGTTTGGTAATTTTTTTGTGCCATCAGCGTAGTTAAAAACTAATTATAAATATAAATTACATACATTAATTTGTAACGCAATTAAACGGGTAAAAAAATAATAAATAAAAAATTGTTGTTAATGTAAAAATTTATACTGAGATCTGTCACGCCATCCGAGCAGTGGCGAATTTAAAGATATAGCTTCCCAGGCTTCAAGATGTGTCGCTCTCCAGTTGATAGATTAGGAAGCAAAGGAGAAGAGTTAGCTGAGACTTCATTCAACGTGTAATTTCATGCACAGACATGTATAATTTCATGCCGAAAACACTCAAACTTTGAAGATACCTATAATGAGACGTGTAAACACAGATGTCTATACTAAAAAAAAATTGACAGTCTGTGTTTGTGTTAATGCATATGTGATATTCGGCGATACCATGGCGACGGCCATTGTTGTAAGGTGTCATAGCCAAAACCGGACACAGCTTTTCATACGTCAAAGCCCGAAGTTAGCGATCTAGGTTTAGTATAAATATCTGTGCGTGTAAAGTAATGAGTGAATCCTAGTTGCGCACAGATTAAATCGGACACAGCAAGTTGAATGAATCGGATACAGCACAGGCTCAATCGGACACATGGTGGTTAGAATCGAAATCATATTGCCAATCAAACACAAGAAACGGCTGGCCCAATCAGACACAATAAGAAACGGACACAATAAGAAACGGACACAGTAGGAAATGGACACATGATGGTTGCAAACGGACATGTTCCGTGATACTTTTCTTAAATTTAAAAACGTTACTTTTAAGGACTTGCCTTTTTGTTTTTTTTACAAACAATTTTCCTACAATAATAAAGAATCTTTATAAAAATTAAGAAAAGTGATCAAACAAATGATGGTGCTGATAAATGCACGTGAAAACTGTGCAGTCGGCCAACAAATCTGGCACATGCATAATCATAATCTCAAATAAATAAAAGTCAATCAAATTAGTATATATACATTTCCCCAAAAGGCTTTTGTCACTTCGTGAGTATTCCTTGTGAGGACTTAATAGATAATTTTAGTTATTTTAATTCTTTGTTAAATTTATTCTTATTTATTATTATTTAATATTTTTTAGTTGAATTAATTTTAATAATAGTGCAATATTTAAAAAAAGATTCAAGCAATTTAGTAAGCTAATGTATTAAGCTTACGGCACATCTTGCGTGTTTTCTTGCTAGTTTTGCTGATAGATTCGTTACGCGCTACTCTGTGGGCTGCGTTGCGTGCTGTTAAGATGGCAGTGTTGTTAGTTTTCGCTTCATACGATTATTAAATTATTATTCGAAATATATACCGGGTGATACCATTTAAAAAAATATGCTCAAATATATAAAAAACGGCGTGTTTTAGAAAAAAATGTTCCAAATAAAAGTTGTTTGGCTTTGAGGGGGACATAAGATAGTGGCAACAATTTGACCTTGAATAGTCGTTTGAAGGTCAGTAGAGTGGGGATAGGCCGACCGGCCACTCCACGTGCGCCACCGAAGCACATCGGGTAATGCTAATGCCGGCGGTTCTCAAACTTTGATGCCTCATAACTCAGGAAATTCTAAACGAAATTCAACTTATATATAGTGTTTTGAAAAGGTTTCGACGTCAGATACAAGAATCTACAATAAAAAATAGGGGTTTACATTTAAGAAATTGAAGGTGATCTTCACGTGACCTTCAAACGACTATTCAAGGTCAAATTGTTGCCACTATCTTATGTCCCCCTCAAAGCCAAACAACTTTTATTTGAAACATTTTTTCTAAAACACGCCATTTTTGATATTGGGTTGAACGGAAAATTCGTGCCGTTTTTTACTAAGAGATAAAGTTGGGTGTAAATAAATGCGATTAACTTCATTCCAATTGACTTAACCTATTATTGTTTAACAGTTTGCATTCTAACGTTCATTTAAAAACAACCTTATTAAGATTAATTGTGTTTTGTGTCTTTGGCATCAAAATTAAAAAATGGACAATAATAAAGTGCACTTTCGGCATATTATGCTTTTTTACTGTAAAAAAGGCAAAAACGCAAAGCATGTTGAAAGAAAGATTTGTGCCGTGTACGGAAAAGATGCAATAAAAGAACGAACGTGCAGAAAATGGTTTGCCAGGTTCTGTTCTGGAAATTTTGATCTCGTTGATGCACCACGTCAGGACGGCCGTTCGAGGTTGATGACGATCAAATCAAACATTAATCGAAAATAACCCACGTTATACTCGAGTGATTGCGGAAATTCTTAAAATATCGCAAACAGCCGTTGTAAAACATTTACACACTCTTAGATACATAAGTCGTCTCGATATGTGGATACCGCATAAATTGTCAGAAAAAAATCTGATGGAACGAATTTCCGTATGCGATTTACTGTACAAACGAAACGAAAATGATCCATATTTGAAACAAATCGTCACCGGCGATGAAAAATGGATTGTTTACAACAATATGGTGCGAAAGAAATCGTGGGGCAGACGAGGTGTTCAACCATTATCGACTTCAAAAGCCGAACGTCACTCGAAGAAGGTAATGCTTTGCATCTGGTGGGATTGGAAAGGAATCCTGTATTACGAGCTCTTGCCAGCAAATCGAACGATTAATTCGGATGTGTACTGCTCGCAATTGGACCGACTGAAAGCAGCAATCGACCAGAAGCGTCCGGAATTGGCTAATCGTAAAGGTGTCGTCTTCCACCATGACCACGCAAGACCGCATGTCTCTTTGGTCACACGGCAGAAATTGATACAGTTTGGCTGGGATGTTCTACCCCACCCGCCGTATTCACCGGATCTTGCACCCTCCGATTATCATTTATTCCGGTCCCTGCAAAATTTTCTTAACGGCAAGAACTTCACTTCCTTGGAAGCCTGCAAAAATAACTTAGAACAGTTTTTCGCCCAGAAAACTGAAAAGTTCTACATGTATGGAATCATGAAGCTACCCAAAAGATGGCTAAAGATTATCGAGAAAAACGGCGAATACGTTAATGAATAAAGTTACATGTAAATAAAAAAAAATCATCTTTCATTTTGACCAAAAAAACGGCACAAACTTTCCGTTCAACACAATATATTTGAGCATATTTTTAAAAATGGGACACCCGGTATAATAATAATATTGTGTGTATATATAATAATAATAATAATATATGTATATGTAACGACTTATTATCGTGCATTGCTAATTGACATGCCATGATATTTGATTTATTTCACAAATCACGCAGCAAAAATAGCACCGGTTCTATCTTTGAAAACTAGCATGCTAACACGCATGACAGCACGCAGTGTACAAAAGTTCTAGCTTCATAGCTAGCATGTTAGCTAGCATGTTAGCTCGCATGGTCGTTCGTATGCGATTTAACACGAAAACACGCACCGTGTGCCATAGGCTTTAATATATTGTTAAGATCAGGGAAGTGATACTCTCATTGTTTTCCTCAGAATACTTGGTACCCTTAGGGCCATTCCACAATAGGTTGCAAATGCTCTCGTTGCCAGTTGATAATTGCGGATTGGTCAATCCGCAATTATCAATTGGCAACGAGAGCATTTGCAACCTATTGTGGAATGGCCCTTAATGACTCCAGACACCAGGTGGCGCAGGATGTTACGTGCTTGCCCACGTGATCACAATATATATAACTTTTATTTTCATTGTTGAGTATTTTTCAGTATTTTTTTTGTTCGCGTATTTGAGAATAAAATAATATTAATATTTTATTTATAAAACGATGCCAATGTGTGCAGTGTGTTAGGTTGCACGTCAGGGTATATTTAGCTTAGCACAACCCTGGAAAAAGTTCTTTTTTCAAAAAATTCTTTTTTAACAGATTTTTTGGAAGTATATGAGACATTTAAGTTTATTTTCTTTTTCTTGTACTCTTCACAAAGACGATGTGATTCCTTTAATTATTCAAAATTACTTTCAAACACGCATGATGCAAAATTATAAGAGAATCAATGAAATTCCGAAGAAAATTAGTGCAGAAAAGAAAAAGTCTGCTAAATATTATGTAAACTGAAAGAAATATTTATATTCTGTTACTTGTATATGTATAAAACAGATGATATTTATTTGTTTATGCATTACATGTATAAAATATATGATATGTTAAAATATATTTATACAATTTTATACAAGTTGTGTTTTCAATTAATATATTTCAATATACATATATAATTATATTAATAAAAAATAAATTCTAAGGGTACTTTCCGATTCATGCATGATGCGCATGAAGTGACAGAAAATGTATAATATGCGTGACATAAATTATAGATTTTCTGTCACTTCATGCGCATCATGCGTGAATCGGAAAGTACCCTAAGATAAGTTCAAGTGACAAGCGTATCAAGTAAATCGAGAAAAAAGAATAAAGTAGGTTAGTTTTGATCACGTGGACAAGCACGTTACTCCCAGCGCCGGGGTCACTAAGGAGACGAAGCTTCCTAGTTTCACTTCCCTGGTTAAGGGTGCTGTCCCATGGCAATCGGAATTTCGGAAAACGGAATCTCGGAAAAGTACTAGAATAAGGATCATCCAATCAGAATTATTTGGTCGGGATTGAATTTTTATCTCTATACATATAAGAAGAATTTTATTGTTAATAAATAATTGTTCGGTAAGTATTTATTAATATATGAATATTCAATGAAATATTCAATCAAAATATTTTATCGCATAAATAGTTACTGTATTGTCAAGATTAAAAGTTGCGTGCTTGTCGATCCGGATTTTTTATGGTTGGGTTCCCCATGGACTAATATTTCCGCAATTAGTAAAAATTGAAAATTTATTTTGATAATTTTCCGACAAAAAAAATAATTAGTGCAATAGAAGAATATATAAAATAGTGAAATTTGCATGTATTGTTTATTATAACAAAAGATAATAAAGAAATTTTCTAAATTGAAAGACGATTTGAGGTTAGAATAGCATTCCGTTTTCCGTAAAAATCACTCCATGGGGAGCGAGGCTATCGAAAAATCGGATTGATCCCCACTCTAGTACTTTTCCGAGATTCCGTTTTCCGAAATTCCGACTGCCATGAGACAGCAGTGCTGTCACAGCACCCTAAGGGTCGGCAGGAGACCCAGGCAAACTCCGAATTGATGTTGGAGACCTCGCGCGGTGACAACGCGAAACTCCGGTTTCAGTGTTGCCAACGCTGAGAAACTAATTCCCAGACTTTATGTAGTGGTGTATGTCTGTACACGTACACACACCATTGCATTGCTCACGCGGACGCACGATAGAGAGACAAGGATCGATAATCACGTTATCCTTGTTCCTCTACCGTGCTAATCACGTGACATGCTACACGCGAGATACGGCCTGAAAATGCTTTCTGGCCTTCTGTAGCAGAAGGCAGTAACGTAGCAAGACTAATAAGCACCCGTTGTTAATTTTATATATGCTTATGCATATATGTGCATATATATATACAAATAATATCAAAAATTTATATATATGTTTCCAAATTGTACAATGATATATAATAATAAAATAATAATTCGTAGCGTGAACTAATACACAGCATGTAAGACACGGGCGCTTATTATTAGGCTTGGCAATTTATTGCTTTTTCACTTATACTTTTCATCGATATTTTTTATGTATCGTCAGCGTGATAGAGAGATAATAGGAGAGTCTTGTTTCATTATCCTGTAGCAATTATAGATTGGCGAATATGTTGAATCTTTATTTCTTTTACATTATTAATGTTATTGTATAATCTCTACTCCATAAATAAATAAATACTTATAACGTGTAAGAACTTTTAGGAGTAACGTATGATGGCTCAATGAAAGAATAATTTTTAGCCTGTCACCCAGAAAACTTGAGTTCAAATTTATCAATATCAATTTTTTTATAATACATTGGCATATACAAAAATTATAAAAAATATATTTTGTAAAGGCGACAAACTTAAAAATTTTTAAATATTGAAAATATCATTTTACAACTACACATATCCCAAGTAGCACAAGAATGTATAAAAAATGTTTAAAACTCATTTTCAAAGATATTTTAAAAGTGTTAAAATAATGAGAAGTTCCTTTTTATTAATTAAAAACACATTCATTATTTTTATTTAAAATTTAATAAATATTTAATATTTCATTAATAAAATATTAATAAAATATTAATAAAATATTAATGAAATAAATACATATTTATTTTATTAGTATTTTATTCATATTTTATTAATGAAATTAAGTTAACGTTAAATTAATATTTATACGTATATTACATTAACGTGAAAATAAACGTTTTTTTAATGAATTAAAAGGGACTTATTTTTTTACTTTCTCTCTCTCTCTCTCGCTACTTGGGACATTGTATATAAATGCAAAATAATTCTGTAAATAAATTAATCCAGTAATAAATCTATATAGCAGCTGTGTGTGTGTGTGTGTGTGTGTGTGTGTGTGTGTGTGTGTGTGTGTGTGTGAGCGTACATGTGTAGTTGCAATTGATTTATTACTGGATTTATTTATTTTAATTATTTTGCATTTCTATACAATGTGCATGTAGTTGTAAAATGATTGAAATATTGTCAATATTAAAAAATTTTTAAGTTAATCTTCTTTTAAAAATATATTTTTTTACTAATTTTTGTATATTCCAATATATTATTAAAAAAATTGATATCGATAGATTTGAATTCGAGTTTCTTGGGTAACACACTGAACATGCCATACATTATTCATAAGTTCTTTCACGTTATAAATATTGGAGCAGATGTCCTTACACATCAATATAATCGAAAAAAATCAAAATAAACTTGTCAGTCATATATATATATATATATATTGTTGCGCCCCCTCGGATCTGCATCCTCATCCTCGGGATCATTACGTAACGTAATGATCCCGAGGATGAGGATGCAGATCCGTTTACGTTACTCGGAGATCGTCGTCAAGGGTGGTTGTTGATAAACAACCTGGGACTTTCGTTTGTTTTCCGGCTCCATCTTGGGTCTTGGTCTAGCTGTCAAACCGATTTGACGTGTTACGAGATCTCAGACTATTTTTCCGGATTGATTGTATTTCTTCTTCTGTATCTCAAAGGGTCGTCACTTCATTAAATAACATTCTGTGCATAACCGTGTCTTGATTTATTTCGCGCGCGAGTGAGAGTGCTTGTGCGAGTGAGATATCTCTTGAGATATCGCAAGAGGCGTCCGGGGGACGTAACATTTTGGGGGCTCGTCCGGGATGCTCCGAAGAATCCCAACGACAAAATGGCAGCGCAGAATTCTCCAAAAGCGACACGATCTCGAGCGGCTGTGAAAGACACCGAGACGGATGCTCTACAAGCCGTACTTCGAGAGATGCGCGACGAGCGAGACCGACAACAAGCTCACTTCGAGACTCTTCTTCGAGAGAAGGACGAACAGCTGCGTCAACTCGAACAAAGAATTTCTTCACAGCAAAACCAGCTAAGTCCTTCTAGTAATAGAGCTTGCGGGGACACGCAAAATTATTTGGGGGCTTGCGCGAGTACCGCGAGAGCCGCGACAAACGCGAGTGCCGCGACGAACGCGAGTGATATGACCGGCGACTTTCGTGCAAAAACGGGCTTAAAATTGAAACCCGATACTTACGACGGGAAGGTTCCGCTGCGGGAGTTCCTCTCCCAATTTCTTTTGATCGCGATCGCGAACAATTGGGACGACAAGACAAAAACCATCTCTCTTGCCGCGAACCTTAGAGGAAGAGCGCGTACTGTTTTAGAAAACGTAGAAAATTTTGAAGAATTGACTTTCGCGGAGTTAAAGTCGAAATTAGAATTGCTTTTCGGGGATGGGAGTTCAACACAAAACTATTATTCTCTTTTTTCAAACAGAAAGCAAAAATACGGGGAAGATTTTGCTTCATTTGGGGCTGAACTAGAGAGACTTTCGCGATTAGCTTACCCCGAATGTCCTTTCACAGTCCGCGATAAAATTGCATGCGCGCAATTCGTTTCCGCGTTATCAGACAATTTTGTAAGAAGAACCCTCCAATTGGAAGGGATAACTTCTCTGAATTTAGCAATTGAAAGGGGAAAAGCCATAAAAATTATTCGAGATGAAAATTTTGAAAGAAAGAGAGATTTCGGAAATAATGGAAATAAGAAAGATTTCGGGAATAATGGAGATAATGGGAGATTTAATAAGAATTTTGGAAAACAAAATTTTCAAAAGGGAGAGAGGAGCGACGCGCGAACTAATTCCGAGAAAAAGAAGGAATATTTTAAAGACTCGAAAGGGAAAGCGCAAGCGAACAATTTTTCCTCCAAAGATAAAGAATGCTGGTCTTGCGGAAAGACCGGACATTTGCGGTTTCAGTGCCCTGACGCAAAGGGAAACTAGAATTAGTTGAACTTTTCGGGGAAAGTTCGACTTTCTCAAATAACACCCCGATTTCTGATTTTGTTGAATGTAGTGTTAGAAGGATTCAAAAGAAAGATTATTTTTCGTATTTCGGTAAATTGAATGGAAAAGGTTGTCTTTTTAAAATTGATACGGGCTCTGACGTCTCTTTATTGAATAGTAGATTAGTAGGAGATAATCTTGAAAAGATTTCAGTCAAAAACATCTATTTAAAGTATCCAACTGGAGAGAAAATTTTAATTGAATTTTTAGTAAAAGTAAAGATTGAAATCGGGAATTATTCAATTGAAACTTCTTTATTTGTCGCTGAAATTAGTGATCAATGTATTCTCGGAATCGACTTCCTTAAAATGATTAATTTAGATAATGTTTTCAATAAAGCTTTTAACGAATTCACATTTAAAAATGAAGAGTTAGAAAATTTTCAATGTTCAAGAATAACAAATTTTTCGAAGAAAATCCCGTCTATTTTAAATGAACTTTTTGAAAAGAGCTCAATTCATTTACAAGAAACTCAGAAAGAAACTTTTATCAACTTTTTAAATAAATTTCAAGATCTATTCTCCTGCGATATTGTTGCCGGGAATTGCAATGTTATCGAACATATCATAAATGTGAAAGACTCTCTCCCCATAAAACAGGCACCCCGTAGGATTCCTTTACAGATGAGAGATGAAGTCGATAAAATAATGGAGGAAATGAGAACCGAAGGAATCATCGAAGAATCTCAAAGTCCTTGGGTTTCGCCAGCCGTTATGGTTAAAAAGAAAGATGGAACCCTCAGATTCTGTATAGATTACCGGAGACTTAACGCTATCACGGTAAAAGATTCCTATCCCCTCCCTCGAATCGACGACATATTAGACCAGCTATCAGGTAACTCTTGGTTTTCTACGCTTGATTTGAAGAGTGGTTATTGGCAATTGAAAGTGCGTCCTTCCGACAAAGAAAAAACAGCCTTTTCTATCGGTAAGGGACTTTGGCAATTCACAGTACTGCCTTCTGGATTGTGTAATGCCCCCGCGACATTTGAAAGATTAATGGAAAAAGTTTTACATGGAATTATTTCGAAAAAATGTTTAGTTTATTTAGACGATATTATTATTTTTGGAAAAGATTTTATTGAAATGTTTAAAAACCTTGAGGAAGTATTTTTACGATTACAAAAAGCAAATCTTAAAATTAATCCGAAAAAATGTTTACTTTTGCAAAGAAATGTCAAATATCTTGGACATGTAGTTTCCAAAAAGGGCATTACCACAGATCCAGAAAAAATAACAGCTGTTAAAGATTGGCCAGTACCACATACTAAGAAGCAATTGCGTAGTTTCCTAAGGTTTTGCTCGTACTATAGAAAATTCGTTAGAGGTTTTTCTTCGATAGCCAAGCCTCTTTTCGCCTTAACAGAAAATCAAATTAAATTTGTTTGGAACGACGAGTGTAATAATGCTTTTGAAAACTTGAAGTTAATGTTATCTTCTTCCCCAGTGTTATCTTTTCCCAAAGGGGAAGGTCAATTCATTTTAGATACCGATGCTTCAAATATCGGAATTGGTGCAGTGTTATCACAAATATAAGGCGAAAAAGAAATGGTCATCGCGTATTTCAGTCGAGTCCTTAGTAAAACCGAAAGGAATTATTGTGTGACTCGTCGCGAGTTATTAGCGATTATTGACGCTATCAAATTTTTTCGACATTATCTTTTAGGTCGAAGATTCTTAATTCGAACCGATCACATTTCATTAAAATGGCTTATGTCTTTTAAGGATCTTGAGGGACAACTGGCTCGTTGGTTGGAAAGACTCCAAGAATTCGACTTTGAAGTGCAACACCGTAAGGGGGAGTCTCACAAGAATGCCGATGGATTATCCAGACGACTTTGTGAGACTTTTGGCTGCGAATATTGTGCTAAAGTCGAAGGAAAGAACAATTCAGAAAGCGAGAAAATAGTTGCCCGACTCATACTCCAAGGAGAGGATCTGGAAGTATGGCAAAAGGATCAAGAGGAAGATCCTAATATTGCCATTATCATTCAAGGAAAAAGAGAAGGAAGACGTCCACCTCGTTCTGAATTGGTGACTCACGATATTTCCGCTCAAATTTATTGGGCATATTGGGATGCGTTAGTTCTTCAGAATGGAATCCTTTACAAGAAGTGGGAAGCCCCAAACTTGAAGTCTAGTTTTCTTCAGTTGATTGTTCCTCGGAAACGAGTGAAGGAAATCCTTGAAGAGGTACATGATTCTCCATCTGGGGGTCATTTCGGAATAAACAAAACCTTGGGAAAGGTTCGAAAACGCTTTTATTGGGCAACTTATAAGCAAGACATAGAAGACTGGTGCAAGTCTTGCAAAGTTTGTGTCTCGAAAAAGGGCCCCACAGAAAAAGGAAAATCTCCTATGCAGATTTATAATGTCGGAAATCCTTTTGAAAGAATTCAAATAGATATTTTAGGTCTTCTTCCAATAACTTCTTCCGGGAATAAATATTTGATTGTCATCATTGACTGCTTCACCAAATGGGTAGAAGCTTTTCCCATAAAGAACATTAGAGCAAAGACGGTTGCAGAAATCTTCATCAATGAATTTGTCTCAAGACATGGAGTACCTTTAGAGGTACATACCGATCAAGGGAAGAATTTCGAATCGAAACTGTTCGCTGAATTAATGAAACTTCTTGGGATTAGGAAAACGCGGACTACCCCGTTACATCCTCAGTCTGATGGTCAAGTTGAACGACAACATCAGACTATAATCAACTACTTAGCGAAGTATATTTCTCAAAATCAAAAAGATTGGGATCGGTGGATTCCCATGTTTCTTCTAGCCTACAGATCTTCGAAGCACGAAACTACTGGAATGACTCCTGCGGAATTATATTTCGCTCGAGATTTAAGACTTCCAGTAGATTTATTACGAGGGAACTTTCCTAAATCGAAGGAAGAAGAATCTTCTTCAATTGAGAATTTCGCTAGTACTCTTAGAAAAAAACTAGACGAAATTCATTCCGAAGTCAGGGAAAAGATGAATATAAAATCTTCTCAAGTAAAGAGTTGGTACGATAGGGGAGTTAGAAAGATTCTATTTCAAGAAGGGGAAAGAGTCTGGTTCTACAACCCCCGAAGAGTTAAAGGAAAAGCTCCTAAGTTGCAAAGCAATTGGGAGGGACCTTTCTCTATAGTGAAGAAATTCAACGATGTGGTGTATTGTATTCAGAAAACACCCAGACATTGGAAAAAAGTGGTTCACGCGGATAGATTAGCTCCATTTATAGAAAGAAATGTTGTTAATTATTAATTAAAAATAAGTCAGAGTCCGAATAAAATTATTGGGGATTGGGGAAATGGGTATGTGTGTGTGTGTGCGCGCATTTTTTATTCTTGAATTTCTATTGTGTGACGAACGTTTTCTTTTCCAGTTGAAGATCTTCAAAAAGGAGGTTTGCCTGAGTTTTCGGTACAAGAAGGTTCTCCAAGAAAGTTCCTGTGGCCGAGACTCATCAAAAATAGCTGACACCTTCCAGAAGGAGATTTCCCATTCGTTTTGTTCCAAGGGTCGTTTGAATCTTCAATTAAGAAGACCGTCTCATCTTCAGCTGGATGGTCATTTGATTCTTCAATTAAGAAGACTGCC
This sequence comes from Prenolepis imparis, assembly GCF_030444845.1. Classification (NCBI taxonomy): domain Eukaryota; kingdom Metazoa; phylum Arthropoda; class Insecta; order Hymenoptera; family Formicidae; genus Prenolepis; species Prenolepis imparis. The sequence continues at coordinate 4,516,938 of NW_028141161.1, forward strand.
TCGCCCACGGTATTTTTTGATCCGTGGTTTTCCCGTGGGACGTAGGGCAAATCCCGAGGCAGGGACTTGGGGAGTCCACGAGGGACGATGGGTCCATGGATGATACCCCCCTCCCCCTTGTCTGAAGATTCGACGTTTCTTCTTCGATGTTTCTCCGGAAGACGGTTTGGCGGGAGTAGCAAAACAACAGCGAGGACAACAACAGGGATTTTCTATCACCTCGACGGGTGTAGGGAAGAGTCTGGCCAACTTTTCTCAGAAGATACCGTTCGAGTACGGAGAGGAAGAGGGCGAAGCCCGGTAACCTGTAGCAGCAGCTCAGGGAGGGCAGGATTCGTCGTCCGGACAAAGAAGACGCAAAGATTGGGACCAGGCGTTTCGCTCGACCACCATAGCAGCAGCTTGGGAAGAGCAGGAGAATCGTCGGTGCCCTGAAATCAGCGTCAGTGTCCTCGGTCTTCAGCAGTCTCCGTGTTGGATTGTCGGGACGACAATTTTGAAGAAGGGGGGCAGTGTTGCGCCCCCTCAGATCTGCATTCTCATCCTCGGAATCATCCCGTTTACGTTACTCGGAGATCGTCGTCAAGGGGGGTTGTTGATAAACAACCTGGGACTTTCGTTTGTTTTCCGGCTCCATCTTGGGTCTTGGTCTAGCTGTCAAACCGATTTGACGTGTTACGAGACCTCAGACTATTTTTCCGGATTGATTGTATTTCTTCTTCTGTATCTCAAAGGGTCGTCACTTCATTAAATAACATTCTGTGCATAACCGTGTCTTGATTTATTTCGCGCGCGAGTGAGAGTGCTTGTGCGAGTGAGATATCTCTTGAGATATCGCAAGAGGCGTCCGGGGGACGTAACAATATATATATATATACATATATATGCATAGCCAAATCTGTCAAGAGCATGTATTAAAACTGTGTGCTATATATTTCTGCCAGCAAAAAAACTGCAGATTTTATACAAAACTTGTTATATCAGATAATGATAGCAGAACGTTGGCAGAAATGTTATAAAATCTGCTGACATAATTTGGCAGCAAGTCAGTAGCAGAAATCAAGCAGGATTTGTATAGAATTATCATAGCAGATTGGTAGTAGAAACCGAGCAGGATTTGCGCAACGCAGTTTGGTGTCAGATTGACGGCAGAAATCGAGCAAGATTTGCGCGCGCACAATCTGATAGCAAATTGACAACAGGATCTGCATTTTACAGTTATTTAATAGTTCCTTCACCTACCGCTATGTGATGTATTTTCTCGCAATCAAATTTCTGTTAAAAATAGATATAAAGTCTGCAAGTCGTGGCTATTAATAAAAGATCAAAAGTATATTTTTCTATTAGTTTAATTTTTGATATCTGACAAGTCTAACATGAGAATATTAAACTTATTAGAATCAATAGGATGTACATGAAAAATTATCCATTTACTTTCTATTTAAAGCATAAAGCAGAATTTAATTCTCATATAAATTATATCTTAAATTTTATAAATTATAAATTAAATTATTTTTACAATTTATTTTATTAATTTAATTAATAGATTAAATTGAACATTTAATTGCTATGTGAGATATAACTACATACAATATAATATGTTATACATTAAATATCATATTTATGAAAAAAAAATTATAAGTAGCGGATAACACGTCTTATGCATCTGTTATATTTATCGAAAAATATTGAATTTTATTATACTTATATGTTCAAATGGCAACGAACTGCAGATCCTGCTCGATTTCTGCCGCCAATCTGCTATTAGATTGCGTTTGACAGATCTGCTCGGTTTCTGCCGCCAATCTGCTGTCAGATTTTGCTTACTAACTATGCTAGCAGAATATCATCAATTGCGGACACAGTGGATAGGAATCTGCTGTAAAGTCATGATTAGATTTGCTGTCATACTGCCGACATGCTGCTAACATTTTGCTATCTGGGTGTGTGTGTATGTGTGTGTGTATATATATATATATATATATATATATACTTATATATTTTATATTTTATAAATAAGAAATGAATAAATATTATGCAGACAATATATTAAGTACAAGATGTTCAGTCTGTGCCATATATGTTAAAAGCTCAAGCTTCCGTCAATAATTGATAGTCCAATGAATATAGTACAACAATTATTTTTATATATTCAAATATACAATTTTATATAAAAATAATTGTTGATTATACTATATTCATTGGACTATTAATTATTGATGGAAGCTTTGAGCTTTTATATGGCACAGACTGAACATCTTGTACTTAATATTGTCGGTATAATATTTATTCATTTAAAATTTATTTAAATTACATTTATCATTATATGTATTAATATTATAATAATATGTGTTATTATTACATATTATTACTTATACTATTCAAAATAAATATTTTATATTTTATCCGTACGTGTATATTTATTTCATGTTATTTTATACATAAAAAATATTTTTTTATATCTATATATGCGTGTGTGTGTGTGTGTGTGTGTGTGTTCTGAATAATATACATACATACATACATATATTTATATGTATGTATGTATGTATATTATTCTATAATTTGAAGTGCATAATTATTACATTATTATTATTATTACATTATCTCTCAATAATCTCATCCGTGTGCTCAACGTATTAGTGTGTGTTCCTACATGAACGCTACACATATGCAATGAAAGAGAGACAAAGACAGAATGATACTCTCTCCTTGTCAAGCTGTCAGTATGTTACCACGGAAATTTCCCCTGCTTCTTAGACCTAGTGAGAACCGTATCGTCCAGATTTCTCATCAAATAAGTGACATAGCTTCGTAATTTTTTTTTAAATATATTCTTTATATAATGAAGCAAAGCGCTAAAGAGTCGGATTTTGCATTTTCGCTCTTAAAAATTTATAATAAATTAAATACGGACTCATGGCCAACCCAACCTTACCCGTTGCTAGCTGCGCATTTCCCCAAGTTTTATGAAAATTTTATTTTTATCTTTTTTCCAAAAAATAGCTCTTTAGCTCCTTGCGGACAATCCTACTGATTATAAATATCGTAAATTTAATGAGATTCATTCAGTATTTTGGCTAAAATTTGGAATATACGAATCCGTAGTTCCCGGCCGGCCGACAGGCGTCTCCACCGTGTCTCCTGCCGACCCTTAAGATATTGGAAAAAAATATGTGAAGAAAGGCAATGAATTATCGGTGCAAGAGTGCAGTAGCACTCACTCTAGTAATTTAGTTACACCATGTGAATGCAGATGGCAGTACTGTTGGCATTTTTTGTTTGTTGATTGATTGCACTGCAGAATCGTTTTTTTGGTTTGGAACACATACATACATAAGCAAGCAACGCGGCCAATAGTGAAATGTACCACGTTTTTTTTTCTCCTCTGTACTTAATAAAAGAGATACATTTGAACCACAGCGTGTTGATTTATTTTGCTCAACCTAACCTAACCTAACCTAACCTAACCTAACCTAATAAAATATATTATTATTTGTTGTATTTCTCGAGTATAGAGTAATATGTTCTTATATTTAAAAAAATACAAAAATAAATATTTATATGTTACATAATGCTTTTGTGATTTATTTATAATATTTTGTGTTATGATCATCCTCGTGTCGTCCTCTGAGAACATATTCCAAGGCTTGACTTTCAGGGCTCATCATCTATTTGCACAAAACATCACGTTGATGATAGGCTTCAGTGGTAGTTTGATGAGCATTAGCAAGCTGAATCATATTCATTGGATTATCATTGGAATGTCTCCATTCACCTAATTTCAATTTCCTTGATCATCTTCTGCGTCAATGTATTGAAGGGATGTATATTGCCGTTTAGAGGATTCAGAGGTTGGTTATAGTGTTTCTCTTCAGTCATAATAAAATTATGAAGGCATACACATGTAGCTGTAATAGTTTTTATTTCTTTCAAGATTCATTTTGATGGGTTTAATAAATATGCGCCAACGTGTACCTAAAATTCTCGATGACTCATCTGACCCGAGAAAATTTATAATTAAATACTTTTCTTTCTATAGTCAGATTTCTACCTGGATACGGGATAAAGACGCATTATATAACGTGACATCTTAAAAGCTTCATGACCAACAAAGCAATAAGATGTTGCTTGGTTAGAACCTGGAAGAACTGCAAAATTTGCAGGTAGATTTAAAATACGAGGCGCATTTTTAAAGTAAAGTCCGTTTTGAAATAAAAAAAAGATCTTAACATATAAAAATAATTTTTTATAGCCAAAAAACTTCTACAAGCTTACTTTATTTTTCCATATAATCACCATTGACGTGATTTTTGATATTGTTTCAACAGCTTCCTAATTCCATTATCATAAAAGTCTGCTGCCTGTGTCTTGAACCAATTAGTAATGCCATTCTTTAATTCACCTTTCTTTTCGTTCTTTAGTTTGGTTTAGGAAATTGAATAGACAATTCTGAAACCGTAAACGGTTAATTTTCAATAATTTGTGTATTTACTTCTTCCATTAAACCTTCTGTCATCATTGTTGGGAGACCGCTAAGCTCTTCGTCATGAACATTTCTCATCTTTCTCTAAACAAATGACACCATTGCCTAACTTTACTGTCACTCATAACATTTAGTCCATAAACCTCACAAAGTTGTCTATTCAATTTCCTAACGACGAACTAAAGAACGGCGTTACTAACTGGTTCAAGACACAGGCGGCAGACTTTTAAGATGATAGAATAGGAAGCTGTTGAAACGATATCAAAAATGCGTGGAAGTCAATGGTGATTATGTGGAAAAATAAAGTAAGCTTGTAGAAGTTTTTTGGAGTATAAGAAATTATTTTTATATGTTAAGATCCTTTTTTTATTTCAAAACGGATCTTACTTTAAAAATGCGCCTTCTATTTAAATCATTGTTGTCTATTGCTTCTCTTAAAAATGATCTTGCAAAAATGCCATCATCACTTTCACTCTCATAAGCTCCGATATCAATGATAGTATTTATACTCATGATCACAAGCTGCCATTAGAACTGTACTAAATGTTTTCTTGTAGTTGAAACAAATTGAACGAGAATTTGGTGGGGCTTGAATTTGAATATATTTCCCATACGCATACATTTCTCTGGAAAAGAGAGCAGTCTGTTTTACTTGAGTACACTTTAGAGAGAGAGAAGCTCTATTAAATAATGAATATATTGGGATATACTGCAAAGACCACGCTATTGTGAGAGAGAAATTGTCACTGCTCAACATAACTACACTGATTAACCATTCTAGATCCATACTAATACAAAGATTAGTGAAGGTTAATGTACATCATTCTAAATAAACTATTTACCGATTTGTAGAATGTAGGATTACCCGAACTTAGACAGACCAGGTTCGAATAAAGAGATCTTCCACAAGAGACTACTTTCTACATGCACAATAAAATCTCCCTAACTTCCGTGGGCATTAAAATCACCTCCAATAATAACTTTATTTTGGAATTGATCAAAGAAAGATCTTCAATCTGTAGTTCCGATTCTCGGCTTAGTAGGAATCCTGTAATAAGAAACAATAGTAATTCTGCTAGAAGTGAAGAAAACAAAACGTCTGTAGCACACAATTCTATGTGGCCGTTGCAATATCAATATCAAATCATATATTTGTTTAAATTCTGTTCAAGTTGAGCGCCAGATTGCAATGTCGTCACCTATGATTAGAATCCACCATCAACTTCTTGGTTAATCGTCTAGATATTCTCTCTCACATTTTATGTTATAGTCTTGCACACACACAGCTGTGTGATATATATTTAGTATACTAAAACATCATGTGCATATTAAAAGACAATTAATTCTCAGAAAAAATTTTCTTTATGATTATGAATCCAGACTGCTCAAATTAATCGAATTAGCTAAAGAGAAACAAAAATAAGAAAACTATAATAAAAAATAAAAAAAGAAAATCAAAAGTCAGACGATGCAAAAATAACGAAGACATCACGGTCATAATATCGAAATTAAATAATGACAATTATAAATCGTAGAGATATAAAAATCAAATTGCCACTTGCGAAAGATGTATAAGAAGTGTGAGCCAATCAGAGCCAGCACAACCGATGCGGAATAGTAAACTAAATGCACAAGTGAGAGCAACTATCGGACTTCTTGTGGAAATAAGACAACTTATATATGTATATCCATAATAATGACGACGGAAAAACACGGAAAGCTTTTCAAGTTATCATATCAAAAAATATCATTGCTATCATCAGCTATCATCTATCAGCTGATCGATAAAGTTATTAACATCCAATTATTCCATATTGAACTCATCTAGTGCGGCAGTACTCATCCAATTTTTCCTTCCAGTAATGTGGACCGTATTTTATATTATATAACTATTTCTGTAACCTAACGATTCTCTTGTTGTCCTGTCACAGACTAACAGACAATTCGATCCAGATATCTTTTTTTGGATACTCTTGTACCAAATTGCATATGCATATGTGTCTCCATAATAGACATTGTACTGTTGTGGAAATCCACGTGTTACTAACTGCACTTTGTACCATTCTGATTCACCTAATGTGATCAGTTTTTTTTAAATCCAATTGCATGAGATAGGCTTGGCTGTTTTAGATTGGGCATATCCCGTTAGGACACGTAACGATTGGACTCGTTTGATTGGACACCGCAAATTTTCACATGAATTTGTAATTTTCTGTGCAAAGCGGAGTTTACTATATATCAACCGATGCTTTCAGTTTTGAACGAGATTAATATATTGTACAATTACACATAGGTTTGTAACTTTTTACAAAATGCAAAGTTCACTACACCTCGTCGAAAAACTGTGTTCAATCGAGCCTATGTCCAAACTTGTAACGTCCAATTGTGCAGTATTCAATCATGTGATATCCAATAGTATGTGGCCAATCGAGACGTGTCCAATCGTTATGTGTCCAAATCTGATATCACTCATTGTTATGATTTAGGGCCTGAGCACAAAGGTTGTCGTAGTCATCCGACAGAATCGTAAACGTAAGTCGGAGATGTAAGTCAACGCACAATGATTTACGTAAACGTAGGCCGTATCCATAGCTGTATACGTGGCCTAATGAATGCGGCTTACGTTTACGTAAATCATTGGCCGCGTTTAGCAGAAAAAGCAGCTTTGCAACTGTTGTAAAATTCGTGAATCTGATTGATGTATTCTCTTAGATTCAGCTAAGATGAAGAGAATACACCAATTAGATTCACAAATTTTACAACAGTGGCACAGCTGCTTTTTCTGCTGAACGCAGCCATTGTGTGTTGACTTATATTTCCGATTCTGTCGATTGACTTACGTTTACGATTCTGTCGGACGACTACGACAATCTTTGTGCTCAGGCCCTTATTCGTGCTAAATATGAGAACAAATTATTTCACAGGATTGTACAGGAATGTAGATCATTACCAAAACATTACGAAACGTCACTATTTCCATTGGTCACTTCGTTGAACTTTGATGCACATTTCGCTTTTACCGATGACTTCAACTTTGTTCATCACCCGAAATAATCTTCTTTTCAGATTTCACAAATCAAATTTTCTATTCATCTTTGCTGAATTGCATTTCCGCCATATTAGACATTACAAAGAATAATGCAGCACTATTCTTTTCCGCATTGCTTTCCAATTACTTGATCTTTACTTTGGCTTAATTTTTTCGAGTCTGATTTTTTTATTCTTAGCTATTCAGCGTATATTCACGACAATTTCTGATAATCTACCTCTTACAAAAGAATTTTTCGTTAAACTTTTTTCTCTTTTTAGCACTTTTAGCACCAAGTTCAGAATCTTTCTTTTGTTCTTAAACATTTGCGTTGTACATCTTGGCCTCATGCAGCAAACGCAACAATCTTTTTGTCCTCGATTTTCATGAGCTCCTCCGAGTTCTTTCTCCAGTTTTAGCTTATCCATTCTAGCTTTTATTTATCAAATCTCTTATATTTCTTTAATAACAGATTATCGATGATCATCGTCATCAGAGATCGTCTGTTCGGTCAGCTGACGAGCCAGTCTTTGCTTCAGTAACAGTGACCTTCAGAGCTGAATCTAGCTTCAAATTTAGCAATTTTTTTATGCATCATGGTCTTTGCTGTCAATTTCTTTTCATACAACGCATCTTCTTCTGCAGTTTTACACGTCAATATATTTCATCAGATGATCATTAAGACCTGTTCAAATGTAATAGTTTGCTAAACTTTCTTTCTTACGCTATGCGTCTACGTTTGAATTTTTATTGCCCGATTCAGCTAGCGCTCCGTTCATCACGTACATAATGTTCAACTTTTCGAATAGAATTGTCATCTTAAATTTACACAATACGAAATTGTCTTCCGATGCTGACTGAGCTGACTGAGCTTCGATGAAACAGGTCTCGATCAGCCATCTTAAATTTCGGTTCCGCTTGTTACATCCGCTAAACTTGCTGAAGTTGCTGAAATCTCTTGAACTATACAGATTATATATCTGTCCATTCCGCACTAAAAATCACTTAACTTTGCTGATGACTGTTGGAGAAATTTTCATTTGGACACTACAATTACACACATTGCAATTAGGGATAGTGCAATTGGACATAGTACATTGTACATCGTTCATTTGGACACAATAATTTTGGACACAGTAGCTTTTAGACACAGCATATATATATACAGGGTGTTCAAAAAAGACCGGAACCCCTGAATAACTCAGAATAATCGAATTCTAGGAAGAAAACATCCCAGACAAAAGTTGTAGGATTAAAAAAAGGGACTTGATGGCGATCTTGAACTTGACCTTGAGATCAAGTTTAGAGGTCATTTAAAAGTCAACTCAAATTTTTTAAACGGGAATCCCCATTTTTGACCTCAGATTCGGAAAGAGCGGGAAATTTTACGTTCAGAAAGGTACTTAAGTCATGGGTCAAGATAACCTTTAAGAATCATTTAGGGGTCAAATCGTATAGGACAGAAGAATCTATTAATAACTAACTTTAATCATGTTCTAGGGGGAAAACCCCTAAAACACCCCAGATAAAAGTTGTTGCATTCAAGAAACAGGACTCAGTCGTTACCTTAAACTTGGAGTTGGTGTAAAATGTAAGTTCTCGTGAGTGGCGGAAAGAATAGTCTCTGAGCAAGATTAAGTTCAAATTTCATCTCGAGATACTTCGAATTTGTTACGTAATTGTAATCTAAAAAAATTGAATTTCAAAATAATCTTGTCAATGTAATATTATTTTATTCTCAAGTTAATTGTTTAATTTCAATATCATAAAATCGATATTCTGGGGTGTTTTAGGGGTTTTTCCTCTAGAACATGATTAAAGTTAGTTATTAATAAATTCTTCTGTTCTATACGATTTGACTCCTAAATGATTCCTAAAGGTCACCTTGATCCATGACTTAAGTACCTTTCTGAACGTAAAAATCCCGCTCTTTCCGAATCTTGGGTAAAAAATGGGGATTCCCATTTAAAAAATTCGAGTTGACTTTCAAATAACCTCTAAACTTGATCTCAAGGTCAAGTTCAAGATTACCATCAAGTCCCTTCTTTTTAACCCTACAACTTTTGTCTGGGGTGTTTCCTTCCTAGAATTCGATTATTCTGAGTTATTCAGGGGTTCCGGTCTTTTTTGAACACCCTGTATATATATTTGTCCCCCACTCCCTATATTTCGGATCAAAATTATGAAAAACCGAAATACGTACTTGATCATATCAATGGACTACTCTTTTAAGGGAATTGCGGGAGTTGTCTCCCCAAGAGGATGCTCCAGTATTTCGATATATGATACTAAAGTAGCGCTCCACTTTGCCCGTCTCTATACGCAGACCGATACACGTTCTCTCAGTGAATTCAGTATACTTTGAAATTCAAAAGAATATCAAATATTGAATAAAAGTACTAAGATATGCTAAAAGTCAATAATAACTAAATTGTCATAAGTGATGACTGATTGTGAGTGAGTGGTTAAATAGAAGTGAGTGCGTGCAGAAAATGATGTTTTTTAAATATAACTTATTCTTAATCAATAATATAAAAATATGCTTTCCAAAAATCCAACGAGATTTTAAAGTTTGATTATTTTTTCAAATGTTCAAACTATTCATCTGTTGATATTTATGAATTGTAAGTCGTGCATAATCATATATTCAGTTTTTTCGTTATCAACATTGATATTCTATTTATGATGTCAAAATACAAACCTGGACAAGGCTCAGTACGTTTGATAAGAATAGACACGCCTTGACATTGCTTAGAAATAATCTGACACTGATTGGAATATGTGATTCCGTCACTTCCGCACACAGGTGTGCTTCCACCACCGTTCATTGTGCATTCAGCTATCCTTTTCCTACACTCTTCCTATAATAAAAAAGAATTCAATTGTATTAACTGATACTTGCTGATAAATTCTTATATATTTGTGACAAATTAAATACATACAGAAAACTGATCGATAACATATAAATAGACATATAAAAGATATATTTTTTCGCTTCACATATAGTTATCTAAAAAAAATGAACTATTTACAATTAGGAAAACACATGCGCACTTGTTATTGCATAAATATCTAAAAAAAATTAAGAATCATGGTCACATATTTCCTGTCAAGTCATGCACAGCAAACAGCGATCAATCTAATTTTGTTTGCTGATGATGATCTAAAATAGAGACCAAAACGTACACAATAAATAATATTTGACAAAAAAGAATAATATTTGCACCGTTTACCATGCTTGGCTTTTTATTAGGTCGTATCTTCTCACTTGTGGATAAAGATAAAATACAATTAAGCAAAATGTGATCAAGCACAGTCAAGTTTTCAGAAGCTCAGTAAGCAGCGAAAGAAAAAGCTATAAAATAAAACGATAAGGGACTGCGCACAATAAAATGAATAAAGAAGGGAATAGAGAACAGAAAACAGGAACAAAGAATAGGGAACAGTACAATATAAAATATATGAAATGTAATTTAGTAATGCAGAATAGAGAAATTTCATCATTGTTCTTTAGCACTATTCCTCTGTTTCTCTATTTTGCGTTACTAAATTACATTTTATATGTTTTATAGAAGCTGCGCACAATAAAAGGAATAAGGAACAGGAAATAGAGAACAGAAAACAGAAACAGAGAATAAGGAACAGTATAATATAAAGCAGCTCCTAATATGAACAAAGGAACTAGAAACGAAATACAATATATGATTCCAGTCAGAATTATCATTACACTCCTTTCTCTCTAAATATGTCTTGTATAAGTTGATAATGAGAATATCGGGCGATCGCTTTCAAAAGTCAATGCGTATAACGCATCTACATGGTTTGTCAGAAAAGTAATGAGATATAAATATGGTAACAGTGAAAAATCATATTCACACGGAATGTAAAGTATAATCCTTTTAAAATCGAAACTTAAACTGCTTTTAAAGGAAGGATTATACTTTACATTCCGCGTGATTACGATTTTTCAGCCACATTGTGCGATACATATTTAATCTCATTGTTTTTCTGATGTATATCGTATCCAAATATTATAATCGCGAAAACTCATGTAAAGTCACATTATGTGATTAATTGATAACAAATATATTTACTAAGTACAGAGTGTTTATTCAATGCGTAGCGTAGGTTCTAACGTTATGGGCATACGAATCTCAAAAAATTCCTTCCTAATCGTCTACGGGCATAACAATTGCTTGTGACAAATTACTCGACAATATAAATTAGAAATATAAATAAATTTACTAATTTCTACATGGATTTACGAAAAAAAAAACTTAAAGTTGCAAAACAATTATTTACTAATTGTAAGATATGTTGTGTATACACATACACTTATACACATATAACATACACATAAGAGTGTAAAATCGTACCTAATCGTACAGTTTCCATATGATACAACCTCGATTAATGTTAATGCCGGCGGCACATTAGGAAAAATTCTACTGAAAAAAAGCCGAAAATGCATTAATTATTTAAACTAACGATAACTTAAAGAAAAAAAATCACAACTTAATTTGTAAAACAAATATTTTAGAAAGAAAATTTCAAGTTTTCAAAATATTTAAAGCAAATTTATAAAAAAATTTCTTATTCGGCGTACATGATTTCAAACTTAGTTTTTCACAGTTGACTTAGAAGTTGTGCCATCTACGTAAGAATCATCGTCGAGAAAAAAGAATAGCATTTAAAAGTTGAGACTTTATCTACAAACATCATTCTATGATCATTTGTTGCAAAGTTACATAGGAGAAAAGGGAGTAAGAATTGGTTTAGCGTTATTGCCAGAAGACAAAATTGAAATGGCTTTTGAGAAAATTAAAGCGGATATTTTTGAACCGATGAAACGTCGTTTAAAATATTATTAAAAATATGAACGTTTTTGGATAAACCGAGTAAAGCCAATCCGATTTTCAGTATATCGAAAGCTTAAACTCACAAATAATTTAATACCATTGTACATTAAATCATAAATTTGGAAATAATCACGATCCCTGGTCGTTTTTGTATATAAAAAATACCAGAATTTAAGAAAATGAAAAACAAATGTGACCTTTCAAAAGTAGAGATTTCAAGCTTTGAAACCCTTTTTTTAGAATTTAAATTCTCATTTTTTGAAACAAAGTTACAGCTATTTAAAATTTGCCTACTTTTTAAACAATTTTTTTTGATCCCTTAATTATTTTGCGGAGTGTATATAAAAATATAATTAAAAATCTAAAATATCTATTATATCAAGATAAAAGTATTTTCTTCATATTTTATTATAAATAAAAATTAACTTTGTGTTATTATATTTAAATTAAAATTATCTTTTTAAAGTACATACTGGTATGTCAACAGCTTGTTGTCTCTAAATAAAAAATTCGGCATTTTGTCTCACTTCTTAAATTTTGGTATTACGACTTTTTGTGACAATATTTCATGTGTTAAATTTCAGTATTATGACTTTTCGGGACAATGTTTCATGTCTTAAATTTCGGTATTATGACTTTTTGGGACACTGTCTCATGCCTTAAATTTCGGAATTTTGACTTTTCGGGACAATATGTTTCATATCTTAAATTTCGGGATTATAATTTTTCGGGACTTTGCATGTTCTCCAAATTTCATCCTACAAAATAGGTAAAAATAACGAATTGCTAATTTTTCTAACATTCCAATGAGAAATGATTGGTCGATTCGACCTCTATTGGCAAATTTATATATATAATAATTGTCGAATTCTTAAGTGTCTGGAATAAATAAATTAATTAAATATAAATAAAGTTAATTAAAAGTCACTAGAATAAATTATAAAATACACTTTAAAATCTGACATGTGAACTGTATATGCATTAGTAAATTTATGTATGTAATAAATAAAATTATTTTTATTGATATCCATTTAGAGCCTTTAACATGCACTACGTTTATGTAATGTTGTGTAATGCCCATTAATTATATTTTCATCATAATAAAAAATTACACTCACAACTTTATACGTATTTGTTTCATTCTAATGCACATATCAAGACAGTCATTTTTATTATTATCTTCGATATCTTCTTCAAAATTCGATATTTTTTTAAATTAATTCTTTGAAATTATCCATACCCTGCTAAATATCAGCTATTCTTTTGTGAGACTGAAGAGCTTTCAATTTTAATTGTATTAAACAAAATGCTTTTGCATAACTATCATCGTTTTCAAGATATTGAATTCAGGGATCCGGACCGAAACTAAATTAGGGTTCGGTTTCGGTTATGGTTTAATAAAATATTGAATAACTGTTCCGGTTCCAGTTTCGGTTTTTTGATAAATAAAAAAACCGAAACCGTTTAAATTATGATTTTTTCGGTTACGGTTCCGGTTTTTTAAAATTTTTACTTTTTGTTTTTCTAATTAAATTAATTTCTAAATTATATTACTTTAAAAAATTATTATTAATTTTTATGACATAAATAAACAACACTTCATATTATACATAAAAATATATTATTTAGATATAGGTATATATAATATAGATACATATATAAATATATTTTCATATGTCATAAAAATTAATAATAATTTTTTAAAGTAATATAATTTATATATACTTTATATATATATATATATATAAAACAGAAAATATAATACCTTCACAGCTATCATTATTGCGATAATACATACACGTTTCAGAACATTTAAAAAATAATTATAATTAAGCAATTATTGTAAACGACCCAACTGGCTTAATTGATCTTTATTAATTCGATATCATATATAAATATACAGACTACGTTTCGACCTTTGGTTCAGGTCCTTATCAAGTCTAAAATTAAAGGATAATACTATATAGAAGGAATCATTTTATAAAAGCATAGCGCAAACCAAGTTGAAAACAACAATTATTATAAAGTAAATAATGATTAAAACATACCTTACTTAAAACTTTTTTCTTTTTTCAACATGTTACAATTCTCTCTGTACTAAACGTTTCGTATAGATGGTAAAAAACGAACTAAGTTAGACATCCTTTATTATTCTATCATAAATAAGGTTTAAATTCTCTGTGTCTTTATGTAGGTTAATCGTGTTGTTAAATTTTTTTATATAAAACATTTCAGCTATCTCTCTTTTCCTAGTATGTGTTTCACGATGTAAAATATTAAAGGTTGTCCATTTAAAGTCATGTAAATATTCATTTCAATGTTTGCTTTAGCAATTATTAGACAAGATTCCCTTAACAATATGTAAGTTCTTATTATGGAAATGTTCATCAGATAACAAAATAGCGTGATCGACTAAGTTGTTAATGGTGTAACCAAAAAGCGTTATAAGCAAACATAGAAATGAATATTTACATGACTTTAAATGGACAACCTTTAATATTTTACATCGTGAAACACATACTAGGAAAAGAGAGATAGCTGAAATGTTTTATATAAAAAAATTTAACAACACGATTAACCTACATAAAGACACAGAGAATTTAAACCTTATTTATGATAGAATAATAAAGGATGTCTAACTTAGTTCGTTTTTTACCATCTATACGAAACGTTTAGTACAGAGAGAATTGTAACATGTTGAAAAAAGAAAAAAATTTTAAGTAAGGTATGTTTTAATCATTTACTTTATAATAATTGTTGTTTTCAACTTGGTTTGCGCTATGCTTTTATAAAATGATTCCTTCTATATAGTATTATCCTTTAATTTTAGACTTGATAAGGACCTGAACCAAAGGTCGAAACGTAGTCTGTATATTTATATATGATATTGAATTAATAAAGATCAATTAAGCCAGTTGGGTCGTTTACAATAATTGCTTAATTTTATTCTTCACTGGCGACACAAAAATATACTCTTATAATTATAATTGTATAATATTGCACTTCGAGAAGACAGTTATCATGACACTTCCGTCATTTGCGCAAAAACAGAAAAAAATACCGAAAAGAACCGTAAACCGAAAATAATTTAACGGTTCGGTTATGGTTCCGGTGTTATAAATTTATCAGAATTTCAATGCGGTTTACGGTTTCTGTTCTACTAAAAAAACGGTTATGGAACGGTTACGCTGGGTCCACAATAGGTGATTTAAGCCCTAAGCCTTAAGAAATTGACCAATCACAGTCGAGTTTTCTCCTCATACTTGACTGCGATTGATCAATTTCTTAAGGCTTAGGGCTTAAATCACCTATTGTGGACCCAGCGTTATCGGTTTTGGTTCCGGTTCGGTCCGGGTCCCTGATTGAATTACATCTCCAGAGGGTGGTTTATGAAAATTTTTATTATATGTTAAATTAGTAACCGCATCAGGAGCCTCAATTAACGACATAGGTCTCGTATTTTTGTGGCGCACTATTTTCAAGAAATTAGATTTCATCTTTAGGAAGGTGGTTTTTGAAAAATTTTACTTAATTAGTCATGTCAGAAGCCTCATCTAACGATGACGCAGATCCTATATTTTTGCGATGTACCGTTTACGAAATATTTCATTTTAACGTAAAGGGATGGTTTTTGAAAATTTTACACAATTACCCATACATACTCCACACACTCACACATATATACATATTTACACATTTATTTACACATCTGCACATACGAAAAATGTAATTTTATTTCTCATTAAGGTGTATTTACAATAATCATCAATTCGTACATGCACGCTATGAGTGCACTTTAAGGGATAAAATTTGAGTGTGTGTGTGGGTGTGTGAATATGTACGTGAGAATCTGAAAGTCTTATAAAACATGAAAAATTTTACTTTTTTGGGTACAAATTTTTGAGTTCTCAGGATTGACTGCACCAATCATATTCAAACTGGTTTATAATCGAAAGCTTATAATTCACATTACATAAGCAAAGTGCCGTTAGATTTTTAATTATGCAATGGCTTTAGTTTTGGAAACATCTTGACAGGAAGATTATATCGGGTGTTAAAAATGTGGCGGATACGCTGTATAGGGGTGAATTCCTGAGGTTATTTGGAGACGATTTTTCCTCAACGAAAATGTCGAGAGAAGTCATCATTTTTTGCAAGCTCCCAATTTTTGCCATCATATATCTTGGTAACTAAGCCTTAAATTAAAATTCTATTAAATTAAAGTCGACTTGAAATTAATTGAAGAATGTAGTTTTGTTAATATTTTAATTCCACAATACTTAGTTTACGAAAAGCCCTTTATTTTCAATTACTTATAACTCGAAAATTATTGGTGCCTCGACATTTTCACTGAGGAAAAATCGTCTCCAAATAACCTCAGGAATTCACCCCTATACAGCGTATCCGCCACTTTTTTAACACCCTGTATATGTATATACATATATATATATATATATGTATATACACTGTCAAAAAAATTATCGCAACACGTATTTAATATCAAAATTTAGCATAAATTCAAATAAATGTATCTCCGCAAAAAATTGTCGTATTTCAAAAAAAATTTTTTTTTGTTTTAAAAGATAAAGTCTCTACTTTAAGGAACTTTCGTTCGATTTTGATTTTATCCTTTCCCCCTCTCTCTATCCCTTTAAAAGTAAGGACGTGTTTTTTTTTCAAAAAATTGCATAGTTTGACGAACTCTACGGGATGTAATAAATTTTTTTCGCAAATATCATTATAACTATCGTAAAATATGGACTTTTCTCTACAAATTTAAAAAAAAATTGAATACGTACGATTTTTTTTGGCGAAGTTACGGCGTATCAAAGTTACCTATGCATATTTGCCTATGTATTCAATTACCGCCAACATTAGCATTATCCAATGGGCACTACGGGGAGGTTGCTGGTCGGATTTTGTCCATCGTGTGTGTATGTGTGTGTATTAAAAACTTTTTTTCAAAAAATTGCATAGTTTGACGAACTCTACGGGATGTAATAAATTTTTTTCGCAAATATCATTATAACTATCGTAAAATATGGACTTTTCTCTACAAATTTAAAAAAAAATTGAATACCGTACGATTTTTTTTGGCGAAGTTACGGCGTATCAAAGTTACCTATGCATATTTGCCTATGTATTCAATTACCGCCAACATTAGCATTATCCAATGGGCACTACGGGGAGGTTGCTGGTCGGATTTTGCCCATCGTGTGTGTATGTGTGTGTATTAAAAACTGTGAAGGCATAAAAATAAAATACAAACAATTTCAATAAATACATGTTTAATTGATATCACAGTTCGTGTACAAAACAAAAAAAAATATTTTTTAATTAAAAAATAAACATTAAAATTACAATAATGAAACATTTTCGTTTTTAAAAACTTAACTCAAAAATCAATTAAGATCACAGTTTGTACCTACACAAAACTAAAAAAGAAATATTTTTTAATTAAAAATAAACATTAAAATTACAAAAATGAAACATTTTCGTTTTTAAAAACTTAACTTAAAAATCAATTGAGATCACAGTTTGTACCTATACAAAACTAAAAAAAAAAAATATTTTTTAATTAAAAATAAACATTAAAATTACAAAAATAAAACATTTTCATTTTTAAAAATTTAATTAAGAAATAAACAACCATTAAACAAAAATCTGTTTTTCAATTAAAACAAAAAATTAATATAGGTAACACAAAAGAAATCAAATGAACTGCTTTCTATAGAGAACAAAAGTCACAGATGTAGTCT
Source organism: Prenolepis imparis (assembly GCF_030444845.1). Taxonomy (NCBI): domain Eukaryota; kingdom Metazoa; phylum Arthropoda; class Insecta; order Hymenoptera; family Formicidae; genus Prenolepis; species Prenolepis imparis. Next base: position 4,535,070 of record NW_028141161.1, read on the forward strand.
TTTCCAGGAATAATGTTAGCATAAGAAAAAGAAGAGAAATTGTATCCTACAATTCCTAAATTGTACCGGTACAATATAGACAACTAATAGGTGGTACGATTTAAGAGACTAGTCGTGTTTTTCAAATTATGGTAGCAAAATATACACAGAGTGAGGCTATGTCTAAACTATGCTATGCCTTATGTAAAAGTGGGTAAAACTTATTTCTAAAACTAAAACAACTTTTATTTGATCTTTTTAAACAAATGCTTTCGTGGACAAACATTCGCTGCCGTGTACTAACCTTATGGTGTTAGGTGAACCTCGCATAATACACAAATGGCGCTAGGCCTTCGGATTCTATGAAATATAGAAATGGTACAATTTAGGAGCCGGTACAATATCGGCGACTTTCTCCTATTCGCGAAAAAAAATCGTACGGTATTCAATTTTTTTTAAATTTGTAGAGAAAAGTCCATATTTTACGATAGTTATAATGATATTTGCGAAAAAAATGTATTACACCTCGTAGAGTTCGTCAAACTATGCAATTTTTTGAAAAAAAAAAAAAAAAACACGTCCTTACTTTTAAAGGGATAGAGAGAGGGGGAAAGGATAAAATCAAAATCGAATGAAAGTTCCTTAAAGTAGAGACTTTACCTTTTCAAAAAAAAAAAAAAATTTTTTGAAATACGACTATTTTTCGCGGAGATACGCTTATTTGAATTTATGCTAAATTTTGATATTAATTACGTGTTGCGATAATTTTTTTGACCAGTGTATATATATATATATATATATATATATATGTATATTTGACAGGAAAATTCCGGATAAGCTACTTAATAGTGACACGCTACTAACCTAATCTAACCTTCTCTGACGTATAGTCTCATTTTTTATATACTTGGCGACGCGCCGCTACCGCGTCGACCGCATCGCTTATTGATGAGAATAAATAAATATGGTTGACAAATAAATATGACTTTATAATAAGATGATAAATGTCATGTGTGGGCAAAATGCATTTGTACATACAGATTATAGTTTATATTCGTTAATCTACATTGGTTATATTCGTTAATCTACATAAATTATATTCATTAATCTATCATTGGATTGTTCATGATTAATGCGTATATAGTATTGATCATTTATGTAAGTAAATCTTACCATATGCAAGTTATTGTCTTTTTTAAATAAAAAAGTTAGATTATGTTGTCAAATGTGTAAAAAAATATCTTTATGTTTTACAATTAGATCTTATAGATATATCTCTTACAATTAGAAATATTAAATATGTAATATAATGTATAATCGTTAGGCTCGTATCATATAAATAGAGCTAACAATCTTTTAATGTAATATTTGGTTCCAATTTTTGAGTGACATTTAATATTATTTAATTTGGTTTTAAACGTTCCTTATGTCCCTAAAGAATTAAAAATAATTTTTGTTTAACTTTCAATTTTATTTTATTATAGATTATATACTTATTTATAAATAATTGTTTTTATTTTAAGATTTTAATAATTTTTATTTTTTCAAGTCATATAAATAATATTTTTTGTTTTCTTTTTATTTGTGTATTCAAATATCATGATATATTATAATGATTATTTATATAATATAATATCAAAAATTATAATCAAAATAATATGAAATATATAGTACAGTAAATTTTTTTAATTATATAAAAGCAATCTATTTTTAACTAACTTGCTTTTCATCACCTTATCCACTATTAAGAGTCATCTTATCCGCATATTGGGGGATTAGATTATAAAATTGATATGTCTAAAGAATCTAAATTTTATAAAATTCTCTCTATAATTTATATTTATTAATTTTTCAATATATTTGGATGATAAGCAAGGCGTTAGTGAATCTGAAAAAATATCATTACTTTTACGTCATTGTACAAATTAGAATTTATTTTTTATCATAAACAACTGTGAAACTGCTTATTATATATATATATATATAAATTTATGATTTATCTTCAGAATTAACTGATTTATCTTTATAGAATTAATAATCATCATGTATGAATATCTTTGTATTTAATTCGAAAATGTCTAAACACGATATGAAACGATATTTCTGATGCTTTTTTATATTATGATAAATACTTTATAATGCATTACGATAAATCATCTAAACTAGTTATGACATTTAAATTCTGTTATAAGATGCTTATCTCTAAATGCTATTTTTATTTACTCAGATCTTACTGATTTTACATAAGAAATATTTTCTGTTGACTATGAACATTCTTGGTCATTCTTTGTCTCAATTCTCTGCTTCAAAAGCAGAATGGCGAATTTTTTCGATCTTTTTTTTAATGCTGCTGAATCTACAACGATGAGAATTAGTTACAACTTTTGGCCTAATTTTCGTGATGATACTCATTGTCTTTATCCCCCGCCCTTTTCTTCTCCCTCCCTTTGCCGCTTGAATATATAGCAACGAGTCGCCGGATGTGCGTAACTAAGACGCGCGCCTTATTCAGCCTCAGGAGCTCCTGTATCACAAATGCAATAAGATCATCTTCCTCTAGGTACTACAAGTGCAATAGGATAATATTCCCTTAGAAATCTCTTTCTTTTTCATTAAAATTAAAAAAAATATTTTATATGGTATATTAATAATTAAAATCGTTTTCCATATTATATATACTGTATCAATCGACTGTATTACTTTAATAGGCATTGCGAAAGTAAATCACATATAAATTAATACAATTTGATATAATTATACAATGAGAAGATCAAAAGCTTTAAAATAAAGTGTTACAAGAATCTTTTAATTGTTAGAATATATACATTAATTAATCAATAATAATTAATCTAGGAGAATATGATGCCATAGCATTTGTGATACGGACGCTCTTGAGGCTATAAGAGTAGTACCCAGACAGCATAATGATGTTTTAAAAATATACATATTGAACATTTTGTATGTATTTAAAACGTGTATTTTAATCTTTAGGATATTTTAAAGATGTTCAGTGTTACTTTTCTGGACAATCAAAAAATGTCCTTTTTAAGGTCTAAACAGACTAAAATTGGAGCTGTTTCGAAAATTGAACGTATTTTTTAAAGCAAGTAGGTTGATATATATGTTGATATATAAGAGTATTGTATATATCTATAGTATCTCATATAGCATCAAAAAATTGCAAAAATATTGCAGCATCTAAAAGAGATTTAAAAAATTCGTTGGAACTATAAGTTCATTCTGTTTACATCCGTAATACTCAGATATCCGGCTACTAATCTTAATAGTCGTTTTTTGCAAGTTTTATAATTCTCATACAAATTTTAAATACGAGATAGATAGCGCATCGCGCGTCGCATAACGGTAAATAAATGAATTAATGATTACTGAATACTGTTTTTTATAATATTTTTTAAATGTTGCTGTAACATTTCTCATAAAATATTACAGTTTCATGTTCTTATAATGTCTCTCCAATATTATGTTGCAACTTGTAAGATTATAACATTGCTGCAATGTAATTAAAATGTTCTGTGCTGTATGGGTACGTAAAATGAACAATTTTAAAACGTCTAAATATAAATGTACTTAAATATATAAATATAAATGTACTTTGAATGTCCAATAATAGATATTCTCAAAACGTTTATATTATATCCATGGACTAAATAAAAACCAAAACTGGACGTCCATTGGACATTCTGTGCTGTCTGGATGAGACCTTAGTTACGCGCGTCCGGCTACTTACTTGTTGCTAACACACAAACGGTAGTTAGGGGTAGTGGGCGTCAATCACAAAAATTGGGCCGAAAGTTGCAATTAATTCCCAACTCTAATGTAAATAATATAAATAGAATAAAATATGTAGAGATATATATGATCCATGACATTGTTGCATCTTATTGTTAATTTTAGGCTAAATTTATGTTTTATTTTAATTTTTAGATCATTTTATATAACTTAAAATAACGAGAAATTTTCCTTCGTGTATATCGTAAAATATGCTTTATAAATTAAAAATTCTTACTTAACATCGATTTATAAACTACCTATAGTACACAATCGATCACTTCGCTAAATGGATTAATATATTTATATTATATTTTTAAATATAATTATTGATATATAATTTTTTTATATAGTGGATCTAGCGTGGAAATGCTACTTATTAGCAGCTGCAAGTTTTGTTGATAATCCTATATCATTTTGATGATAATTTTTTCTATAATTTTTTTAATTAATTGCAAATTACATTAGGCAATAGACAATTGTTTATATTGTCAATTATAATCGAGATTTAAACATAAGTGAGCAATTTGCGACTGTCGATTATAGATGTGATTATATCGTAAACAGTGAATAATTATTTATTTTTTGAACTTTTATTTGCTACGTACAACTTTATTCTAAAAATTGAAACTACGTTTCAACTTTTTTTATATATAAATATAAATTTTTTTTGAAATATTTTGAAATTTTTGACATCTCATATTTCGAAATCTTAGGACTGAGTTTATCAATTTTATTCGAACTAATCACAATCGAAAAATCGCTTATTATATATCGACAAAAGTAATATTAGCCTTTTCTGAAATATATCAATCTAAAGTATGACTGGTAGAAAAATTTTGGATCAAGAAAAGTGATAGCGCTCGACGATAAACAATGACAAAATTAGTTATACAATCAATTTATCTATTGCTTTTATGTATTTGACACTTGCGACATTATCATGTCTTTTCGTAAATTCTATAATACGCATATAATTTAGTTTAGATCAATAAGTTCTTACACTATTTTTATATCTTTGAAAAAAATGTTAAGTTGTTAATAATTTATTTATTGAGCATAAAACATAAGTTTTTTTCTTCATAAAAATCAATCAATATTATTAGAAGATCATTATATTTATTAGATTTACTTGTTATTTTTGTTAAATTTTGGATGTGATCTTTATATTAATACATTAGAGTCTTCTCTCCATCATAATTTAATTAATATTTTATATAAATATATTTACATATACACACAGACACACACACATTTATATTTATATTTATATTTATATTCATATTCATATTTGTATTTCTATTTATAATTATATTTACACATATTTACGAATTACACAATTACTTTTATTTACAAATTTGGAAATTCAGAAACGTTTACAAATTACAAATTATATTTATATATATATATATATTTATATTTATATTTACACATATTTACGAATTCAGAAACGTTTACGAATTACAAATTTTTGACAGTTAAAGTCTACAAAAAATTCAATTTTAAGAGAATAAAAGAAGAGATATGTATATGTATATTAAAAAAAAATTTTTTATAAGTAATTTCTATATTTATGCAATGCAAACATATATAACCAGAGCAATTATATTCAAAATTATAAACATATTTTTATTTTATTTATAATTTTTTTACATGTTCAAGTAATTTAATATTGAATATAATTGTTTTTATTATATGTTTATTTTAAATATAATAAATATGTGTATGATCATTATTATCATTTAAAGCAAATCATCTAACCAAATTCTAAGTTTTTTCTTTTATATTTTGCCAGCACAAAAATTTTCTGTTTATACATATATGTTATAATATATTAATTTTATATAATATATTTTATTATTCTTTTATTATAGTATATTAATTTTGTATACTTTCTATGTTATATTTTATGTTTCAAATACTCAATTAAAAGTTATAGAAAAAAATTATTTTTTGTGAATTGTTTAATTCATAACAATTCAATTATTATGATTTGCTTGCACATTATGTAATTGATGTAACATTACCATATGCATATTGGCAATAAAATGTCAATAATATTGTTAATGTCAGTATATATATATGTATACAAAATATACATACATATACATATAATATAAATAATTTTTAGTATTTGTATTAATTAATATACATTATTTTACATACATACATTTTATTACAGATATTGTATTCTTATTGATCTAAACAAAAAAAAAATTTTTTTAAATTTTTTTATGCTTACATTTTTACTTTTTACAAGGATTATTCAAAAAATATATGAATTACCAACACTACTCACTAAATATTGGATGATTGCAAAAGTTCGTGCCCGATTTGCATAGATGGTGGTAACTTCAAATCGGGCACGAACTTTTGCAATCATCCAATATAATAAAAATTAGCAAACCAGCATCACTTACATTTTTCCAACACTATGTTTGTAACAGAATGTGTGTCTTATATATTTGTTGTGTTATCAATAATCATTTTAAGTGTCAGTTAAGTGCTGTATACAATGATGGTCAAAATTAATGTTTCTCACCGGACAAAGTCACCAGACAAAGAAACATTGAGATTATGAGCTAATTCCTGGAAAGATATCCACCCATATTCTTTTAAATATTTCTCTGCTTTTATGTTGTGCGCGTTATTGACTGATATGCTTAAGTATTCTTTTCTTGAGTTGTTACTTATCTACATAATTCTTTCCTTGAAATGCTTCCATAATTTAAAAATAGCTGCTAAGCCTAAAAAACTTGTTTCATCGGCTTTGTGTGTGTGAATTAAAATAAATATTCGAATTTAAGTAAATAAAATTTTTAATCATTTTTCTCTCTTGACAATTTTTTTAATACAAAATTTTATCGCAATTATTTTTCTGACAACTTGAAAAACATCTTCAATCCGTTATTTTATGTATCAATTTACGTAATTTTTTTTTCCTTTAGTTTTAATAATTAAAATATTTAAATATTTACAATGTTAAAAAAATTCGATTTATAAGAATATAACTTTACAACTCAATTAGCATATTGTTTTAAAGATATAAATATTTTCTCAGTTCTTTTATCAACAATATTTTCATCGGAAATGCAAGGATATATATATATATATATATATATATATATATATATATATAATATCTCTGGTAATTTAGAAGTCTAAATATAAAAAATACTCCACAGTTTAAAGAACAAAAATGCAAGTGTTTCAAGATCAAATAATTAAAATGCAAATGTATCTACGTATCTAAAAATATTTTAAATAATAATCTAAAAATAAATATCCAAAAATCTATTAGTTTACGAATATAAAAATTACAATTCGAGAAATTTGAAAATAAAAATATTCAAAAATCTAAAAATCCAGAACGTTAAAAAAATATAAAACTAAAATGTTTTTTTGTAAAAGCTATTACTCAAAAATGTTAATATTTGTTTGAAATTTAAATAATTCTAAAAACAATATATTAAAAATACATAATTATATTAAATAATTAAATTGTTCACAATTCAAAAACTAATAATTTTATTATAGATTTCTTAATATACAAAATTCTTTAAGAATGTAGTAATATAACTAAAAAGATGTATATAGATTAATCAAACATTTTTTGATTTTATTATAATTACTACACTTTATAAAATTGAAGAAAGAAAAGAGAAAGAGAAATAAGAATCGAAAATTTCAATTCAAGATTATAACAATTCAAAAATTATAAAATTCTAAACAGTATTATTGTATAAGTAAAAAACTACAAAGTTTTAAGTTATTACTTAAAATTTTAATATTTGTTGGAAATTTAAATAATTCTATAAACAATATATTAAAAATAAATAATTGTATAATTAAATTATTAAATTATTTACAATTCAAAAACTAGTAATTTTATTATAGATTTTTTAAAATAAAATTCTTTAAGAATATGTAGTAATAACTAAATTATATAGATTATTTAAACACTTTTTTATTTTATTATAATTATTATACTATATAAAATCGAAAGAAGAAAAGAGAAAGAGTAGTAATTCGACAGATTAAACAAATTAGAGATGCAATATTCAAACGTATATCGATCTAGCCTGACAATTAAAATGCATGTTTAATATTAAATATAATCAACTGTAAACTGGATTTGTTACTATAAAAAGTTTGCAATACCTTGCATTACATAAAAGAAACATAAAAATCTCATGTTTATATAAAAGATATAAAAGACAAAGTCGAACTCTCAACTTATAAATAAACAAATAAAATATTTTAAATACCTTAGCTGATGTCACGGTGTTAGTTGCATGAAGATCAACGATGAGTAACAAGAATATAGCGACGCGTATCGTCGGTAACGTCATGTTCCCCGGAATCTTTTCAATACGTTTTTAGAGAACAATCGAAGATCAAAGGTACTTGTCTGTGAAAAACACGCCCATACACGACACTATTCACACATGCACTCACTACATTCCTGCCTTCTTAACACATGTTCCCTGTTTATATATGACTTCTGTATTCGAACGGTGTATATACTGAAACTTCACAGTTAAGCCCAATTAATTCTAACTAATAATCTTCCTCACGAGTTCTCCGGATAATCACTGACTGACTGAAAGGTTAGACGGCCGAGAGAAGGATCCTTTTAAGAGACAGCACCAAGCGTTCCGAGTGACCAACCGTAACGAGTGCCGCGGAGCAACTGGCACTTGCCACTTGCTTCAGGCCTCTGGAGCACCCGCCTGATATTTATGGTATTCCGACATTTCGCTACTATGTTTTTCTTCTACAGAAATGCACTTCATTCCTATCAAGAGTAGAAATCCCATGATATTTCTTAAGTTATTCAAAATATAGAGTTTTTTTTATAATATATCAATTTTATGTATTATATATTTTATATATATATACGTTTTTTTACTTACAATAATAGTTTAAAATTTTATAATTCTTGAATTATTATAATTTTGAATTGAAATTTTCGATCCTTATTTCTCTTTCTCTTTTCTTCTTTCGATTTGATAAAGTATAATAATAAAATAAAATATATAATAAAATAAAATAAAGTATAATAATAAAACAAAAAAGTGTTTGATTAATCTATTTAAATCTTTTTAATTATTACTATATTCTTTGAAGAATGTTATTTTAAGAAATCTAAAATAAAATTATTAGTTTTTGAATTGTGAACAATTTAATTATTTAATTATATAATTATTGATTTTCAATATATTGTTTAATATATTGTTTTAATATATTGTTTTTAGAATTATATAAATTTCAAACAAATATTAAAATTTTTGAGTAATAGCTTTTACAAAAAATTTTGTAGTTTTATACTTTTAATGTTTTGGATTTTTAGATTTTTATTATCAAATTTCTCGAATTGTGATTTTTATATTCATAAACTAATAGATTTTTGAATATTTATTTTTAGATACGTAGATAGGTTTGTATTTTAATTATTTGATCTTGAAACACATTTTTGTTTTTTAAATTGCAGAGTATTTTTTATATTTAGAAACTTCTAAATCACCAGAGATATTTTTTAAATTAAATATATACATATATATATGTATATATAAATGTGTGTGTGTGTAAAATTCTATACACATACACATTGGCACTAATTTAATATTTATTTTTATTTTTTAAATCTTTGTTTCTTTTATTTTTAGAAAGAAGGAAGTTTTTTGATACAACGATAATTTTCTTCGTTTATTGTAATTAGTTTAATCATGATTTTAAATAGCAGTTTTTTGTGAATTAAATTACAACTTTTATGTTATAGAGAAAATATACATAATAGCAAGTTTTTCTTAAAAAAAATAAATAAATAAAAAATTAAACTAAACTAATAATGAGTTAAATAAAAATTAAATTTAAACTAATTTTTTTTTTTTTTTTTTTTTACGTTTCGGTTCTTTTTTTGAGCTCAGTGTACTGTTTGATACCGTTTGGGTTAACTCTAAACATCTACATATTAAATTTGTCACTCTCGAGATCATTCACTGTATGGCCGAGATAATAGATTAGTACATTACCACCTTGCTTTGCGGTCGAATCGATGTCTAATTCGAATATTGATGGTGCTTCGCTGATATGGTTACCAAGTTTTTATTTCTATGCAGCCACATAGAATATAATTTATGGTTATTTGTCAAGAAACGGAACACCACTTTGACATTCACTGCACCCCAATATGCGGTCTCTTAAAATTTACCGAATTTAATCCATATATTACTGTTTAATGATATTTCATGCGCTGTTAATTTTGTATTGCGCTGAAGAAGGCTCAAAAAAAGAACCGAAACGTACGTCTCATATATATCGAAACATCTAAATAAAAATTTTTAAAAAAATTTTTTAAAACATACCGCGCCTAACACACCGCGCTATTGCTCTCATAGCCAATCATACCATATTGATATTACGTTTTAAACTAATTTGAACTAAAATTAAAATTAGAATTAAATTAATGGAATAAATTGGATTAAAGTTAAACTAAAAATAAAATAAAAACATGACTTTTTTAAATGTAAAAATTATTTACATTGTAGAAATTAAATTATGGAATAGTTGATGTCTAGTAATCATTATCAAATAAACTTAAAAAGATATTGATAAAACAGAATATTTATGAATATAATTTGAATTTATTTAAACTCATATAAATGTAACTTTGTCGTACACTTATATAAATATAATTATGTTTAATAATATATCTAATCATCATAAATAATAATAATAAATTAACTAACTTAATTTTGACTTAAAAATTTGTTTTCCATTATTTTGCTCTTTTAACTACAAACTCTTTTAATCACAAATTAAAAATGACTAGTGTTTTTTAATTTTTATTATTATTTTCAAAGTTAAGAATAACTCAAAAAGTATTCTCATTATGTTAAAATGATCTGTATATAAAATACCTATTTATGAAAGTTAATGTGAAATATAAAGCTATAATATACAATTTTAAATATTTAATAAAGATAACACAATCATACACATATTTGTGAACAATATTAGTAACATTGCATATTATTATACATATTATTAGAAAAAAATATTCATTTATAATACATTAAATATCGGTAATTTAATTTTGAAGAAAACTTGTAAGCTATTCTGTTATCGCATACTTTGTTATTAGGTAATTCTAACTTCTCACAATTAGTTTATTTTAAAAATCAGTAAATTTAAAAAAACATCAATTAATCAATTAATTTATTCGAATTAGTTAACTATGAATTAAACTTAATTTTAGGAAAATTTTAAAAATTTAAAGTAAACTATGTTTAGGAAAAATAAAATAAAATTTATTTTTTAGTAAATAAAAAAATTATATTTAATTATAAAATAATTAAAATTAAAAAGTTAGGAAATTAAAATTAGTCTCGTTCTACGAAATTTTTTTCACCTTGTTTGTTACCTTGTTTCAATTACCTATATGCAATTTTTCCATTTTATTTTCATGGTTTTATCATTAATTTGAATACATTTTCTACTTAAAGTTTAAATGCTTATAACTTTTAATAGAAGCATTTTTCAAAGAAATGTTATGTAGATAAAATTTACTTGTTTTCTTCCGTAGAATCCAAATATGCAACATTTTATAGAGGATTCCATTTGAAATTCGGCTGAATCGATTGAGTTTAATAATAAGCTTAATCAACAGCTTTTGGATTTTAATTATATAAGGAAAATGTCTTTATTATTTCCCTACGTATACTATAAACAGAAATATTACATGTTAAAGTCTCGGAAACTTTCGATTAAGAAATTATCACAGTATAAGTATACACAGCAGTGACATTAAGTTGTCAGCATTGATATAATTATTTCAAGTTACATGACCCATACTAAAAGTGATTCAAAAGAACTTCGCCCATTTTTAGATTTTTATAAAGGTTTCTGGGCCCTCCGAGCCCAGAGATGAGACAAATCATGAGAGGATTGAAAATTTATAAGTCCAATGTCCAAAACACTCGCCGCACCGGTCAATGTTAGGACATCATCAATGTTGATGTATAAAGTGCGTATTCATTTTGTTTTCTATTACCTATATGCTTACACGATGCTTTCACGCTTGCAATAAACTGATAATGTTTTATTTTATATAGTTGAACATGACTGCCAGAATTCACATATTTCCACAAAAAATCTAATAGTGACAGATGACTCCCGAAATGCTATCAAATGTTAGGAATATTTTGTTAATTTGGATAAATATATGTTTACAAGTCTATGATGAACATTTTGAACATTTAGTAAATTAAATAAGTTAGAGTAAAGTGTAATGATTTTGATTTTGTGTAAGTCTCGAGCGCTTCAAGTAGCTCTAATAAGTCGAAAGTTTAAACCGTCATATTTTTTCAAAGAAACATCTGACAAAAAATGTTTCGGATAAAACTTCGGATAAAAGTTGTTTTCTTTCATAGAATCCAAAAGTGTCCTAGATTTAAAATTTTATAGTTAACCCTGCCTCAACCCACGTAACCAAAGTTTGGAAATTAATATCCATTCAAATTTGAAGGCCCTTCAGACCCAATACAATTCAAGACCTTAACCTTTAAAATCGATGGCATAGTTTCCGAAATATTAAGTTGTAAAGACGTAAAGAGTTATGTGGGCCACCCTGTATAAACAGGAAGAAGAGTTCAATTACCTTCTGATAGTATTTGAAATAAACATTATGTGTTAGTGTACTTATTCTTTATTTCTTCAAAACGTTTCGGTCCTTTCTTTGGATAAAGAATAAGTACACAAATCTTTGCGTTTTTATTTTCGACGCACCGGCTCTTATTAGCCCATTCCTTTCAATCTTTTATATTAATAATACATTAGAACCTTCTCTCCATCATAATTTACATTATTGTACTAAAGACATTACAAAAGTTATTAATTATAAAGATATTATAATATATAAACATATTTTACACAATATGCAGATGATATATCAATATAATCATGATCTATCAGAAAAGTAATGACAATTAAATACACTACTCAAAAACAAAAAAAAACAAGAAACACTTTTCATATCTTAAAAATTATGCTATTTTCAAACAATTAAAACTCGGCGAAAAATCATCGTAGATTAAAAATTAAAAAAGCATTTTGAAGCTTGAAGTTTCAACTTTAACACGGAATCGGTGATTAAAAAAATTTTTTTATCTTTTCGTTCTGTGTTTTAAAAAAGAACTCATTGTTTTGTTCCTTAAAATTACGTATTTTTAACTCCGTACAGCTTAATAAAAAAATTTCTCTCGAAAAATTCTACTAAAGTTTCATAAACACAACATTTTGCCTACAAAATGCTATTTTTAAAATTTTCTTACTATTTTTTTGATCGAGTTACACGATTTTATAACTAAATCTATATTTTTCAGAACAAGAAAAATAAAAAATTTTTTTAATTACCGACAGCGCGATAAAGTTGACATTTCAAGCTTCAAAATGCTTTTTTAATTTTTTGTTTACGATAATTTTTCGCCGAATATTGACATAGTGTCTAAAAAATATAGGTTTACTTTCAAAATCGTGTAACTCGATAAAAATATCGTAGGAAATTTTAAAAATAGGGTTTTGTAAGCAAAATGTTGTATTTTATAAAACATGAGAATTTTTCGAGAGAAATTTTTTTATCGAGTTACAGAGTATCAAAAGTGTCGCTCATCTATGTTGTAGCATTAAAAACTATTTAGAGTTTTCTGATATATGTATATAAAAGATCTGATATATGTATTGTAAGAGAGTCCCCTTGGGTTATCTGGAGAACCTCTCTTAGATGTCAGGATGTAGGTATTATTCAGCGGGAAGATTCTTCTGGACGATTTTCTAATAAAATTAATACTCGAACTTCTTTATAAATAGTTGAAGAAGTTTAATTAATTAAACTGCGGGAGCCAAAATTACAATTGTAATGTCTCGAAGTTAAAATGCGTGTACTCTCACCGATGTCTCTCACAAGACTCTCTCCACTCACATGTTTTTACACTCGCTTGTTTTACTCGCAACCCGTTACAAGCGCAGACGACATGCCGATGTCATCACGCAAGCGCAGACGCACAACCGTATGCGCGAGTTTAATATACCGGGTAGTCGATGAGTAAGGTATAACCTTACAATATAAAAGATTGTGAATGAATTTATGCAAGTGAGACGACAGGCCCAATTCCTCTATGTAGATCGGTTAAGAGTATATGTGGAAGGACATCGTCAAAAGCACTTGTTAGATCAAGGAATAAACAAGATGTAATATGTCAACTGATCCCAGACAGCACAAAATATTCGGAGAATATTCTAACAATGATTTCTATATATTCTGAAAATATTTGGAAAGAATATTCTTATATGGTTGTAAGAATATTCTGAATGTTACTGGAATATTACTTCCCAGATAGCCAAATCTGTCAAGAGCATGTATTAAAACTGTGTACTATATATTTTTGCCAGCAAAAAAACTGCAGATTTTATACAAAACTTGTTATATCAGATAATGATAGCAGAACGTTGGCAGAAATGTTATAAAATCTGCTGACATAATTTGGCAGCAAGTCAGTAGCAGAAATCAAGCAGGATTTGTATAGAATTAGCAGGATTTGTATAGAATTAGCAGGATTTGTATAGAATTATCATAGCAGATTGGTAGTAGAAACCGAGCAGGATTTGCGCAACGCAGTTTGGTGTCAGATTGACGGCAGAAATCGAGCAAGATTTGCGCGCGCACAATCTGATGGCAAATTGACAACAGGATCTGCATTTTGCAGTCATTTAATATTTCCTTCACCTACCGCTATGTGATGTATTTTCTCGCAATCAAATTTCTGTTAAAAATAGATATAAAGTCTGCAAGTCGTGGCTATTAATAAAAGATCAAAAGTATATTTTTCTATCAGTTTAATTTTTGATATGTGACAAGTCTAACATGAGAATATTAAACTTATTAGAATCAATAGGATGTACATGAAAAATTATCCATTTACTTTCTATTTAAAGCATAAAGCAGAATTTAATTCTCATATAAATTATATCTTAAATTTTATAAATTATATAAATTTAATTATTTTTACAATTTATTTTATTAATTTAATTAATAGATTAAATTGAACATTTAAAATTGCTATGTGAGATATAACTACATACAATATAATATGTTATACATTAAATATCATATTTATGAAAAAAAAATTATAAGTAGCAGATAACACGTCTTATGCATCTGTTATATTCGAAAAATATTGAATTTTATTATACTTATATATTCAAATGGCAAGGAACTGTGCAGATCCTGCTCGATTTCTGCCGCCAATCTGCTATTAGATTGCGTTTGACAGATCTGTTCGGTTTCTACCGCCAATCTGCCATCAAACTATATGTGCAGATCTGCTCGGTTTCTGCCGCCAATCTGCTCAAATCTGCTCAAATCAGATTTTGCTTACTAACTATGCTAGCAGAATATCATCAATTGCGGACACAGTGGATAGGAATCTGCTGTAAAATCATAATTAGATCTGCTGTCATACTGCCGACATGCTGCTAACATTTTGCTATCTGGGTTATTAAGTTTTTAGAATATTCTAATAACATTTAAATGATATTCTTATAACATTTCATTTAGTTTGTGACTGGTTAATATGTACTCAAATATTCTTATAATGTCCTACTAACTTTGCAAAAATAAAATCTAAAAATTAGTCAACGCATGACCAGTGACGCGAAGCGCGACGCGCTCATACGTCATTCCCTGGCGTGCCGTATCCTATGTGCGAGAACTGCTAATAGAGGACGCTTCACAAACGCATCTGTGTAGCATCTGTGGAAGCATTGGCGCCAAAAATCAAGTATAACCTCAAAATTTGTGCTCTAACGTTATGTGCTCCAGAATAACCCCAATAAGCACAAGTACGTCCTATGTACATACAACGGATGTCCATGCTGGACATTGTGTACATCCACCGGACGTCCATTTTAACTGCAACGGACGTACAAAGGATATCCACTGTACGTCCGTTTGCAACTGGGCAGGACATCCATAAGACGTCCATTATTGGGCATTTGTGGACAAATAATGGATCTTAAATGGATAAAATAAGAATGTAATGGGTGAATTTTGGACCTTTAATGGATCAATTATGTACCTAATGGATCAATTTTGAACTTTTTATGGACGAATTATGGATGTTAAAGGGATAAATTATGAATCTACTGGACGAATTTATGGACCTTTTATGGATAAATTATGGATCTGAAATGGATAAATAGTAAATCTAGTGGACAAATTTTGGACCTTTTACGGACGAAATTCAAACATTCACTGGACATATTTTGGCTCATTATATATATGTATAATTTATAATTAATTAGGTAATAATTAATAACAATTTTGTAGAAAACATTTTTATTTTATATGTATATATAATATATATAATTATATATATATATATATATTATCACAGTACATAATTATCACTGCAGTATTTATTATATTGCACTACATATTTATTACTACGATTAATTACGAATTTCTCAGGTACGTTGCTGCTAATGGAGGTTTTTTAATTGCTGAGCTTGAGAATCCAGCTGATTTTTAACATTTGATGCAGTTTCTGCACCATTTCTCCCACAGTAACTTGTGTGTATAATTAAAGATTATTTTGTTCCATATCATCAATATTATTCTCTCCACGTTTTTTATTATTATTGCTGCGTTCTTTGGCTCTTCTTAGCCATTTTTGAACTGCTTCTTCACACTCTTAGTTTGTAGAATTCGGGATGCTTCTTTGAACAGAACCTGTAATATAAAAACAAGATAAAAATATTTAAAAAATTGTAAATTTTTGTACATTTATCTAAAATAATATGCACTTTGTTAAAGATTTTTTATATTTATTTCTTTACATCTATTTATTATATTATTTATTATATATTTTTTATATTTATTACATATTATATATTTTTGTTTTATTTTATATTTTATTTTTATATTTTATACTTATTTCTCGATTCTTTATTTTATATATAATTATACCAATGTTTTGATCAATTCTTCGTATATTTATTTTATAATTGTAATTAATTCAAATTTAATTATTAAATAAGTTAAATAAAAATTGTTAAATAAGTTACATAAAAATAAAAAGCCTGATATTTTTAAAAATATTAAGATTGAAAAAATGCAAATTTTTTAAAAGTTTTTTTAAATATAATTAAATATATATAAATATACGTAATTATATATAATTAAATTAAATATATACATATATATATACTATTAACTCTCTAATGAATCATTTATTATATTAAAAACCAAATAAAAGTGACCAATCGAAAAAAATCTATTACAAGTGATTTGATAATCTACGAAGGAAGAATATGAATAAGAACGTAAAGTAAAAGATAATCTAAAAAGTTATTTACCAATTATCAAATCCGCTAATTCAAGAGTCCTAGAGGCAACGTATCAGTGTACTCTTGAAGTAGAATAATCTGTACCAGTAACCTTCACCAGTGGATCTTGCGTAACCTTCACCTCTTCCAGAGCTATATAAAATAAAAAATGTTTTAATTTATAGATTTAAGAGCATTTATTCTAAAGAAGATATAAAATAAGAATGAGTTTAAATATTCTATGGAGATTTAGAGTTAATGCGCTAAGTCAAACACATATAATTAAGGCTACGATTAAAGCTATATGGTACACTACGATACAAATGCTTCAAAACATCATTCTATTTTTCTTCTCTATTCCAGGAAAATAAAGATAGAATGTTTTAAAGAATTTGTAGCGTAGCTTATTTGACCGCAGCTTAACAGAGAATTATAGTACATACAATATGTAAAAATCTTAAAATGTGTATTATGCATGGGATATTGTTAACTTTGTTAGTTTATTAAAAAGTTAATTTATTAAAAATATCATCTAAAACTATAAATTAATTTTAAAGCTGTAGCAATAATATATCTATATCTTTTATGAACATATACAGTTTATATTCTAGCTATTTTCGAACAGATTCTCAATATCGACCACATTTTCATAACAAAATATATTGATATATTTTATTTTTAAAAAAATTAATAATTGTGATAAGTAAATAAATTAATATATAATGCTTATATATGTTCTATTCTCGCCTAATAATAAAAAAAATGTATCGTTATATAAATGAAATGACTTTTTAGGTTATGAAAATAATATCTGCTAAATTTATATATATTAAATACATATAAAACTATATATATACTTACATTGTCAATTCTCCGTATCCGTATTTTGCAGTTGAGACTGAGTAGCCCAGAAATGGGTTGTTTTATATAAATATTGAGATCACTCGAACGAGAGAACACACGTGTCTTGAGACTTCCAAGGAGAGTCGCCGGTACACGAGTAGGCTCGTGCGCGCTGCTTATCGCTGCACGAACCCGCCAAATCAGATCACGTGATCGCGCTTGACCAATCCGCGTGACTCGTACATAGCAGTCTTTTTTTTTTATCGCGTGATATATGCGTAATACCATGGCCCAAGTGTGTGGTATTACGCATGTATGGCGCCATAAAAAAATTTTAATTGCTATACACGATTAGAATTTTATAAACATAACGACGGAAAATATGAAGCTATACCTTACGTGACGGAAAAGTAACAAGTAATGCTATGCTTTACATAAAACCCTTTTTTGATGACAAAAAAAATGAATAATGATAAGTCCAAAATAAGTCCATGTACAAACGTCCATTGGATGGACAGTATATATTCATAAATTATATATAATTATATAAAAGGGACGCCCAATGGATATCCAATGGACGTCCGTTTATACAGCCAATATATATCTTTGTATGGATGTACATTGGACGACCTTATTATGTCCACGGACGTATGGTAGTAAAATGGACGTAAAACGGACGTCCATAAGATGTACGGTGCTATTTGGGACGTGATTGTGATAGCTGTATTATATGTGATAGCTGTATTTTTTGATCGATTTATACAAAGTTCTGGTAATATTTTTCGTTACAAAGCAGGTGAGTATATAATTTACACACACAATAAATAAAATATTTCAAAGAAATCAAGACTTAATCCGAATTCAATAAGTTTGTATATATTGATCTATTATTTAGACTTTTAGACAATGCATTTTTCTATATATATCCATTTTTAATCATTTATAGGCCATTATTCAGTATTTATAGGTCTATGAAAGATATTTTTTATTTAACGTAATCATGTGGAAAAAATCTCGAGCTGGTTTTTATAAAAAAATAAGCACAGAAGTAAATAAAAATTTATCTTTACTCTCTGCAGAATTTATAAATGAAGAAAAAAATGATGCAATAAGTAAAGACATTACTGAAACTGTGACATTATCAAAATCTGATAATATTATTGAAAAAAATTTGGATAGAGATATACCAGAGGATGATTTGTATTTTGTAAATGACGTAAACGATACATGGAATGAGCAATTAGTCAATAAAAAAGATACTGTTTTAACTTCATGTTCATCTTTTAAAAATAATTTAAAAGATTGGGCACTGAAACACAAAATTAATCATTCAGCTTTTTCTGATCTTTTAAAATTATTAAAAACAAGTGACATTGATCCAAATGATTTGCCTTCAGATGCTAGAACTTTTTTATCTACTCCTAGAACTTTAGAAATTCAAAAAATAGAACCAGGCATATATTATCATTTTGGTCTTTCTGAAGCAATAAAAAAACTTTATAAAGATGATGGTTGAAACATGATCGAAGTATTAATAAATATTGATGGTTTACCTTTGAGCAAAAGTTCAGGTAGCCAGATATATCCAATATTATGTAGTTTATATTCAAATCCTGCAAAAGTAGCCCCTGTAGAAATATATCATGGCTATCAGAAACCAGCAAATGCTAACGAATTCTTATTACAATTTGTCAATGAAGCAATAGATCTAACAGTAAACAATATCAATATTAATGGAAGTATAAAACAATTTAAAATCAAAGGATTTATATGTGATGCTCCTGCTAAATTTTATATTTGTTATATAAAAGGCCATACAAGTTTCTATTCTTGTACAAAATGTTTCCAAAAAGGAACATATTTGAAAAGTCGAATTTGTTTTCCTAAAATTGTAAAAAAAGAACAAGTCAGAATTTCCAAAATAAAAGCCAGATTCAACATCATTTTGGCACTTCTCTTATAGAAGAAATTCCAGGAGTTGATATGATTTCTCATGTGCCATTAGAATATATGCACCTCATTTGTTTAGGTGTCATGAAAAAATTGTTGATGATGTGGATTTTTGGAAAGCCACAAATGAAATTAAAATCTGAACAAATTAATAAGATTACTAGACAATTGTTATCAATAGTTGAATGTACGAGGGCAGTTCGATAAGTCAGTGACTTTTACAAGATATGGCACTCAAATCGCAATCTAATTTTATTTCTGATATTTACCATCTTATTTAAGTATACACACCAAGTTTCAAGTAGATCTGTCAAATAGAAATTTTTTGACAGCGTTCTAAAGCGGATAAGTTTGTGTTTTTTGCTAAAATGGAAAAAAGTGAATTTCGTGTGCTAATAAAACATTACTTTTTGCGTGGAAAAACCATTAAGGAAACTGAAGAAAAGCTAAAAAAGTATTATGGGGACTCTGCTCCGTCGCATGGAATGGTTCACAAGTGGTTCACTGAATTTCGTTGTGGTTTTTGGTCGATTGTGAGCAAGCGCGGCACCCATCTGGCCGACAGCTTCTTCATGCCCAAATGTTTATGCAAGATATTAAAAACACGTTCGTTTGAGATGTTTATCTTGGCTATCTCGCGTATCTTCATTCGACGGTCGTCCAATACAATATCATGGATTTTATTGACTGTTTCTTCAGTTGTGACCTCATTCGGACGTCCCGGGCGCTCAGCATCATTCGTGCTTGTACGACCACAACGAAATTCAGTGAACCACTTGTGAACCATTCCATGCGACGGAGCAGAGTCCCCATAATACTTTTTTAGCTTTTCTTCAGTTTCCTTAATGGTTTTTCCACGCAAAAAGTAATGTTTTATTAGCACACGAAATTCACTTTTTTCCATTTTAGCAAAAAACACAAACTTATCCGCTTTAGAACGCTATCAAAAAATTTCTATTTGACAGATCTACTTGAAACTTGGTGTGTATACTTAAATAAGATGGTAAATATCAGAAATAAAATTAGATTGCGATTTGAGTGCCATATCTTGTAAAAGTCACTGACTTATCGAACTGCCCTCGTACATCAAAAGAGTTTGCTTGAAAGCCACGTTCTTTAGATGAAATTAAAAGGTGGAAGGCAATTGAATTCAGATTCTTTTTGCTATATGCAGGACCAGTCGTTTTAAAAGGAAATATTGAAGATGACAAATACATAAATTTCCTTTGCTTGCATATTGCAGTGACAATTTTTTCAAATGAGGAATATATCCAGAAATACGCATTCATTACTCAAATGCTTTGTTCAAAACTTTGGTAAATTATATGGAAAAGAAAATATATCCCATAATATACATGGCTTAATTCATATATACGATGACATACAAACTTTTGGAAATTGTAATAAATATAGCGCATTTCCATTCGAAAATTTCCTTCAAAGTTTGAAGAATTTACTTAGAAAACCGTTACAACAAATTGTAACACGACTAAAAGAACAGGAAGAGGCAGTAAGTTCAAACGAAGTCAATAAAGAAAGTCTTTTGTGTGAGCGAGAACACTTTAAAGGTCTAGTTCCTAATCAAAGTTATGCTCAATTTAAAAAATTAACCCTTGAAAAGTTTGGTTTTAATATTGAAAGTCTTGCCGATTCATTTTGTTATTTAACAAATAGGCATATCATGAAAATAGAAAATATTTTAGTAAAAGAAGATGCTTACGTGTATGGAAGAATATTCCTCGAAACAAATGATTTCTTTGACTATCCTTGCGACTCAAGTATTTTGAACATATGTATTGCAAAAATTTAAGTGAATATTACATACGAAGTGTGAGAGATATAAAGAACAAGATGATGGCCTTTACTCAAGGAGAAATTCATATTTTACCCCCTTCTTCATTAGAATTTTTATTATATAAACTGTACGTTTCCACAATCTATAATATTATTTCAATATTATTTTAAAACTGAAACAATTAATTATTCAGTGAGTTTGTTTTAATTTGTTTTTATTCTAGATATTATGGCAATAGCAATGAGTTGGAGGGTGGTGCATTTTATTAAAGAAAATACAGTAGAAGCCGTGCCAGCGACCTGGGTCAAGGATATCAATGAATGTTTTTGGCCATGCAGTGGATTAAAATTAAGAAGTTTGATAAAAAATTGTATCCCACCTGGCCATGATTGGGATCTCTACCAGTAAAGGTTAATTGGTGAATTATATGGTAGGTATTGTTTTTTTGAAAAAAATGTATAATTTTTTTATATAACAATAAATATATAAATATAAAAATATATAAATATATAAATATATAAATATATAAATATATAAAAATTTTAGGAGATTTGAGTGTTGCAAGAAGTAAAGCAGCTCAAGCTGAAGAAACTTCTGATTTAGCATCAGAAAGTGAAGGATGTGCAAGGAAAATTAAAAAAAAAAGATTAACATTTGATTCAGATTCAGATTCGGATTCTAATCCAATTATTTCTAATTCTTCCTTAAAAAAAAGAGATTTATAAATGAAGAAATTAATAAAGAGAATGAAATAGTTAACATTCCAATTTTAAAGAAAGTTACCAAAGGTAAGTGTGACATACGTATTTAAGTACTTCATTCATGAATTGACCGAAATTTTTCTTTTATTTTAAGAAAATCCTGTGGCAATTAAACAAAATATGGCCAGTATTCAAACTGATTCAGGTTAGTGTAGCACATAATATAAATATTCACATTAATAAATATATTTTTATCTATAATCATAAATATTTTTTTCTAGTGTCTTCTTCTTCTTCACGTGCCATGTCCGTCTATTCCGGACTTAGGCGACTTCTCTTTCATATACATGTGTTGCGCATGTGGATTATACACATTGTATATGGGACCTACAATTTAAACGCCGGTTCCGAACGGCCATGATCTTTGTTTACCATTTTTTAGAGAAGTGTACTAGGCAAGGTATACTCTCGGTGGTTTGCCATTGCCTTCCGAGAGGAGAACGAGCGAATATAATTTTTGGTCTTACCGGGAATCGAACCCGGGACCCTTGGCTCTATAGATCATGCTCGCACTCTATAGACCATGCTCGCCCTCAGATTTCTAGTGTCGCATACATCAAAAGAAGACATTCCAAACAATTCTACCATTAAACCTCAAGACACTTCTAAAGGTATTGTTACTTATTGAATATTTTCTATCATATTAATTTTAATTCTAAACTCACGCTTTTATTATCATTAAAATTATATTATTGTAAAATTTTATTTTAAGAAATAAAAGTTATGAATCTGTAGTTTATTCTAATTTGTTAATTTTATTCAAATTTGTTATTAGATGTCTTTTTAATTTTCAGATGAAGCCTACAAAAGACAGGTGCTTAGGATGCTGTCAATTGTCAATTATAAGATAGACCAAATGGCAGAAGATTGAAATAATCTTAAAATGAATAATGTTATGGAAAAACAAGATCCTATAATGGAATCTTTATTTGAGAAATTCAATTTTCCTATAAGTTCAATGGAAGAACTCAATAATTTAGAAATTTATTTAGAAAATAAAGAAAAGAAAAAAGAAGCTGTAAGTTATTGGAATATATAAATTCTATTATTAATATAAATAGTAATCTTATTGTAATTCAATGTAAAATAGCAGTCTTATTATTTATTCTCTATTAAATTTTTAAGGTAATGGAACTTTCAAGATTTGAAGGAGCAAATCCTAAAATTATGATCAAAAGAATAATGGAGAAAATATTTTCGAACGAATTGGCTGTGCAATATTCTTGGTTGGGATTCAAAAAGAAGGAAAATTTTTCTAATTTAATTATTTCCCAAATAATAATAAGTAAGGATTTTAAAATTTATATAATATATATTATATTTATATTTATAATTATATTATATTATTTATAAGTTTTGATACAATGTTATTTAGTTTTTGCAGTTGAACAATTTTTTGCAATTTTTTTCAGAATCTGTAATGACACTTCACACCAGTACTACAGCATCTGATGTTGAAGGTGCCATTAAAATATGGTTGGTTAAAGCCAAAGAGAGAATTCATAAACAACAACAAAAAGAGTGATATATATTATGTTTTTTTTTTCGTTAAATATTTCTAATCTAAAGTTTATATCTGTTTAAATTGTACTGAAGTATTTTCATCATTCTTATATTTTATGTTCAAATTTTATGTATTAATTTTATTTTATATAATTTTCTAGAGTACAAGAAAAAGATATATTATACTATATATATAAAGTAGGATATATATATATATATATGTATAGCATAATTTAATAAGATAAAATATAGATTATATTTAATAAGATAAAAGTATATTTCTGTCTAATACATTTATAAGGCTTTAATTTTCTAATATATTTAAATGTATTGATTTAATGTTGATTTTTTATTTCATTAAATTTATATATATATCTATTATATCTTTATATATTATATTGTGTGTGTGTAAAATAAATAAGTATTAGTATGATAAATAAGAAAGATATCGATACATAAATAACCCTGATAAAAAAAATCGATAGAAAACAACAGAAAACGATTACATCGTTTTTAACCGTAGTTATGAATCGAAAGTTAACGAAAGAATATCGTAAATGTACGATTGATTCTCTAGCGTTTTCTTTCGTAAGTATCCTATTAATATGTTATCGTTTCTTATCATTTCTTTTCGCTAACCCATACAGCATTGAATGATTGTAGAAACATATTGCATAGATCTAACATTATAATATTGCATGTGAGTTGTGAAATATTCCTGCAATATTACTGCAAGAATGTGGCAACAGTAAAATTTCCGCTTTTAAAAAAATTACAATGTAATGCTATGGTATTATTACGGTGCAATATATTAAAAATAATATTAAATAAAACTTTTTATTTCGATATATTACGCGCTTTCATCATTATGTTTACTTATAGTAATTTAATGTAGTAAAATATATATATTTCTATAATTATTAACTTTAAATTAAGTAAATTCTAGTTTATGCTGATGTTATAAAACATTATTGATGTTATAACATCAAGCATTTACTCGACATTTTAAAGTTAAAAGACAATTGTACCTTTAGTCTTACAATTAGAGCTAATTTCATCAACTTTATATTATTCTCCTGACTAAAACTTAAGTACGAGATAGATAGTGAATCGCGCGTCGCATAGCGGTAAATGAAGGAACTAACGATTTGACTGAATACTATTTTTTAATAATATTTTTGGAATGTTGCTGTAAGATTTTTCATAAAATATTACAGTTATATGTTTCTATAATGTCCCTACAGTATTACAATGCAACTTGCGAGATTGTAATATTACTGCAATGTAATTGCAATGTACTGTTTTTGCAAATCGTATCGGTTCCTATTGTTTTCTATCGATTTTTTATCAGGGATGTTTTCTGTTGTAACTTTACGATAATACATTTATAAAATACGTTTTCAATTGTTTATGGTTGATGCATGATTAAAAATTATAGGTTTTTTCGTAATTGTACGTTAAAAAACTTAAAACTTTTTTTATTGTAAATATACAATTGATTACGAATAGATTTTTAATCATTTTTTCTTGATAAATTCCAATAAAACAATAAAAAACAATACATCACAATAAGAATTTTATCGTATTCTAACGACTAAATCCGCTTTTAACAGAGAATGAAAGAAAACGATAAAAAACGATAACATTTCTTTCGAAATCTAAAAAATAAAACAAGATACGATAAGATTTTCTACAGATCGTATCGGTTCCTATTGTTTTCTATCGATTTTTTTATCAGGGAACATAGATTTTATATATTTTATATTTTAGAAATTAATATATATATATATATATATATATTAATTCTAAAATATAAAATATATAAAATCTATGTTATTTTTGTATCGATAACTTTTTTATTTATCTATACTCTCTCCTTATCAAAATATTCATAGAATATTCCAAAAAGAATCCATGAAAATACACAGAATGTTCTATGAAAGTTCATTTAATATCTAAAGAATATTTTCATAATATTTACGGATTATTAATGAATATTCATAGAATATTCTATAGGATAAGCATAGGACGTTCACAGAACGTAACTTTTTGTCTACTTTTAATGTTCTATGGGAGGTTCACAGAAGCTCCGACGTATTATGTAAGAATATTCTGGGAATATTCAAACATTCTCCGATGCTATTCTATGATTGTTTATAGAACGTACTTGTGCTGTCTGGGATGAAACTGATGTTGATTTCAGTAGTAAGAATCGCCAAATTATCTTGGAGAAACCTAAATCATCTCCGAAAGCCGAACTGTGGTTAGGTAACTTATTATTGTTTTCTAAACCATCAAATTAGTCTTAATAAATTAACTTTTTCAAAAATTTAAGAAGAGAAGTTAGTAAAATAGGTCTGCATTTTCCTGGAGTCGATTGTATCATATTGTTTGCCACGATTCAGGGAACAGCCCAGTAAACACAAAGTAACAGTAACATAACATCAATGTTATAATTTCCCACTTAACAATGTAACTGTTACGTACAAGGCATGTTATATTGCAGTTACATTGTTGAGTGGGAAATTATAACATTAATGTTATGTTACTTTTACTTTGTGTTTACTGGGAGTCCTTCAAAGAATATCTCATTTAATAATTTTAATAAAATAATTCTCGATATTGAGAAGAAAGTTCAAGAGTGATTCTGTTTGATCCGGTCCTGGAGATTTCCTTAAATTTAAAGAATGGAGAATTGGATCAAATTCAGTTCATCAAAATAGGAGTCAAATATTTTACACGAATAATTCAGTTGTGAATTTTGAAGGAAAAGATATAGATTGAGCGGGGAAGAGGGAGGACAAAGAGCATTAATTTGCGTGATTAATCCGGATAGAATAACTTGATTGGAAGAAAGTGAGTGAGAGCGGGGATTAAATAAACGGTGCTTGAATTTTTATGGTATTCCAAATTGCCGCCAGAAGTTAAGGGAATTAGGGAGTTCACAGTATTTTTTCCATGAAAGGTGTTTAGCTTTCTTAAAGGTTTTTTTGGCCAGTGTCTCCTTACGGAGACGGCATGGGATTCCAGCATCCTCCGCATCCCCTAGCTAACGCCCGAGTAGGACACCCGCTGTGGTTTTAGTGGGTACCATTCGTGGTTCGGTCAAGGGAAACAAGGAGTCCCACATAACCCAATAGTCTCTACCCGGAGACTTGGGTATCCAGGATTTCCACAGCGAGAAAAAAAAAAAAAAAAAAAAAAAGTGTCTCCTGTTCTTACTATACTCCAAATAGTTAGAATAATTTATGTGTTTGCGATATATTGAAAGTGCTTTTTTTCGGCAACTACTTTCGAACATTCGTCGTTCCATCACAGAGCAGGAAGAAGAGAACAGATTTTTTTTATGATAGATGTTAGGATTATGATTAGAGGGAGAAGACTGAGATGTGGCTTCTTTTATATGCTCTATTTTGTCGTATTTTTTAGTAGCGTCAAGGTTAAGGTCATTTAATGTTGAGAGGAGATTAGGATAGGTGGAATGAAGTTAACGTGTGAAAACTTTCCAATTGACCTTTGAGAGGGGTTAATTCTGTGTGAGAAAATGTGTTTATATAGGTTTAAAGGGGGAGTTGATTGTAATAACCGCAGAAAAGTGATCGCTATTGAAGAAGTCTTCTAACAGATTCCAAAAACAAATAGAATATATAGTTGCAGAAAGTAGGTTGATTATATATTGAGTCTCTTTGATTAGGTCATGAAACAAATGTGGGAGAACCATCATTTAGAGGAATTAGCGAGTTGTGCAGGGTAGCCTAATAAAGGGTGTTCCCTGATAAGTTGGAAAGGAAAGAATCCCAGCTAGGGTGGTGAAAGTTAAAATCATCTGTATTAGTTGAGGAAAATTATTGCATAAGTTGATAAGGGGAGCTTTCCAACAAGGACACAGTGTATCATTCTATCTTCTTTCAATAGCAATATGAACAACAAAGATAGAATGATACTCTGTGTCACACTGTGTCCTTGTTGGAAAACTCCCAAGTTTTTTCCAAATAATGAGTACGAATGTTGATTCTCCAAAGAAAAGACAGACTCCTCCAGATGAAATGTTTTTTTTATAGCTAATAATAAACTTCCCTATTTAGAGGAGCGACCATCTGAACGAATAATATTGAAATTTTTAAAGTAGATTTGATGTTTATTAGCCAGCCAAGTCTCTGAGAAGACAAATACATCCTATTCATTAATGACATGTGCAATATAGTGTCTTTTTTGTTAGAGAGAGAATGAGAGTTTCATTGGAACTTTTTATTTACGATTTGATTGTTTTTCATGCGTGAAAGAGGAGATGGAGAAAGGAGGGTCAAGATTCTTTCTCCTTGATAACTAATAGCTTGTTACTCGATATTTAACTGTATTTTGAAGAAATACTTAATTCTTGGAAAATAACTGGAAGTTAAGCGGAAAATGTTTGAAGTAATTGAGAAAATTATAAATTCTTTGAGATCGTTGAAAGGTTGAGAGATGTTTGAGATATTATAGTGGTAGATTCAGAGGAGAGAGGTAAAGGGGAGACCGAGATGTCAGATCACTCAGAGTGACATTCTGACGTTTTTAAGGGATTATCATCACAAGATTCATCAGACGAATCTTTATTATTGTTTTGCGAAAATGAGACTCCTGAGGAAAGTCTCTGTACGCTTTCCTCAGGCTTTATGTATATATAATCCTAAGGATCAATATACCTTCCAAAGAAGAAAATGAGGAAGATGAGAAAGAAGGCTATATGTATAGCATATACTCAGGAGAGAGTGGGGAGAAAAGATCTGCCACCGCCTAAGCATAAAAAATACCCGTTGAACCTCTATGATGATGAGTGATGTCAATTTATTTTTAAGATTACTCACAAAAGAAGAAAATTAGTCGGAAAAAGCAAAAAGTAATGAGAAATGAGATAACTCCTTTACTATGTTTCTCGCGTCTGTCAAGGTTATATTCCTGTAAGCTACTATCATCCGGATTTCTTTTTGAAGAGCCAGTTTGGGGCAGTTACGTAAGTTGGCAAAATAAGGTACTGCTCTCCTTACAATTTATGCATTTGGATTCAGTCGGGGGGCACTCTGCATGATTCTTATCTCCACACCAAACACAACGAGGAGATCTTTTGCAGTTGATTTTAACATGACCGAATCTATAATATGAGAAACAGTAAGAGACACGAGAAACATATGGGTGAATGGGATATGAGATATACATGGAAGATACATAACATTTATGATTTGTGTAGCCTAAGCTTGAATAAGTCAATATAAAAGCAGATTTTTTGTATAAGAATAAATTATAAATTAAAATAATTATTATTTTTATTAACTAAATAGTCGATTTAATAGCTTCTATACGGAGAGAGTAAAGCAAATAAAATGTATGTGTAAGCAGACTAAGATTTTTTATAAAGAACCGATGAACTGTGTACAAAAGGATCAGTTTACTTAAGAAAGCGAACTGTTGAGGAAATTCGTGGATCGTTGTTAAGAATTTCAATTGAAGAAAATGTCTCTTATTGTTAGTTTTAATACACTTTAATATATAAAGTCTTGTACAATAAAGTTTTACTCGCGAACCAATACTCTTATCCAAGTCGGAGCAGAGGAAGAAGAAGAACGTCGGTGCGTGCGCAAACCTATATATATCTTATTTTGGGGCTTGTACGCAAGTACCGTCGCGCCGAATATCGCGTGTCGCATTATGATTCGACTATAATATCAAACGTGATCAAAAGCGCGCAAAATAACACAAACTGATTCACTGAGATAAATCGTTTTGTCCATCTCTATAATTATAATCACTGGCGGATCCTGGGGCGAGGGGGGGTTTGGGGTTAACCCCCCCCCCCTTGCAAATTAAAAGAAACAGTTTTGCTGAATCCGTTTAAAAAATATAAGTGAAGAAAAACAAACGTTAAAGAGCTATTAACGTCGTTGATCCCAAGATCTTATTAATATAGACATAACATTAGCTGACAGAAACAAATTCGAGAGCTTGCAGCTGTCCAAAATATCCCTCTAATTAATGCAAAAATATCATCCACAACACTATCAGTAACAAACCACCTCATATCAACCTTCAGGTTGATTTCCTCAATTTCCCACAACTTTCGTCACCCTCCTCACGCTCCTCTCTCTCAACGTCATGGATATTTCCTTTTTACCATTGTCCCCCCACTATACATACTTCTCTACACCTCCCTATTCTTTTGCTTCTGCATGCAAGAATAAAGACTCGATAAGCAACCCCCCATTAAATAAATAAGCTCCATTGAATAATAATGCCTCCCTCTCTTCCCCCTTCTCAACGCTTTTGGTTTATATAAAGATATTAATTTTCTCCTCAATTTGCATTTAATTCAGATTTTTTGCCAACTGTCACGATCATGAATACGATCGCGAACATTAACTGTATGCGCCGTGTGGCGTGAGTTTGTACTCTTGCGTATGTGTACGCTCTTTTTCTTTTCCTGGCTTGTGCCGAAATAATACCTTGTGGTATATACGTTGATTGAGGTGATAGAGAACAATAATTTTACTAAATATTTCTTTATTATCTTTATACGTGTGCACCGAACGACGACCATGTCGGAACAACAATGAAGAAGCAGGATGTCTTCTTCTCGAGAGAGCGGAAATGCGGTATGCGCGCGCTCCCCTTCGGTGGCATATTAACTAATGGATGTTACCGGCAGTGGGTACAAGCAAATTAAAATGAGAGACATGAAGCGTAGCGTGTACATTAACCTTCTATTCAATTTAAGTCGTTAAAAATTTTACAATGGAATTGCCACTCAATCTTCAACAAACTCTAATAAATAATTTTGACATTGTTTTCTTATTCGAAACCTGGCTTGGTCCTTCTCAATCTATATCCTTCCCTAATTGCATAGTCAGAAAAGACAGTCCTATTCATAACTTTGGAGGTTTAGCTATAATTATTAAAGATTCCATTCCTTTCAAAATAGTTGAGGACCCCTTCTCTATCCCAAATAGGTTGGATTCTCAGGTGGTTTGTATTCCACCGGGCAACATATATATGTCTCTTCTTATACTATCAATTTATAGATACCCCAGAGGCTCTATTTCTGTTAATGAATGGAATAATCTCTTCCAATTATCTTCTTCATACTCTTCACCGATTATTCTTAGAGATAATTTTTAATTGTCACTATACAGAATGGGGCTGTGAATGCTCGGATTATTCAGGGCTTAAGGGAGGATTTCAGTGTAACCGGTCAAAAAAGGTGATTTTTTGAAAAATTTTGTTGAGAAAACTATAAATGATATTGAATTAATTTTTGGGGAATATAAAAAGGCATCTTTAAACAAGAAGAAAATTTGTTATTTTTTAATTTTTCTATTTATTTGTCAATTTGGCGTATAATTTTGTGACACAATGTCGGTGACGCATCGGTTGTCGGCGTGCAATGTAGCAACGAATTGAGTCATCTGAAAGCAAAAAACGAAGTTTTCCCTTAAAGTAGTTCCCTTAATAAATTCCGCTGGGATTATATATAAGAGGGTTATCTGAAAAGTTTCCGACCTCAACATGAAGATGGCAGCACTCGTAACAAAAGTTGGGGAATGTGTTTGCGCATGCTTTGAAAGGTACTCACCAAAATTTCAGCCATTTTGGACGCGCAGTTGTTGTTTGACAATCATTTGAGTGAGTCGATGTGAGTGTTTTTGTGAAAATGGAAAAAATCGAGTATCGAGCTGTCATTAAATATTTGTTTTTGAAAGGCAATACGCCTACGCAAATCAAAGACGAGTTGGACGCTATGTACGGGGACTCTGCACCATCATTTACCACCGTGAAATTTTGGGCTGCTGAATTTAAACGTGGCCGTACCAGCTTGGGTGACGATGAACGTTCGGGACGTCCAAAAACTGCAACCACTGACGATAATATCGCTCAAGTTCACCAAATGGTGCTAGACAACCGTCGAATTAAAGTTAGAGAGATAGCAGAGGCTATGAACATGTCCAAAGAACGTGTTTGTCACATATTGAATCAAGATTTAGGCATGAGAAAGCTGTCCGCGCGTTGGGTGCCGCGTTTGCTCACTTTGGACCAAAAACGTGTTCGAATGAACATTTCCAACGCTCTGTTGGCGCAGTTTAGGCGCAATAAATCAGAGTTTTGGCGCCGATTAATTACTGTAGATGAAACTTGGATACACCATTATACTCCAGAAACAAAAACACAGTCAAAACAGTGGACTGCGAAGGGGGAATCGGCTCCAAAAAAAGCAAAGGTTGTTCCTTCGGCTGGGAAAGTGATGGCAACTGTTTTCTGGGATAGTCATGGAGTTATCTTAATCGATTATCTTCAAAAAGGAAAAACCATTACAGGAGCATACTACGCATCAGTACTTGACAAGCTGAACGCAGAAATTGCGGAAAAACGGCCACATTTGCAGAAAAAAAAAATTTTGTTTCACCAAGACAATGCGCCGTCTCACACCTCAGCGGTTGCCATGGCGAAAATCCACGAATTACGGTTTGAACTGCTTGACCACCCTCCTTACTCACCAGATCTAGCCCCAAGCGACTTTTTTTTGTTCCCTAAGCTAAAAGTTGCGCTCGGAGGACAGAGATTTTCGTCGAATGAGGAGGCCATCACCTTCGTAAATAACTATTTTGCAGAGAAAGACGCCGAGTACTATTTGGACGGGTTGAAGAGATGGGAGCATCGCTGGGAGAAGTGTATAGACTTACAAGGAGACTATGTAGAAAAATAAAAATTAATTTGAAGAAAAAATGTCTTGTATCTTTGTTAGGTCGGAAACTTTTCAGACAACCCTCGTATATGCTGTTAGGGCCATTCCACGCCATTCGTTGCCAGTTGATAATTGCGGATTGACCAATCCGATTGGTATCTGATGTAGCGGGATGTCCGTGGAATAAGTCACCAGTATATGTATTATGTTATTATTTTCGTGTCGGGTCATTGTCGTGTTTTCGTGTATGCTTATCTGTCCGTTGCCTCGATTTTATTATATACTTTTGACGAAACGTGCCATGCCGTGATGGCTTCATTTGAAAGGATAAGCGTTTTAACTGAGTGTTTATAAACGGCGACAGCTCGGTCGAACGCGTCTTTCTCTCTGAGAATTTACAAAATAATAATAAAGAGAGTATACGATTTCTGAGATTTAGAAAGAGTTAAGAGTTTGAATAGAATATACATCTCTCTTTTATCGACATCCTATCGACTACAGTTATCAGAAGTGGGATTGTGAATCTGTGTCGACCGCTCAGCTGTGAGAAGTGCAGTATGAACGAGCTACGGGGCAGTGATTTCACGGTGGTCGAACTGAAGGAGGGTCTGCGTGCGAGGGGACTGCCGACCGGAAGAACGAAGGCTGAGCTGATCCAGAGGATGGGCGACGGCGGCTCGGGCGTGTGGATGGCGTTGAGCAGGCAGCTGGAGTCGTCGCGCTCGGCCGGGACGTCGGCCTCGAACGACGCGCGAGGTGTTGGCGCGGTAGAGGTCGAGGAAGAGCGGACCGCGGCGGTGCGAGAGCAAGGAGCTGCCTCGCCCGCGTGGTCGGGGGATCGCGAGCGGATCGCGGTGGCGCGCGAGAAACGAGGATGCGTTCCGCGTATGGAGGACCTGGAGCGCGCGGAGTTAAATCTTTTGCGGAGAGAGAGAGAGAACTGTGGGAGATAGAAAGATCGCTTTTAAGAAGAGAGAGAGAGAGCTGTCCCGCGACTCGTCGGTTGCATCGACGGGGGTGTTCGGCGGTGGAGTCAGGGGCGTTAAAGAATTGCTCCCGGAGTTTGACGTGAGTGACAACACATTCTGGCGGTGGAGAAGTCAACTCGAGCTTTTGAGAGACACGTATCAACTCGATGAGAACGCGACAAGGATTTTGATCGGCTCGCGTCTGCAGGGACGCGCATTGACATGGTTCTATTCAAGAACCGAATATTTAACATTACGTATCGAGGAACTCTTAGAGGAGATGAGGCAGATGTTTGATTTGCGCCCAGGCAAATTGGTTCTCCGGAGGGAATTCGAGGCTCGTGTGTGGAAGGGGAACGAGCTGTTCTGCGACTACTGCCACGAGAAGGTGATCCTCGCGAATCGTGTCCCGGTGGCTGAGGACGAGCTCCTCGATTACATCATCGAGGGCATAACGGATGTGCGGCTGCGGAATCAGGCGCGCCTATATCGTCGTTGAGCGGGAAGACAGGAGGACGGGATCAACCGGAGGAGCGAGATGGAGAGGAGGCAGCGCAGGGCCGGTTGTCGGCGAGGGGTCGCGCCGGACGGGGAACCAAGGAGCCGGAAAGGAAGCGGAAGCTGGCGGAACGACAGAGCGGATGCGTGCGAGATGCTTTGGGTGCGGTGAGTCGGGGCACATAGCGGCGCGGTGCGAGCGGCCGCCGACGGAGCGCACGTGTTATATTTGCGGGATGGCGGGGCACTTAACGGCGGGATGTCCCAACGCAGGGGCCCGACGGACGCGGGGCCATCGGCAAGGTCAGCGGAGATCTTGACGATTGTGTCGGGGGGCGTCGCGTTCCCGGAGCCTTATATGATAGATGTAAGCATTACAGCGGTGGATGGACGCGCGAATTATGATCGCATTGACGGCGCGGTAATTGACTCGGGGTCACCAATGAGCCTAATTAAAAGCAGTAGTATCCCGGCCGAATTATGTTTGCCGGTCGAGAAGGACATAGGGCGGTTTTATGGGATCAATGGCTCGTTGCTTTGTATTAATGGCATTTTTCCGAGTAGAATAAGGACCCAGGGCGTCGGTATGGAGATAAAATTTTACACCGTTCCGGACGACGCGATACCCTTCAATATCCTCCTGGGTAGGGATTTCTTGACCAGTCCCTTGATTCGGGTCACTTTCGGGCGAAGTGTCGAGGTAGTAGCGGCCGGGGAGACGAGCGCCGTCGAGAGTATCGGCGATTCGGTTGACGTGCGGGACGAGCTGCAAATTAACGCAGCCGTCGGCGAAGAAAATATAAAAAAAATTTGTGAACCATACGAATCGTGCTATCCCGGAGACTCACATGCGGAAAACGATGCGCTTGACCTTGTAGCGAGCGTTCCGTTGAGGAGCGAGCGGCCGATGTATTCGCGCCCGCGTGAGACGTCATTTGCGGACAGGAAGGCTTTTATTCATCGATGAAATAAGAAATATTTTTCAATTTTTGAATTAGAGGATGGATCCCCCCATGTACGCGGCGACAATGGAGTGCACGTCGTTCGTGACGCCGTCCAGACAACGCGAATATTGGCGGATGCTCTTCGGGCTGACAAACGCGCCGCGCGTATTTCGGCGTTTTATTTGTATGATGCGCGCGTCATTGGTCCAAGAAAATAGGATCTTGCCTTATATGTGAAGTTATTATTATGGTCAGTTTCTCGGACATGCGCTCGTCTGAGATGCAACAAATGTGTGTTTTGATGTACTTCGCGTCATTGATGACTATGTTAGGCCGGGACGGCCTAATGTCAGAATGGCCGAACTATTAGCGGTATCTGATGTAGCGGGATGTCCGTGGAATAAGTCACCAGTATATGTATTATGTTATTATTTTCGTATCGGGTCATTGTCGTGTTTTCGTGTATGCTTATCTGTCCGTTGCCGATTTTATTGTATACTTTTGACGAAACGTGTCATGCCGTGATTGGCTTCATTTGAAAGGATAAGCGTTTTAACTGAGTGTTTATAAACGGCGACCGCTCGGTCGAACGCGTCTCTCTCTCTGAGAATTTACAAGAGTAATAATAATAAAGAGTTTATACGATTTCTGAGATTTAGAAAGAGTTAAGAGTTTGAATAGAATATACATCTCTCTCCTATCGACATCCTATCGACATCCTATCGACTACAATACTAAATATGAAAAATTGTTACAATCGCAAAAAAAATTTTTTGATTAAAAAATCAATCTTTTATTGTTAATAAAAATGTTATAAATAAACAATAAAATTATAATTGTTAGTATAATCCCAGGAGAAAACTATAAGCAATCGAACCGTACTTTGCAAAAGTCATTTAGTAGATTACTTTTTTAATTATCCTGCACGTTGGAAAATGTAGTTTCGAGAAAAACGCGTTTACCTCTTCGTTATTTGATATTTTCATGATACTTACAGTTGAATAATGCTCAGTCAGCTATTCCAGATCCATACAGAATGCCTTCTTCTACCTCGAAGAATTCTTTTTCAGTAATTTTCATCATTTTTCTGGCCGAACTTCTTTGGTGCTTTCCAAAGTACGGAGCTCCGTTCTCTGTAGTTGTTTGTTATTCTGTAAATCAACGAATATTTTACACTATTGTCCAATCACGATGCCCATCGTTTCCATTATTTTTAAGATAGGATAATATCCTTCGTTGAAGATCGCAGTGATGAGAAAAGTAGCAATTTCAATTGTTTTTGCGCCACAGTGAAGATGTTTTGGAGCCAGACGCCAAAGATTTGCGTTGAAACTTTCGTTTGAATTCTGTGTATATCCGCCTAAACATCTTTCTAATAGATCATTCTTGGACAGATCTTGAAAAATTGGCAACAAAGCTCTTGAACATCCTTGTGAAAAGCAGGCGGATATTCACATTTATTAAGTTCTCCAATTGCTTCTGCTACTCGCCACCAACTTTCAGCTCCCGATGGACAGTTCTCATGTTGCGGTCTTCTATCGGTTGAACATAAGTGATAGTAAGTAGCCATGATGGCTTTTTTTATCTCTGCAATGACGGAATCCGGATGTCTTCTTATCGCTAATCTATAGTATGTCGTCAATTTTTTTATTAATACGTCTGTTAATTTTCCTTTTCCACCGAATTTCGCCCTTTTTTAATATTTTTCAGGCGAATACCCATTCTTTTTTCGACGTGTCCAACACATTTACTTTTTTTCTTTTTTTATTTGTGAAAAAGCATTAAAAACAGTAAAAATTTCAATAAACCGATAACCATGAGTCTGACTTAAAATTACATCCTCATCTAAAATTTTCAATTTTTGGCGCAGAACTTGTTGCTTCAGTTTCCATTTCCATAGTAAACCGATTTCCGTGAAACGATTTTTTTCGCGGTCTTGATGGACGATAAGTAGATTCTTTCGTACACTTTCAAGGCATATTTTCAGTCAAATATTTACGTTTGCTCAAGCCGAGATTCGAAAAAAAACTGAGGACGGTTACTAAGATCAAAACGGAAGACGGTTACTGTGCTAGCAAAACAAGTTTTGCACACACACAAAAATATAAACGCACATTTATACGCTCAGATATAGTCAAATACTATAGTTGAGTAGATATAAATAGAAATATATTGTTCCGACAACAATAGAATGCCGAAGAAACCGTCAATCTGGTAGATTTATACCTGCAGCAACTGCCTGCTGAACCGATCCTGAGCGCTTCTCACTAAAACGGTTGTAACTTCGTCAATATTGAGAATTTGACAATAACACTTTGGAAATATATTCTTCAAAACATATACTATTTATTTATGTAAAAAATCGATTCTTTTACCTACTAGACAACACAAGCGCGCGCTGCGCGCGCGCCATTTCATTTAAAGATTTTATTTAATTTTATTTAATTTTATTTTAAACAACTGTTGAAACTGTTAACCTTCGCGATAACAGCCGTTCAATGCTACGAATATAATGCACAACGCGAATCGAAACAGCCAATTAGCATCGCGGAAAAGAGGCAACAATACTTCGAGATTTTCGAGAATCGACTTAACATGCCTTTTTAGAAATTTTTCATTTAAAGATTTTATTTAATTTTATTTGATTTTATTTTAAACAACTGTCGAAACTGTTAACCTTCGCGATGACAGCCGTTCAATGCTACGAATATAACGCACAATGCAAATCGAAACAGCCAATTAGCATCGCGGAAAAGAGACAACAATTTAATACTTCGAGATTTTCGAGAATCAGATTATCTCCTCCCTTTTCGCAGAACACGCATTTCCAATCCTTCTCATCTAACCAATATTTGTTTTCCTCCTTCATATTTCCACATCTCAATCTCGCTAATGCTATAATCCCTTTTCCGTTTCCACACTTGTCTAGACAATCTTTTTCTAAATAATTTGAAATTCTCCTTAACGCTTCTAACTCTCTATATTCCTTATTGTACCTTGCCTCTCTAATCTTACCTTCCTCTGTTTGTCTCTGTACATCTCTTTCCCTGTCTATTATACTTTTCTCAATACTATATTCATTTTCTATTATATGCTCCAATACCGCAACTCCCCACCCATTTCTATTATAATACCTCTCCCTCTCCTCACTATATTGATCCTCCCAATTACTCTTCTTTTTCTCTTCCCAACATCTCTTTACCCATCTATGCTCTTCCATTTCTTTTATCTTTTCCTCGTACCTTCTGGCTCTTAAACCCCAATTTACTTTTAATTTTTCTATCCCTACTTCTCTTGTTATTATATACCTTGGTGTACACAAAAATCTAATTTAAATAACCATCTTGCGTAGTCAAGTCTAATTTTTTCCAATTCCTTTTTTTCTTCCCATCCCCATATCTCAACCCCGTATGCCATCACACTTTCTACTAGATATCTAAAGAGCATCCATCTTCTACTAAAGTCCTATCTGCAGATCCTTTCTCCTATACCCCAAACCTTATTTGCCGCTAATCTACCTTTCCTCGCTAGATCCTTAATATGTTCGTAATAGTCTCCTTTCTTGTTGAATAAAAATCCTAGGTATTTAAAACTCTGTACCTCCTCAATCTCTTCTTTACCCCATCTCCATTTCTTAATTTTTTCTTTTCTTTTCCTGTTAATAAATACTAATACCTTTGTTTTATCTGCGTTTAACTTTAAGCTTCTATCCTTGCAAAACCTCTTAAAAATAGCCATCATTTCCAACAATGCCTCCCTATTTTTTGCTAACAATACCATATCATCCGCATACGCTAACGTCCAAATCCTCTCTTTCCCTAAAGGTACTCCTCCTATTCCTTTATTTTTCATATACCTATCAATGTCCGCTATATGTAAATTAAAGAGAAGTGGACTCAATACGCATCCCTGCCTTACTCCTTTTGTAACTTCAAATATGCCCGATAATCCTTCCTTGGTTCTTATTGTCATTGTCGTTGTTTCGTATATATTCTTCAGTCTTTTTTCTTATCAATCCGCTTTCTATCTCCTTCTCTTCTAAAATCTCCCATAGTTTTTTTGTCAACATTATCAAACGCAGCCTTGAAATCCACGAACATAGCGTATACCTTCCTTTCTTTTCTTCCTTTATCTCTTTGCACAATGTGATTTAGAATGAATATGTTATCAACTGTTCCTCTTCCTTTTCTGAAACCTCCTTGACTTTCCTTTTGGTAATAGATTTCTTATCTTTACTGATTCTTCCAGCCTTCTTCTTAATATTTCCGCATAGATCTTATACGCTGAACACAGTAAGGATATCCCTCTGTAGTTCTCTGCCTTCTCTCTATCCCCTTTCTTATATATCGGTACAACCACACTTGTCTTCCATTCTTCTGGGACACGCCCGCTTTTCCATACCTTCTTCATTAATTCTAATACGCCGTTTTTTATTGTTATCCCTCCGAATCTCCAAGCCTCCATGGGTATTTCATCTATTCCTGCTGCCTTCTTCAACTTAAGCCTTTTTACTGCCGCACTTATTTCCTCCTTATTAAAAGTGTATATAATAATTGCTTTCCATTTACATCAAAACTCAGATAATTCTCATTTGTGACGTCATAACTCAGTTGAATGCACGTTCTTTTTGACGCTGAGAAAGTGAGATTCAACTGAGTTTTTGCCACAGATGTCTATATTAAACCTAGATCGCTACTCTGTCAAAAAAGCTGAGGCATGACACCTTACAACAAAATGGCAGCGATGCATCTGTATTAGTTCATATATAATATCTTACAAAATTGACAGTCTGTGTGTTTGTGTTAATGCATATGTGATATTCGGCGATACCATGGCAACAGTCATTTTGTTGTAAGGTGTCATAGCCAAAACCCACTGATCTCTATACTAACTGGATAGACTATATCCTATTAAAGCATTCTGAATTGAAAGCTCACTCAGCGCCTCGGAATGTTCAATAAGGTACTAAATACTGTCATGACACTGCGCTGTCGATAAAAATAAATTAGAGGGGTTATTTAACCGAGTGCAGTCTGAAAATTAAATTATTATTTTCAATTCCATAAACAAAAAAAATGAAATAAAACAGAGAATTTTTAATTTGTAGTCAAGTTCAAATATAAAATCATATAAACAATTATTTTGCAGCAAGCAAATAATTTATTAACTCAAATTTATATTTAATTATATTAATTAGTTAATTAAATTAATGAATAATACTAATTAAATTAGAATAAAATTAATAAAATTAATTATTAAATATTCTCCTAAGTATGAAATTACATTTTAGGTATAAAATATGATTTTGTATATAATAAAATTTTATATAATATTAATCTAATATAAATAATATATATAATAATTTTTTAAACAACAATAACGAGACACAAAAAATTACTTATTGGTTATAAGACAGGATAAATATCCAACTGTCAAATCACTCTCACTATTCACCATTATTACCAGCAGAACGCAGTGTTTAGTACCTAATTGAACATTCCGAGGCGCTGAAGATCATATAGACCGACTTTTAAGTTTAAACTTGAGCTCGGTCTTAAGTAAGCAAATAACGTTGCATAGATCAATCTTAAGAGCGAAATGGCATTATTCAATACACAGTTCTTTCTTAAGATTTGTCTTGAGCTTGTCTTCGTCAAGTCCAGTAAATAGTCGACTTGAGACGGATTTGACAGGTTATGTGTCACATTACATTGTGCGAGTTGTGAGTCACCACTGGTGACATTCACTCGCGAGTAGAATCACTAGCACGGAGGATATTCCTCCGTGGTCACTAGAGTCTGCCGTGAGAGAGACCGTAGACCGTTGTCGTTTGTCGTCCACGGACGGGAACGGACGTGTTCTCATTATATCCTTTGTTAGGACTTATTTTTTTGAAAACCCATCAAGCTCATTTATACCAGCTCAAAACTAATACAGAAGATAATCTGGCAGCTTCAACAGACGAAGAGCTCGAGGGGACTTTCATCAATCATAACTTCTCGCAGCAGGTTAATAAAATTTGTTAATAAAATTTAGGTTTTAAAACAGCGTTTTGTCTGCTTCATAGACATATTAACATAGACTGCTCATAAGGGTAGTGAGGGCGTCCTCCTGAGGGAAAAAGACAGCATGAATTTACTTGGGTGTCTGTTTTCTTCTGGAGTGGACGTGAACCTATAACCTAACCTAACCTTTCATACTATCCTTTTTCCTCAGACACCCAAATTCATGCTATCTTTTTCCCTCAAAAGGACGCCCCCATCACCCTTATAAGCAGTCTTGAGCAGTCTATGTTAATATGTCTATGGTCTGCTTAAACTAAATGAGTTCCTGTATAAATTATATTTTTACAACATATCGCTCATTAAATACCACAACGTCATAACTCCAAAATTATCTTTTTTGAGTTGTCTGCAAATAAAGAATTCTGATGAGAATTCAATACACTGAGTGAATAGCTAATGATACTTTTATTCCTCTACAATCAGTAGATGATTAAATCGTTACATCAAAATCGCATATCAAGATGACATTACAAAATTTATATTATTTAAAACATTCAAACTAGAAAACTTTGTTTTTTGAGTTATGACGTTAAATTCAATGAGCGATGTAGGTATATTCTCTTAAAACAAATTACTATTACTATAATCACAGGTTGTCTCGCTGGATGAAGAACATGTGCTCTTGTCCACACATTCCTAACAGCTATTATCCTACTTATTCCTTGATGTGAAAGCTCCATACAAGTTCCATAAAAGTCCTGATAAAAGTGTTAAACGAAAATTTTTTCCAATGGCAACTAAAAGAGTTATTTATTCTGATTTAGAGAAAAAGGTGTTTCTCGAAATTTTAAAAAAAGTATAAGCATACTATTGAATCAAAAGGAACAAATTCGTTAACGTTAAAAGAAAAATCAGAGGCTTGGTCTATGATTACACAAGAATATAATGAGTCTTCATTAATTTATAATAAGGTATTTTAAGAATATTTCATACAGCAGTTCCTCGAATTTGTCATTTTCTTAATATTACAATGTTTTATGTTGCAGAGAGATGTTTCACAATTAAAGAAATACTGGTCTTGAAACAACAAAACAAGAACATTTTAACAGCTGAAAGACAAGCAAGATTTCTTACTGGTGGAGGGCCAGAAAAAAATGTTGGTGAAGTTGATTCAGATGTTTTGAACATAATACCTAGCCTTATGACTACAGCACCAACAATGTCTTCGAGTAATTTTACAAGGAATGAGTCTATAGGTACTGTTAAAATGTTTTTAAATAATACATGCATATAAATGTTAATGAAATTATTTGTCAAACGAATGAATAACATTGATTATTTTAGATCGACAAAAACAAATTTTCAAAGCAGTTAAGCAAAATAATATAACAACACTAAACGAATTTGATAATGAACATTTGAAGAAAACACAAGTACCATCAACTTCATCATGCAGTCAACATGAATCAGCATCTGACTTAAATAAGCTAAAAATTAATTAATTTACAATCACAAATGGTAGTTTTTCTTATTCCTTATATTATTCACATATCGATTTAATATTCATTTATTATTGATACGATTAGTATTATGTTAATTGTATATTTATTTTTTCAGATACTAATATAATGATCATAGACGGGGACGAAGATGAAGAAGCTCAATATTCAATTGTTCATGTAGAAGATGTTGAAGATAATACACAGAAAGCACCTAATAATCAATCTGGTAAGAAAATACCAAACGTTATTTAAAACTAAATACTGTTTAAAAAAAATACTCTTAACATTTAAATGCAACTTAAAATTATGTTTTAGATGTAATGACTATTGAAAGAAATAATATATATCTTGATTCAAAGAGAACAAATCATACGGACTCATTAAACTCTAAATCAAAAAAGTCGAAAGTGGACAGAAATAACGTAATATGTGAAAAAGAATTAGAGTTAGCAAATATTAAGATCAATCATGAAATCGAAATATGTAAATTAAGAAAGCAACGTGAAGAGTTCATAAATGAATTGACAATTAGAAAATTATTATTAGAGGAAAAAGAATTAAAAGAGTGAGTAAAATTAGCGAAGTTTCGTGCTCAAAAAGAGATGTAAGTAATTACTTTTTTTTATTAAATAATTAAATAATTTATCAAACATAAAGATCGACCATCGGTCTGCAGACAATCACACAAAAATTATTATTAGGTACCAAGATCCGCTGCAGACCGATAGTCGATCTCATCTTTATGTTTGACATTTTCATTGGTCAT
Organism: Prenolepis imparis; assembly: GCF_030444845.1. NCBI lineage: Eukaryota > Metazoa > Arthropoda > Insecta > Hymenoptera > Formicidae > Prenolepis > Prenolepis imparis. The sequence continues at coordinate 4,578,469 of NW_028141161.1, forward strand.
TTATCATTTATCATTGTAAATAATTTATATTTTTTTATTTTAGGGGACATCATTATTTTTCAGCTGATGATAAGTAAATGATTACATAGGGTACTTTCCAATTCATACATGATGCGCATGAAGTGACAGAAAATTTATAATATGCATGACATAAACTATATTTTTATATGAAAATAAAAATGCTATTAAATATCAAATCATATAATAATGTGTATTATATTAAATTCCTTCCTTTCTTTAATTCCTTCCCTTTTTTGTATATATGATTTGGTATGGATATTTTTAGATTGTCAATTGTTCATTAATTATGTTAATCAAATCTGCAGTTTCATCTTTCGCCTTTCATTTCACGCATAGTATTTCGAAAAATAAAAAGAAGCAATTAAAACCGTACAATTTATTCTTTATAAAAGGTAAGTACTACAGATTTTTTACAGATATACATATATACATAATAACATTCTTATATATGTAACTTATATCCATAATAATATATATGACCGTATAAACATAACATATTGTATATTACTATTAATCACTATTACTATACATTTTAGATAAGAACATGCAATTAAACAATATATGTGGTCAATTTGACATAAATTTATTTGACAATTCTGATTTATCTTCTGATTCATCTTCGGATGACGAGAATAATGAAATTCGAATAATACGTGTAAAACGATATATTCGAGATACGATGAATCCATTCACTGCCTACTACGAACATGAATTTCATCTTAGATATAGATTTTCTAAAAATTGTGTTATGAACGGATTACTGCCTTTAGTTGTCGAAAGTTTAACAAAGCCTGATATGCGAGGTCTACCTATTGATCCAGTTATCTAATTGCTCATTTGGTTACGATTTTATGCTACTGGCAATTTTCAGGTAATTTTCTATATTGCATCTTCAAACATTAAAGACAAACGGTACAAATATTTTTAAAATATTGTTTCATAATTTATTTTATTATTTAGACAGTAAATGGAGATCTCATGATATTACCACAACCGACAATAAGCAGGATTGTGTTTAGAGTAACGGTTGTATTAGCAGCTTACCTAAACACTTATGTAAAATTTACAACAAACCAAGCAGCCATTCAGGAAAATCGAAGACTCTTTAAAGAATTAGGGTATGGACAAGGAGCTATCGGACTTCCTCATATTGATGGAGCGATAGACTGCACCCATGTAAGACTAGTAGGTAACAATTTTAGAGGACTTGCTGAAACATACAGAAACAGAAAAGGATATTTTTCTTTAAATGTCTAGGTAAAAACATGAAGCTGAATAATATATATAAGAGTGCGAAAAACATAGTAATGCAAATCAAGTTTTTTAAACTATTGATTTGTGTGTATAAGTGCAATCTATACATTGTATAGCACGCATCTATACAATCAGTATTTTACAAAACTTGACTTACGTTCATGCTCTAAATAAAAAAAGTGAATAGAAATATTGTAATGTGCAAAAAAGAATAACAATTAGCGAATATTTAAATTAATTATGAAATCGAAATGTGTCAATTAAGACAGCAACGTGAAGAATTTATAAATAAAATGACAAAATATTATTATTAGAAGAAAAAGAACTAATAATATTTTTCAAATATTATTCTCTTTCTGTAAAAGGCTATTGTGGGACCACGAATGGAATTTTTGGACCTTGTCCCAGAATGGCCTGGAAGTCAACACGACAACTGAATCTTCCAAAATTCTCGAGTTTTTATGCGATATCAACAACGCGAATTGGCAGGAATGTTGGTTGGGGATGCAGGATATCCTTGTCTCCCATTTCTCTTGACACCCTTTAGAAATCCACAGAATGAAGAAGAACAGAGGTAGAGTAATTTTAAATAAATTTATTTAAATAAATTTAAATAACCATAGAAAGATAAAAATTGGGCAAAGAGATAACAACGCGGTTATTAGTGCGTGAAAAGTCAGAAAGACAATAATTTAATATTCTTAAAGATACATTAAGCGCGAACGTTTCGGCTTATGTAACATTTAATTTTGCAGAGACCTAAATTTAATTGTTGTTAAATTTAAATTTAAATAAATATATAATCATACGCCGTTAAAAATTTAATATTATATAATAAGAATATATAATAAATAATATCTATTTTCATTATATACAGATATAATCAAATTCAATCACGAACGAGAATGGTTGTGGAGAGAACGTTTGGAGTTTGGAATAAGAGACGATTTCCTTGTTTAGCTAGAGGATTATCTTTAAAACTAATAACATGTACAGCAGTTGTATCAGCTTGTGCAGTTTTGCACAATTTATCCTTACAATTTAGAGATATTCTCCCAGAAGAACCAGATGACGATGCAATTGAAAATGAAAATGTCGAAGAATTGCATCATAATGATCCTCATTGGCAGCCTGCTGATGGATTTATTGTTAGGCAGAACGTAGTTCGTGATTTTGTTCCAGTAATTCACGAACAATATCCTCTATTTTACATTTCCATACGTTTGTTGTCTTGCAAGATCCATTGAGATCTAATGACCCTCGCACACTGGACGCGATAAGTGATATCCAATGAGAGTTCTGCTTTTTCCATCATGACAATGTAATGTCCAAAAATACAGAGCTCTCATTGGATATCGCTCATCGCTCATCGCATTTAGTATGCGAGAACCTCTAGATCCTCATCTGAAAAATAATTGTTCTCCTCTAAAATAAAATAAAAAAGTTTATAAATCATTACATTATGTAAATATGTAATAAAAAAAGAATACTTATATTATGGCCCTCTTCCTGCATGTAGCTGGGGGGGGGATCGCTTTTCGCACTCCACCGGTGCCCCCCAACGCAGAGCGATATCCCGTATTTTCAGAGAAATCCCATCTCGAAATGGGGGATAGATTCAGAATCTCCGTTAACACCAACCATCAACCATGTTATCGTAGACCCATCGCAATGCCATAGCTTGATCAAGAATTTCATAGTTTCCAGGGCTATATTCATTTCCATTAGAGAAAACCTAAAAACACAATGAAAGATTAATTTTTTGTTAATATATAATATTCCACAATTTTTTACATGCAAAATGTAATAGGTAATACTTATAATCACTACTAATAACTACTTATAATTTTCATATTTATTTTTTATTTGTTCTTCAGGATTCCAGTTTCGCAATGTTACTGTGTGTGTAATAAGTGTGTATATTATCCATTCACTGAAAACACAATCCTCATTATAATTTAAGTCAGTGCTGGGATTTACTTGCCATTTACGGCGAGATTTCGAGACGCACGCCTCTTGCCCCCCACTCCTCGCTCGCGCCATAACAACGCAGCGCCGGCCGCTCGTAACTAAGGAGCGCGGCACATAGTCTCAGGAACGTGCGTATCAAACGTAATAGCACAATTAGGATTCTAATAGCAAAAGAACACATATACGTGATTAATAATAGAATAATAACTATTTGTATTATTAATACAAAATAAAAGATTGAATAGAAAATTTTAATAATAACTTTTGCTATTAGAATGCTAATTGTGCTATTACGTTTGATACGCACGTTCCTGAGACCATGTGCCGCGCTCCTTAGTTACGAGCGGCCGGCGCTGCGTTGCTATGGCGCGAGCGAGGAGTGGGGGGCAAGAAGCGTGCGTCTCGAAATCTCGCCGTAAATGGCAAGTAAATCCCAGCACTGATTTAAGTAATAGTATCATTATATGATTTGACAATGTCACGTGCAATGTTACAAAACGATTGACTTTATTTTTAACCTTACGTCGGGCGCGCATAAACGACTTATTATGAATTTGCTCTCTTAACAGTAACGCATATGACTGATAAGAATAGAATATAATGTATCAAATTAAAACGTAATAGCGTTCTAAAAAACTAGCTAATATATATTTTTTACTTTACTTTACAAGTTTCTTCTTCTAATTCTATTCCCTTGGCTGCGCTTCTGTTCAGGAGTCGATTAGACCAAGCTGGTAGTCATGATGATTATAAACGCGAATGGATTTATATAAAACTTACACAAATTTCTTGTTTCAACGGCACTCGTATTTCAGAGAAATAGAACACGTGTATATACCTTTGTACAATACACACGGAATATCTCGTCGTGTTATGCAGCGTTTTCATATAAATTCTTGTAGATCTTTATTATAATTGGTCAAAAAGCTTGGAATCCCGAACATTACCGAAGATGTATTCTTAAGGGTCGGCAGGCGACCCAGGCAAACTCCGAATTGATGTTGGAGACCTCGCGCGGTGACAACGCGAAACTCCGGTTTCAGTGTTACCAACGTTGAAAAACCAATTTCAGGTTCTATGTAGTGGTGTATATCCGTACACGTACACACTATTGCATTGCTCACGCGGACGCACGGTAGAGAGACAAGGATCGATAATCACGTTATCCTTGTTCCTCTACCGTGCTAATCACGTGACATGCTACACGCGAGATACGGCCTGAAAATGCTTTCTGGCCTTCCGTAGCAGAAGGCAGGAATGTAGCAAGGCTAATAAGCACCCACTTTTTGTAAATTTTATATATGCTTATGCACATATATGTGCGTATATATAACAAATAGTATCAAAAATTTATATATATGTCTCCAAATTGTACAATGATAAATAATAATGATAAAATAATAATTCGCAGAGTGAACTAATATACAACATGTAAGACACGGGCGCTTATTAGACTTGGCAATTTATTGCTTTTTTACTTCTACTTTTTTATCGATATTTTATGTATCGTCAGCGCGATAGAGAGACAAGGAGAGAACGAGTATTTTAATTCTTGTCTAACATGTAGTGGCAATTGTAGATTTATAGGCTAACAAATATGTATTACTTAATTACTTTTTGATTATATTGATGTTACTGTATAAGAATACTTGCTCCATATAAATCGTGATGTAAAGAACATACGAGTAACATATTATAAATAGCTCAATGCAAGGTGTTCGGTCTGTCACCCTGAAGACTCAAGTTCAAGTCTATCGATATGATTTTTTTTAATAATATATTAGAATATATAAAAATTATTTTAAAAAATATATTTTTAAAGGCGATTAACTTTAAGAATTTTTAAATATTGAAAAGATCAATTATTTTACAACTATCATATACATAAAAATGCAAAATAATTCCGTGAATAAATTAATGTATCCTGTAATAAATCAATAACTAATATATATATATATATATATATATCAGGGACCCGGACCAAAACCGATAACCGTTCCATAACCGTTTTTTTAGTAGAACAGAAACCGTAAACCGTATTGAAATTCTGATAAATTTATAACACCGGAACCATAACCGGACCGTTAAATTATTTCCGGTTTACGGTTCTTTTCGGTATTTTTTTCTGTTTTTGCGCAAATGACGGAAGTGTCATGATAACTGTCTCCTCGAAGTGCAATATTATACAATTATAATTATAAGAGTATTTTTGTGTCGCCAGTGAAGAATAAAATTAAGCAATTATTGTAAACGATGTTTGCTTATAACGCTTTGGTTACATCATTAACAACTTACAATTAGTCGATCACGCTATTTTGTTATCTGATGAACATTTCCATAATAAGAACTTACATATTGTTAAGGGAATCTTGTCTAATAATTGCTAAAGCAAACATAGAAATGAATATTTACATGACTTTAAATGGACAACCTTTAATATTTTACATCGTGAAACACATACTAGGAAAAGAGAGATAGCTGAAATGTTTTATATAAAAAAATTTAACAACACGATTAACCTACATAAAGACACAGAGAATTTAAACCCTATTTATGATAGAATAATAAAGGAAGTCTAACTTAGTTCGTTTTTTACCATCTATACGAAACGTTTAGTACAGATGAGAGAATTGTAACATGTTGAAAAAAGAAAAAAATTTTAAGTAAGGTATGTTTTAATCATTTACTTTATAATAATTGTTGTTTTCAACTTGGTTTGCGCTATGCTTTTATAAAATGATTCCTTCTATATAGTATTATCCTTTAATTTTAGACTTGATAAGGACCTGAACCAAAGTAGTCCCGAAACGTAGTCTGTATATTTATATATGATATCGAATTAAGAAAGATCAATTAAGCCAGTTGGGTCATTTACAATAATTGCTTAATTATAATTATTTTTATATAATATCTTCACAGCTATCATTATTGCGATAATACATACACGTTTCAGAACATTTACAAAATATCTAAATATATATATATATATAGGTATATATATAAAGTATATATAAATTATATTACTCTAAAAAATTATTATTAATTTTTATGACATGAAAATATATTTATATATGTATCTATATTATATATACCTATATCTAAATATATTTTTATGTATAATATGAAGTGTTGTTTATTTATGTCATAAAAATTAATAATAATTTTTTAAAGTAATATAATTTAGAAATTAATTTAATTAGAAAAACAAAAAGTAAAAATTTTTAAAAACCGGAACCGTAACCGAAAAAATCATAATTTAAACGGTTTCGGTTTTTTTATTTATCAAAAAACCGAAACTGGAACCGGAACAGTTATATTTTATTAAACCGTAACCGAAACCGAACCCTAATTTTGTTTCGGTCCGGATCCCTGATATATATATATATATATATATATATATATATATATATATATATTGATTACTGATTTAGAGAGATAGATTTATTACTGGATTAATTTATTTACCGAATTTTTTGCATTTATATATACAATGTGTTTGTAGTTGTAAAATTATTGAAATATTTTCAATATTTAAAAATTCTTAAGTATCGCCTTTAAAAATATATATTTTTAATAATTTCTATATATTCCAATAATAATAAATATAAAAAAATATATATATATATATACCGATAGACTTGAACTCGAGTTTTCAGGGTGATAGACCGAACACCTCCCACACAGAAAAATGATATGTATTAGATATCTGCTAGATATCTTCAATGTCTACCAGGGATATCCACAGGATATACAGAAACAGCTATTAGACATGCTATGGATATCCAAATGTCCGCCATTCGAGATCTCATAAATATCTATAGGATATCTACATAAATATCCACTAAGTATCCATACAATATCCAATGAATATCTACATAAATATTCACTAGGTATCTATACAATATCCAGTGAATATCTACAAAAATATCCACTAGGTATCCATACAATATGCAGTGGATATTTATGAAGATATCCATTAAGCATCCATACAATATCCAGTGGATATTTATGTAGATATCCATTGCATGTATACTGGATATTCATTAAATCTCTGTGTGGATATCCATTTAATGTTCCATAAATATGCATAGAATATATAGGCCAATATCCACTGGACATCTACATCAATATTCAGACGATATTTATATAGATATCTACTGGATATATAATTGATATTTATTAGATTTTGGCATGGATATCCATACAATGTTCTATATATATTTTATAAAAGATATTGGTAATAATGTTTATTAAAATTAAACAGTTTTAAATATCTTTTAAAAAAGTTTTTATTTCTTTCAATATGCATATGTATGTAATGCGTATCTCACATTCTCGTACAGAATGCGTATCTCACATTCTCTTGCTTCATTAATAAGCAGTACAAATAGAATTTAGCTAAACTTAAACGCAAATAATTAATAATTAATATTTAATCTGTTTAGCTATTTGGAACATAATACGCGTACGGATCATAATATTCTAAGATTACAGAATTTATAAATTTATGTTTAAATATGTGTATTAACAGTAGTTTAAAGCAAAACATTATATATACAGGGTGTCACTTAAAGATCGCCACTAAATACTCATTGTTAGCGTTATTTTTTAATAAAGAATTAATTGAAAAGTTCTAAGTAATTTTTGTCTATAACACTCATTAAAAGAGTGGCATCTGGCAGTGAGCACACATGATTAGCCGCACGATTCACGTGCATTAAGTTAAAGCTCGGCGCTGTTTGGCCGTATTGTACGCAATTAACTCCTTTATTAAGTATTATAGAAGAAAATTACTTACAACTTTTCGGCTAATTTTTTTCGTAAGAAATAACTATATGTACTTAGTGAGCGGCTTTAAGTGACACCTTGTATGTGTGTGTGTGTGTGTGTGTGTGTGTGTGTGTGGCGTGCGCGCGTGTGTGTATGCTTTGTATCGCTTTTAGACTCAGTCTCTTAGGAATTTACAGACATACAGGAATTTAAAAAGTTTATATATCATTTCCTCACACACACACACACACTTTCTTCCTCTCTTTCTGTCTCTTAATTCTACTTGTAATTAATTATAACGCAAAAAATATATATATATATTGCTCCAAAAGTGCACGCATACATTATATATCATACAGCATACATATAATTACATACGCTTTAACTTAACAATTACGCTTCAACTTAATCATATTTATTTATACGCTTGTAAATAACCTTGAAAAAAATAATGCAAAAATTCATATTTTAAAAACATTGATGAGGAAACATCATCGTATGTAAAATAAATAAATCAAAACTTTTAGGAAATAAAAACGTAACAATATACGTATAGATATCTCACTATAAAACTGCATCTATATAAAACTACAACATTTAATTTTATAATAAACAATGAAGTGAAAATTATCGAAATAAAGGAAATAGACAATAACAGTAATTGTATGGGTAAATAACTTCCATATTACAAATTACAATTTAGTTAGTTTGATCTAATTGGGTTGAGTCAAAATATTTAATATAACATCGTAAATTTACTATAAATCATTATTAGCAAAAGAAGCTTATTTAAAATTAATAAATATTGTATACATATTTAATAAAATGTTATTATTCAACCTTTGCAAGAGGATTTTGTGTTGATTTTTAAATATACCAATTATTCTTAATCATCTAAAATTAATCCCGTAGAATGTACAATAATACTTTTGCAGAGAAAACAAATTGATTAATTTCGTAAACAAAAAAATAGTATTTTTATACAATGCCTAGAGAGAGAGAGAGAGAGAGAGAGAGAGAGAGAGAGAGAGAGAGAGAGAGAGAGTGTTATATTGAAAGGAGTTAATCAAATACATTTACTGTTATTATCTATTTCCTTTTCGACAATTTTCACTCTCCACTATAAAATTATATAACACTGGATAGTAACATTTTCTCTTAGGACCGCAAAACTAACGAATAATACTATGAAATGAACTAACGATGATCTTTATCATCCTTATCACAATTGTCATAATTGTACGTTTGCACATTCAGTTTTTCTGGGACGCTATATAAAACATACCATATCTTTCTTCAGATGAGACTTTTCCATTATTTCGAGCGGCGATGGCAGATACGTAAACAGTGGAAATCTCACGATGAGATAGCCCATGTACGACAATTGCACTAGACACATTTGACACAAATGACAGGCACATCCACGTCATATAAGTATTCATCAGTATGCTTCTGGCATCTTATTGCTGAAACAATGAAACAAACCATTCTTTTTAGTTTGGAGTTTAATGTCTCGAAAGAATGCGCAATCTTTGAAATGTGTATACAGAACCGTGTATACAGAATTAAGACCTATAAGACAGTAATAGATAGTTATTAATAAATATATTTAACGTAAACCCTAACCTGCGTTGAATTATTTTGCCGTCGTTTCTCATTCTCAAATCTGTGTTTTGCGTGTCGGAACCAATCTTTACATTTTATTTCAAAATCTTTCTCCGTGACGCAAGGGAATGTTTTCCTGACAACTTCTGCAACAAACAAACCACAGTTTTTATAAATGTTTTATTTTCAGTGTACTTTCATACTATTTCTATTGATAGAAATGCGTCTTCGCGATATCATATTTGCAGTAAACGAAAAAAATTGTTTTCAAAAAAATTTAATTTTTAGAATATTTAATTGCCAGAATGTTTAATAAATAACCTGATCTATTTATTTAAAAATTTTAATATTTATTGATATTTCAATATCCAAATTATGTTTGATAAACACTATTTGAACTTACTAAACATTAATTTCATTATTTCCAATTGATTAAGTTTTCGTTTTCCCTTTCCTCCTACCCAACTGTATAAACTAGCAACTTCATTTGTAAAAATATATAAAAGCATTCGTTTAGACATTTCTTCATAGGTACTTCCACCAATAGCTGCCAATATATTAAACTGAAAATTTTTAAAGCATGTACAAAATGAATGATATGTTAAAAATGAATATATATATATATATATATATATATATATATATATATATATATATGTTAATATGTATATATATCACTTTACGTAACTCACCATACGTTCTTTTGAATTTTCCTCGTTTGAAGAAAGCGTACTCTGTAAAGATTCCATTTCTTCTATAGTTTTCAGAGGGAAAGACAATTTGCTTAATTCATCATCATTTGACATAGGGCTAAGACATTCTGGTGTCAGATTGCCACCATTTGAATTTATTTTAGTCGATAAAAGTTGATGTTGCTCAACAAGATTATTTATGTCAAATTTTATGTCTGCTAACATTCTCTCAATACGTTGAAGATAATCTAAGAATAACACAAATATATATAAATATAAAAATAAATTATACATATATATATATATACAGGGTGTCCGGTGGTTCGCGTAAAACCTTTCGTGGGCAGGTAGAGTGGGTCAAACCGAGTAGAAAACTACTCTACCATTTTGCGAAATTCGCAATAATTAATGAGATATTAATTAATAAAGATCGGCATAAAAATACGCGCGCCTACAAGCGCGCGGCGAGAAGAGACAGCCCAATGTTACGTTACTATGCACGCAGCGAGAAGAGACAGCCTAATGTTTTACGGTTACTAGGCACGCGACGAAATTTTTTTATGTATTGCGCTTAGCAACTGTAATATTGAACTGTCTCTTCTTGCTGCATGCATAGCGACCACGTAACACTGGGCTGTCTCTTCTCGCCGCGCGCTTGTAGGCGCGCGTATTGGTTGATCTTTATTAATTAATATCTCATTAATTATTGCGAATTTCGCAAAATGATAGAGTACTTTTCTACTCGATTTGACCCACTCTACCTGCCCATGAAAGGTTTTACGCGAACCACCGGACACCCTGTATATATTATACATTGAGATATAAAATTATGTTCTTACTTTTAATTCCAATATATTCATCTCCTTTTAGTGTATTGTCGTGTGTATCTGAAAGAGTATAAAAATTATATTATCAGTGTATATACAAATATTTATAAGATATTACAAAACAGATTTAAAATAAAAAATAATCATCTAAATAATTGCTAACAGACATCTTGTCTAAAAATGTACGATATCGAATTGTCTTACTTTTAATTGTAGTATATTCCTCATTTTCTTTTTGTGTTTCATTGTGTGCATCTCCTTTGTATGTATCTGAAAGAATATATAAAATTGTATTATGAATGTACATACATAAATTTATACGATCTTATAATACAGAAAATTGTTGAAAGTATTAAATGATCAACTAAAGATGAATTGTCTTACTTTTAATACATTCTTTAGCTTCTTTTTGTGTAATATGTTTGCTTGAATCCCCTTTGTACGTATCTAAAAGAATATATAAAATTGTAAAAGTGTAAAAAAACATGTATATATATATATATATATACATATATATTTAAGACCTTTTACAATATAGAATAAGATTATTGAGAAAATATGAGACAATATTAATATCGTGATAATTGGACGTATTTTGATATACACTGCTAGTACTAAAAATCTATAATATACGTTATACGTAATGTAAACTATAAATTTTCAATACTAACAGTGTATATCAATGCCCTATATTTATGGTTTATCAAAATTCAAAATATTCTTTAAATATGTTATTGCTCGACTATAAAGACAGATTCAAATGGTTCTTTTTTTTTAAATTTTTTTCAATGCAAACCATATTTACTGATCTCAAACATATCTCAAATATATCTCAAAAGACACGCGTGATAAAAACAATTTTAATATTACTTGTATAAACTCTAGGCGCTTTTGGATATGCTGGTAAGCATGATGGATTGCTATCATCACTTTCATCATCGGTATCGCTTTCATCATCAGTCTCAATCTGTTTTCTAGCTCTGACTTTTCTTTGTGTTTTATCATCAATATCAGTATTAACGTCGGAATTCATTTCAGCCTTTTTTACTTTACTGCGTGCTTCATTGTAGGAATCTAAAAATGATATATTATAATGATTTTTATAAACAATAGGTTTTTCATAATAGTTTGCAAACAAGACAGACAGTAAATTAAGAACTCTTGTGATACTTACCATATACACCAAATATTCGTTTAATTGGATACGTGAACCAATTGTCTTGAGGAGGTTGCCGTTTTTTTATTGCTTTAATAATATCATGATCTGTTTTATAATTAGGATACGAACATTTCTTGTCTTTTTGTATCCAATTATCAGGTACTACTTGTATTCCATCCTCAAATTCTAGTAAATGGAATAGATTGTTCGGAAGAGCCATCTTCCAAATTAAATATATTAAATCTGAAAGATAAAAATGTATAAAATGTATGCAATGTATACAATATACATATCAACGAGAAAAAGAATAGATATACGTACATTATGCAACAATGGTAGAAGTACAAATAATGTATCAGAAATGTTGAATTTTACATATTTTATTTTCAGAGAAGTTAAAGGCCAGACCGATAAATGTTCATATCCTGTCGATTTATATATTCCTAACAAGGAGGAATTACATGGTTCGGTATATAAATCACTTAAATTGATAAATTTTCGACCAATAATGAAAAGATCATTAACAGCATTACTGACAATATTTTCTATGATAACAATCGAACCATCGTTTAAACCACAGCAATTATTTGGATTATGAATAGATAGGGTAAAATCTGCTCTTGAAAATGTTGAATATCGAGGACCATTCATTCCAGGCAACACTGGGCCCGCATTGTGTATTCCATGTACACCCATTTTTCTATGTTTTTTTTCAAACGATAAGCAATGTTCCAATTCTGTCAAACGATTGTGAATTTGTTGTAAAGGACGTTCAGCTTTTCTAAGATATTGTTTTATTTTTTTTAAATAATTTTCATATCGAAAAGCGCTGAATGTATCCAGGGGTCCAAATTTTCTAACATCTTCTGCCAAATGAATAAGTGCATGTATATTGTAAGATGCATAATGTGATCCATATAAGATTATAAATGACTGCACAAAGTGTTGTAGTAAAGACTCCGCATAAGTAATATGTAAAAGATCTGGAGAACACAATAGCCGAATGGCTACGTGTAATGTTAAAAAATTATTGTAGACATCTTTTTTCATATAATTTTTCAAAACAATGGGACCAGTATATAAAAGAAAAAGTCTGAATTCTGTGGCTTTCCATAAGCTCAAAAAATTTAATTCCCGTGGTCTACGGGCAAATTCTACGGGTATCGATGATCGCATTTCAATAGACAATCTGGAAATACTGCTTATTGATTGTGCCGGCAGTCGAACATTTAATGGTCCGGATAACCAAAGATTCAAAATTTTCTTGACCACACCAATGCAAACCAAGTGCATATAATCCAATGGGATGTGACTTATCATTCCAAAATTCGGTATATCTGATAAAATACTCGACCCAGTGTGATGTTCTATCTGTCTTTGTATAAGGAAACTTTCATTTGTCCGACTAGTACAATTTATATCTGGGAAACACATTCTCCCACTAATATATTCACCTTCAGTTGTACATTTTGGACAACTAAAGTAACCGGTATGTCCTTTTGTGGCAGTTACAAAAGATTTTGCGGGTGCATCAGCAATTAATGAATCTATGGATACACGTATAGATTTTCCTTTATACTCAAGTCCTTCAGCTAGAATTTTTGCTTCATCCACAAAATCACGCAAAAATTCATTACAATCATACGGTTTCTTGGAACCATAGTAACAACCTATGATAAAAATATCAGAAAGGTTGGGTCTCACCGAGCCTAAAATAGGCCACAATTGATTAGTAGAGGATTTTGAAATTGGCAATCCATCTATACTGATTTGTACTGAAACTGAATCAACGTCATCTTGACTTTTTTGTAGAAACTGCATTATTCCTGATCTTAAGCCATTATGAAAGTATTCACCTGGTGTAACTCTCCGTACATTAGTATATTTTGGTGTTTTCAGCATTGTTTTAGAGTTTTTTGGCAAGTTATCAAAGCCATGGTTTCTTAAAATTGACAATAATGCAGTAACTGCTGTATGTGATATTTGAAATTGTACTGCCCAGTTTGTTAAATCTTGCCTAATTGTTGCAGCTGTGGACGAACTTGTACAGTCAGCATTTTTCTTGTTATTAAAAGTGAATGCAATCGGACATAAATCCTCCAAATTTAAATTACTATTATAATCAAGATTATATGCAATATTTTCATTGTCAGGAACATTACAATATTGTCGTGGTGGTTCATTTCTTAGTGCAACATTTGTTGCCTGATCAAGCTCGTAATTGACATCAGTAATTACGTGTTCAATAATATCGCTTGAATTTTGTACATCGTGTACCTTAGCAAAATCCGTCGACAATTTATTCATATTTTCGGCAATTGTGATATTACGTGCATTGCATTTTAATCGATGATAATGTCTTTTTGACATCTCTGACAGTAATTTTCGTTTTGGCATGATTGATATTTTGGTATATCCTACAAAAATATTATAACTATCTTTTTCTGTTGTGTATAGATATTTAAATATTTTTTTTAAGTTAATTATATTACTTTTATAATAAATAATAAAACAATTTATGTTCTAAACACAAAACATAATATGTACTTATAACACACATCTTTGTAAAACAATAAAGATAAATCTTTACCGTAAAATTATTAATAAAAAACAAATATATTTTAATCGCAAATAGTAAAAAAATGGGCTGCTTTCGCGAAAAATCAAAATGAGATTCAATCTCATTGAAATTTTATTCAATGAAATTTCAGATTTGACCAATCACAGCGCAGGGTCATTTTAATCTGGATCATTTTGATTTTTCGCGAAAGCAGCCCTGATTAGAACCTTAATATACTTACAAGGGAATTGTCGGAAAATGTCCCTCATTGATTTTGATGCGATTTGGATATGTTGTAGAGGATCGAAAAATATTAGACCCATAATTTTTTTAGCTGTGTATCTCAATATCTAGAGGTTGAAACAACCCTTCGAAAATAACGGATTTTCGTTTTTAGCAAATATCTTCGAAAATATAAATATATAAAAAAATGTTTTATGCAAAACTTTTATGGTATTTTATACTTTTTACAATGGTGTAATCACATTTTTCGAAAATATCAAACTTTTTAATTTAGCCCCACCCATTTTTTTTGCAAAATTTAAAAATTTTATTAGAACAAAAATTTAAAAGCATTGAATGCCAAATCTATTCATGTAAATTAATAGTATGTTTCCACGATTTAATTTTTGTGAAAACGAGATAATATCGTACTATAGGTGCCGTAAGTAGATGTTGAGTTATTTTTTTCAGTTGCGCTAACATGTTACATGACAATCCCATAAAATAAAACCTCACAAAGATGAAAAAAAAAATTCGCCATGTACATAAAAAATATTCTTTAAAAAATTAATGTACCTCTAAAAAAATAATACTTTCTTCTAAAAAATTATGTATCTTTAAAAAATATAAAATTAAAGCTAAATATGAAATCAATAATTAATTAGTCAAGTATTTACAACTAGAAACAATTCAGTTTGTGAGAATTTGTGTTGAATATTTGTCATAAAATCAATTTTGCTTATAGAAATATTAGGTATGATAGATTTTCTCAAAAAATTAAAATGCATTTTATTTTTATTAAGAAAAATCTAATTTTCAAAATATGTTTAATTTTGTATTGTATGTGGTATATAAAATTACACTATTATATTCCAAATAAATATTTTGTATGATATACATATATAATTGTACTGTTATGTTATATGTATACATCATTTTTTAGAAGATATATTATTTTTTATAGGTACATTATTTTTTTGAAAGATATTTTTTATGTACTTGACATATTTGTTTATCTTTGTGAAGTTTTGTTTAATAGGATCATGTCATATAACACATGTCAGGGCAACTAAAAAGAAATAACATAACACCTACCTATAGCGCGGCGCCTATAGTACTATGATATTATCGTTTTCACAAAAATTAAATCGTTGAAACATAATATTAATATACATGGTTGGATTTGGCATTTGATATTCTGCAATTTTTTTTATAAAATTTTTAAATTTTGCAAAAATTATATGGGTGGGAGGGAGAGGTAAATCATAAAATTTGACATTTTCGAAAAATTGTGAATACAACATTATAAAAAGTATAATAAATATACCATAAAACTTTTGTGCAAAAGATTTTTTCATATACTTAATATTTTCGAAAATATTTGCTAAAAATAAAAAAATCTGTTATTTTCAACAAGTTGTTTCAACCCCTAAACGTTGAGATACGCAACTAAAGAAAAATATGGATCTAATATTTTTGGATTTTCTACAACATATTTAAAGTGCATCAAAATTGGTAAGGGACACTTCCGACTGTTCTCTTATTAGACAAATCTGATAACCTTAAAAATATGACTTTAACACGATTTCAGAAATATTAATATTAAATTAATATTAAAATTTAAATAATTATAAAATAAAATAAAAAGATACCGTATACTTTTTCAATTAAAATGTAGAAAGTAGAGAAAATGTATATTACATCAACAAAATTGTAATATGTATAATTGCTATACGATTATTTAACGATTATTTAACACGTATCACTTCTGTCACCACATCAGACATAGTGTAGTACAATGAGATAAGAACATCATGCATTTTATGTAAAAGTGATTGTATTAATGAATGTATATAAATACACTCAAATTAGAAATAATAAAGGACTATGAACCATTTCAAAACTAAAAACACTAAACAACTCTTAACAAATTTTACCACTACATCAAAAATTGGAGTTTCATAAAAAAAACATTCATAAAATAAGTTTTTGTAATATTAAGTCTAAGCATCAACCATATTATATATTTCATTAAAAATATATTGCGGCAAAACAGTAATAACACGGTGGTACACAAAATTCTCTTCCAAGTGTGATAATACGTTTCTGATAATACGATCATGAACCAAAATTCATTTGAAAGCTCTTGAATTATATTTTTAGCTGCCATTGAGTATATTTAGAAATTAGTTTTCTTTTAGCTGCAATAAAATGTTAAAAATGACTAAAAACGCCATTTTTTGCCCCTTTCATATCAGTTTACTCAAAATCCTGACGTGCTAGGCAAATTCTGACGACGGCATTGTGTTCAGCGCGAAAAAATCCTCAAGAAACGTACTATCGCACTTCGGAGAGAAAGAAAAAGTAATTTTTTGTATCACTGTGTAATTGAATAAAACAAACAATATTAGCAATATGCTAGAAACACATTGCAATACGTTACAATATATCAACATTAATACGGTAGTGTTATTTGAGAAAACTACTATAATTTTAGATTTATCTTAAGAAGTGTGTATTCAGTAAATATTTAATTACTATGCTCCTTACTTTCAGGAAAAAAACTATTATTTATATTTTTTAAACAAAGTTGCTAAATTAATATTATCGTTTCTTATTTTAATTAAACACATATTAAATTTTTTCTTAAAAAATTTTAAATTGAAAAGCACACATATTCCATGTAGTACGCAACAATTTTTTTTATTAAGGGAGAAAATCGTCAAAAGAATATAACAGCATTAATAAAAAAATTTATAATTTTTAATGCTGACATGCATATTAGAATTAAATGCAAATAATTCATTAATTGTAATTGAAAAACTACGAGAAACTGATGAATTTGAATTTTGATTATGTAAAAGTTAACCATGTGAAAACATATTCTGACAAATAATGTTTATACAGGGTGTCTACTTAAATTTTGTAAAAAAATTCCCTGAGAATTTCTTGATAAAAATAAAAATATAAAACAAAAAATAATTTATTATAAACGTCTCAAAAAATACTAATTTATTTAAATAAATTTATTAAATTATTATTTATCTAATTATTTATTAAATAAATAAGCAGATTAATTTATTTAAATATAATCTATTGAAAAATTGAACAAATTTCCATGAAATTTATAATTTATATAAAATATTGGTACTAAAAATAGATTGTCAATAAAAAAAAATCACAAAAAACTTTAATAAAAACTTCAATATTGCCAAGATATGTTAGACATATGTTTCTTAAATGCTAAATAAGAATAAAATTACTAAAAAGATTTTTTTTTAAATTCCCTGAATTCCAATCAAATTCCATTCCCTGATTTTTCAAGATTGAACAAAGTTCCAGAAATTATCAGGTTTTTTCCCGGGAGTATACACCCTGTTATAACATCTTCTAACTTTCATAATAGTTAATTTTAATAAATTACTATTGTTGGGGTGCTTAAATGAATAAAATAAATAAAATTGTAAAAAATGTTTAAGAGAAATATACTGAGATAGTACTAGCAATATAAGTAAAAAAGTAATATCCTAGAAATACTTAATATTGCAGCAATAACAGCAATAATACAAACAATAAAAGAAGAATATTAGTAATAAATTCTCATCATCATCACTAATGAAAGAAATACAATGGCAATGTTAGTAACAGAATGTAGTAACAGAATGTGTTGTCTTGCCAAAAATGATAATCATTGTACATTTTTTAACAGTTCATCCCTCGTATTAAGTATCAAATATATATGAGGAATAAAATATACAATCAAGACAAAAATCAGAAAAACGCAAAACAATAATTTATAAATTAATTCATATGACATGAAAAACATATATACCTGACAAATCCTGATGCCCAACTCTTTGAAACGCACAACGTTGAGATCTTTTTTGGAGGGTTAAAACTGTATGGCAAATACCAATGCCAGAATAAAATGTAAGACACGGTAGTCTTTCCGACTGTTGAAATTGCACTGCAACAAAATATTCAAATTTATTTAGATATATATGTAACTCTGAAAATATATTCAACACTATAATATAGTATTTATTCAATCTAAAGCGATAATAGCTAATATGACACGAAAACAGCTAATGTGACTGACAAAAATTTTGAATGAGAAGTATCGCAAATCAAGAATATATGAATTTATTATAATGTATATATGAAATTATTATCGTCCTTAGTTATAGATAAAGATAAAACAAAGGCAAACATATATAAAGCAAAACTTTTATAATTAAAAAAGCAAGATTGCAAAAAAATATTTAATTATACTAAAAATAACTTATCAGAAACATACCTGACAAATTCCGATCCCAAATTCTTTGAAACGCACTAGATCGAGATCTTTTTTGGAAGGTTGAAACTACATGCCAAATACTGATGCCAGAATAAAATGGAAAACATTGTAGTTTTTCCGACTGTTGAAATTGCACTGCAACAAAATATTCAAATTTATTTAAATATATGCAACTCCAAAAATATATATATTCATCGCAAATATAGTATTTATTCAATCTAAAGCGACAGCATATATAACATGATGATAATAAGTTATTAGAATGAGAAGTGATGCAAGTCAAAAAGATATATAAATTTATTATCATCCTTAGTTATATATTATAAAGATAAAATAAAGACAAACATATACAGCAAAATTTTTATAATTGAAAAAACAAGATTGCAAAAAAAGATATTTAATTATACTAAAAATAACTTATGAGAAATATACCTGACAAATTCCGATGCCAAATTCTTTGAAACGAGGACCTATTAGAAGCACTAGTTCGAGATCTTTTTTGGAAGGTTGAAACTATATACCGGCAAATACCGATGCCATAATATAATGTAAGACTCGGTAGTCTTTCCGACTGTTGAAATTGCACTGCAACAAAATATTCAAATTTATTTAGATATATATGTAACTCTGAAAATATATTCAACACTATAATATAGTATTTATTCAATCTAAAGCGATAATAGCTAATATGACACGAAAACAGCTAATGTGACTGACAAAAATTTTGAATGAGAAGTATCGCAAATCAAGAATATATGAATTTATTATAATATATATATGAAATTATTATCGTCCTTAGTTATAGATAAAGATAAAACAAAGGCAAACATATATAAAGTAAAACTTTTATAATTAAAAAAGCAAGATTGCAAAAAATATTTAATTATACTAAAAATAACTTATCAGAAACATACCTGACAAATTCCGATCCCAAATTCTTTGAAACGCACTAGATCGAGATCTTTTTTGGAAGGTTGAAACTACATGCCAAATACTGATGCCAGAATAAAATGGAAAACATTGTAGTTTTTCCGACTGTTGAAATTGCACTGCAACAAAATATTCAAATTTATTTAAATATATGCAACTCCAAAAATATATATATATATTCATCGCAAATATAGTATTTATTCAATCTGAAGCGACAGCATATATAACATGATAATAATAAGTTATTAGAATGAGAAGTGATGCAAGTCAAAAAGATATATAAGTTTATTATCATCCTTAGTTATATATTATAAAGATAAAATAAAGACAAACATATACAGCAAAATTTTTATAATTGAAAAAACAAGATTGCAAAAAAAGATATTTAATTATACTAAAAATAACTTATGAGAAATATACCTGACAAATTCCGATGCCAAATTCTTTGAAACGAGGACCTATTAGAAGCACTAGTTCGAGATCTTTTTTGGAAGGTTGAAACTATATACCGGCAAATACCAATGCCATAATATAATGTAAGACTCGGTAGTCTTTCCGACTGTTGAAATTGCACTGCAACAAAATAATTTAGTTATATCAAATTAATTTAGATATATGTATATGCTACTGCTAAAATAAATATATGAAATATATTATTACGCACATTATTACGTGTATTACGTATCACGATTAACCAACGTGGTCACAAAACGCAAAATAATTTTTAAGTATATCTTCATACAGAATAATCAAAAGGAAAAGAAAATATACTTACAGAACAAATTCGTGCACAAAAGGACACCCAAACCGATGCACAATATACAAATAATGTGTTGGATTTTCATGGATTTATCTTGATTCACACACGGTACATACGTCTCGCGTAACAATCACGTAACAATGGCCTCGTGCTACGTGCTTCCTCATTCTTTACCGGATACCGGATGCCGGCTTGACTCGGCAGCTCACATGTTTCCGATTAGCTAATTGCGTGTCAGATCATATGCGCAGAACAACATCGCGCAGTTAAGGGCGCCATGAATTGGAAAGTGGCCAATTAATGACAAAGTAGCCGCGGCGCGCACAATCATCGGGATTTTCATGTTCAGGGATATATATGTATACACATGTATTGCAGTTACGCGCCTAAATACAAATAAGAGTGCTGCGGTTCTTTGGGTGAGTTTGCTCGCAAGATGAAAATTACGAAAGTGAGAGATTCACTAGATTTCGACGAATGAAATCGTAGATAATCTATTAGTGAATCGCTCACTTTGTAATTTTCACCTCGTGAGTAAACTCACCCAATAAAGAACCATAATTATAATAGGCACCAAGAAGATAAACGTATGCGTATTACGCACATAATACAAAATGTAAAATATCGAATAGTTAATAATAATATTAACTATACGTATATAAAAAAAATTCAAATATAACTATTTAGATTTTAATTTCTAATTAATAATGAATATATGCTTATTAAATATTTCTGGCAAACATTTTTACGAATAAGAAATGAATATGTAGATAACACGTGGATCTCTAATAAATATCTTTCGTAGCTATTTGGTGGACATGGATATTATGTAGATAACATGTAAATATGTAATGAATATCCTCGTCAGATATTCAGTAGACGTGGATATGTGGACAATAATCGGATATCCACGAGATATCCTTGTTAGATTTTTAGTGGACGTAGATATGTAGAGAATATGTGGATGTCCACTAGATATCCTTGTTAGATTTTTAGTGGACGTAGATATATGGAGAATATGTGGATATCCACTAGATATTCTTGTCAGATATTCAGTGGACGTGGATATGTGGACAATAATTGGAAATCCACTAAATATCCTTGTCAGATATTCAGTGGACGTGGATATGTGGACAATAATCGGATATCCACGAGATATCCTTGTTAGATTTTTAGTGGACGTAGATATGTGGAGAATATGTGGATATCTACTAGATATCCTTGTTAGATTTTTAATGGACTTAGATATGTGGAGAATATGTAGATATCCACTAGATATTCTTGTCAGATATTCAGTGGACGTGGATATGTGGACAATAATCGCATATCCACTAGATATCCTTGTTAGATTTTTAATGGACGTAGATATGTGGAGAATATGTGGATATCCACTAGATATTCTTGTCAGATATTCAGTGGACGTGGATATGTGGACAATAATCGGATATCCACTAAATATCCTTGTTAGATTTTTAGTGGACATGGATATGTGGACAATAAGTGGATATCTACTAGATATCTTTGTTAGATATTTAGTGGACGTGAATATGTGGACATTATATGATATCTAATGGATATCTAGTGGATATTTTTAATAAATTTTTAGTTAACATGGATGTGTGGATAATATGTGGATATCCACTAGATATCCCAGCTGGTTATACGGGAGATATAGATATTTTTGATATCTAATAGATATCTATTGATTATCCATAATAGATATGGACATTATATGGATATGTCGATATCCAGTAGATATCGATTAGATATGTAGCTCTGTGTGGGTAGTGACAAAGATTTGATTCTTTGGATAATTGTTTGAAGGTCACATAAAGGTCACCTTCAATTTCTTAAATGGGACTTACTATTTTTATTGAATATTTTTGTAGCTTATCTTAAGAACTTTTCAAAACACTAAAGTATTTTTTGAGTTATAAAGCTTGAAGTCTACAATTTTTGACATGAAATTTAAAATATTTTGTAAAATATTCTGTTTTTAATAATCTAATCTTAATACTTTTTATGGAATAATGAGAGACCTATCAATTGGTGTAAAGAAAACACATAGTTGCTTTTCAGAAAAAGTACGCAGCTGCATGTTGCAAATTACTTGTTTAAAAAGCAACTGTGTTTTTTTTACACGAATGTATTGATCTCATTATTCTGTGTATGAAAGTTTTAAGATAAGACTACCGAAAACTGAATGTTTTCCAAGATATTTTATATTTTGTCAAAATATTGTAAACTTTAACAAAAATACTTAATGAAAAATAACTCAATACTCGTAAAAGTGTTTTGGGAAACTTTCGAGGTAAGCTGCAAGAATATATATATATACATATATATATATTTATATATGTATATATTTATATACTTATATAAATATATTTTATACTTAAATATAAATACACATACATAATACAAATAAAATAATAAATAGTATACAGTAAAAATAAGAAAATATTCAATCCATTTATCCAAGTTATAACTTTTTATATTGTAGCCAAAAATGATGTACAGTTCAAAATTTTCAGAAAACTGTTTCTCATTATTTTAGAAAATCTTATTAAAAAATAAAAATGAAATTTTTGAAATTTTAGTTATTTTTAAATTCATTTTGCCTCTAACATTAGCATTAATTAGTACTTTCCAGTTAAATTATATATACATAATTTGATACGTAAACATTTTTGTAAAATATAAAATAATTTAGTGTAGTAGTGAATTTAAATAAGACTTTAGTAATTTTAAATCGTTTTACAAGTAATTGCAATAACAGCTAGTTTACTTACACTAAAAAATATCATTAAATCTTACTTGATTTATTGTGATTTGTTGAGTCCGCAGTTTATATTTCCTTGTTTTAAATATATATTGTAAATATCCCACGTATATATATGTATATAATTTTTCTTATTTCCCAGAAAGTATTAGATCACGAAGTTGATAATAATGTTCTTTTTGTGCAAACGCTGTAACATATAATAATAATTTCACATAAGAATACATTTAATAATATCTAACATATATTTAATAAGCTATATGTTATTACTGCAATTAACTTATAATATCATTTTAAAAATTAATTGCAGTAATAACTTAGCTCTTACTTAATCGCACACTATATAATTAAAATATGTTATAAAACTCACTTGATTTTTGCGAATCCAGAGTTTCACTTTTATTTTTTACATATCCCATCTATATATATATATATATATATATATATATATATGTGTGTGTGTATGCGGAGATACTTTTTCTTTAGAAAGATTCTGCAGAGATCACAAAGTGATAATTGATATAATAAACGACAATTGATAATGACGTTCTTTTTTTGTGCAAATAACACTGTAACATATAATGAGAACTTCATATAAGAATACATATATTAATATATATTAATATATATATATTAGTTGTTACTGCAATTAACTTTTAAAACGGTTTTAAAAGCCTAGTTAACATATTATTTTATATGTATGCAATATCTTTCATTCATTATCAATGTATAATACAAATATAGAGTATTGGCATACATTAGTCTTTTAAGATCGTTTTAAAAGTTAATTGCAGTAACAATTAGCTTACTTAATCGTACACACTATATAATTAAAATATGTTATAAAACTCACTTGATTTTTCAATCCAGAGTTTTACTTTTATTTTTCACATTTACATCTCATCTATATATGTATATATGTGTATGCGGAGAACACTTTTTCTTTAGAAAGATTCTGCAGAGATCACAAATGATAATTGATATAATATACGACAATTGATAATGACGTCCTTTTTTGTGCAAATGCTGTAACATAATAATAAGAATTTCACATAAAAATACATATTTTTGATACATTATAATATTCGATTGTGAGGTTATAATTTGCATTAATGAGGTTAATTTGTGTGTTTATAATTATGAAGTATTAATAAATCATTGAATAGCTTTTATAAAATACCCTTTTTACATTTAATTTATTTGAAAATAAAAAGGATTATCTGCGATTAATCACAATCGTAATATAATTGCACCAGATTGCACATAGCACTTGCACGTGGTCAGTGAAGAAGAAGAAGGAAAAGACAAATGACGGCAATAGCGGAAATTACATATCCAAAATGGCATACATATCCGGTCATAAGTAAAAATGCGCGTAATTCAATAGTATATTATGAGAATATACGAAAAATAATATACTATAAGAGATATTAAAAGTACATTCTGAGAATATACAAGAATATACGAAAAATAATATACTACACAAGATGTTCTGATAATATCCTGTGAATATACAAAAAATAATATACTACACAAGATATTATAGAGATGTTCTCAGTATATTAAGTACAGTACGTACATTCACAGAATGAATATAGAATATTCGTACGATATCATGTGCTGTGTGGGGAACGACATCAAACACACGATGATGCATGAATCAGATAATTTTTAATTAATAAATATATATATGAATAATCAAAAATTATCCGATTTAAGTCGTGTTTGATGTCTTTTAATTGCAAAAATTCAGTAAATAAATATATTATAAAATTATAATTTTACTTTTACTATTTTAATTATATAATTTTAATTTTAATATATATATGTATGAGAAAATATAACAGCATTTAAATGTAATTAAAACTTTCTACTCTGCAATCAAATTTAATATAAACATTTTGAAACATATAACAACATATATAATGTAGAAATGGGAACATTTTAAAATATATTCGAACTTTTTGAATACTTTAAAACATAATTTACTTAACGATATATTTAATTATATTTTTTCTCACAGGAATACGTGTGGAAAATTATATGTATTCCAATCACACGAAAAATTTTATATGCCACACCAATCTGCATTAGATTGATAGATAAATGAAATAAATTAAGAATTATCTAAATACAATTATCTGAATTATATATACATTATATATATATACATATATATATATATATATAATTATATATATGTATATGTGTATAATATATATTAAGAATAATTATCTGAATTATATATTTAATTATGTTAATTTTTCTAAAATACTCATAAAAGAGATTCGAATTTTAAATGATATTATTTGTTAATTAATCTCTTACATACATCTATGATTGAGTTATAAAGTTTTTTACAATTATCTGAAAATATAAAAATATATGATATTACTGTATTATAATTGCATGAAATCTACGTATGATACTAAATTCATAGAAATTTATGAATGTATATTGAATATCTCCCATCTTTCATTATGTGAAATTTCCATCAAAATGGAATTAGTTTCTGAAACTAGTATCAAAATGGAATTAGTTTCTGAAACTAGTATCAAAATGGAATTAGTTTCTGAAACTAGTATCGGAATAATATTGTATATATAGTTTCTGAAACTAGTATCGGAATAATATTGCATATATAGACTGCATCTGATGCATATGTTATGTGGCGCATTTAAATTCAAATAAACCACACCAAACAGGATAAACAACAGAAGTGATATATAGCACTTATATATATATATATATATATATATATATATATATATATATATATATATGTTTGAAATATAATGCGGAATTTACAAATTAAATAGTTTCATCATATTTATAATATATCGCATTGCTTGACATAATTTTGCGTTAATTAACGAAACATTTGAATAATTTAAATATAACTATTTTATTCAATATAACTAATATTGAATATAATTAATATAACTAATATTAGCAACTTTCCAAAAGCGAATAAATAAGATGCTATATATACATCTGTCGGAGAAAAGCTGTTATACAAAGAAAAAATATTATTAATTTTTTATATAGGAGCAAAGCAGCCTTTTTTTATAAGCGCACAGCAGCACTGTATCTGTAGATTACATCCGTTTTTTTACAGGCGCACAATTTAATGTGATTTAATATAAATAAATAACTGATTGATTAATCCTAAGTTAAATTTAAATTTTTTCAAATATTGCATAATTTTACATAAAAAAATAATTATATCTATAGATATTATATAGATATTATATAAATAAGTACCGTTTGTCTTTTAGTATGACTGCGAAATATTTATTCATTATTTTATTGATTTTCTTGAATTATCTTTTCTTTCTCGTACTTATTCTGCTTTATATTAATTTTTTGTATAGGAGCAAAGCAGCCTTTTTTATAAGCGCACAGCAGCACTGTATCTGTAGATTACATCCGTTTTCTTACAGGCGCACAGCAACCTTTTTTTATAGGGCATAGCAGCCTTTTTTTACAGGCGCAAAGCAGCCTTTTTTGATGATTTTAATAGTTTTCAATTGCACACATATCAATATTGAAAGAAATGAATTTGAATTCGGCGCTTTTCGCCATCTGAGAGAGAACCAAGGAGAGAACCATCCCCACCACGGCTCCGTTTGCCGCGTGGAGGATCGTCGCGCTCGTGTGCTCCGATTTGCGATTTTGGGGGCACTCTCTCGCAGAGCTTGGAAAAAGGCAGTCGCGCTTTTTGAGGTCCTAGACCATTAGTTCAACGTAGATTTGATAATCTACTTGCGCCTCCGGGCTTGTCTTAGAAGTTACAGTTCGATCGTATTATTCTGATGGTAATAGCATCAGTGCGCGAATGCGTTAAACATTATAAGAACTGTGAAATAGTATCGCGAACTTTAAATAAGCGTGAGCACTAATATTGAACTGTATGAAAATCTTTATCATACTCGAAATATATTGTAAGGTTATTCTCGGTCTGATTCCTTGGTTTGAACTAGAACGTTGTCGCCGATATTTGTATTGCTCTATTAATACTCCTTTTGTTTAATTAAATATTTCTTTAATTCTAATTGATCCGCTATTTCTTTGATTCAAATATTAATCTGATTTTCCTGACATCCTCGTGTTAATTCGAATAAGAATATAAATTCACACGAACTGTTGGTGATTGTCGATTGGAACATTTAAACAATCTAACTCTAAAGAAAAAATTAAATCCTACAATATTGTTATATTAGAAGAAATAAAACATCAATATAGATCTGATAAAAATTAGTTATATAATATATTTTTATTTAATTAGTGATGACCAATCTAAACGCGTGTTCAAAACAAAAAAATATATATATTTTATAACAAAAGAGGTATTTTATAATATCTTTGAACTGAGCCTACTAGCCCCGGTCTCCTTTAGTCTTCTCGTTATGCATTTATATTCAAATAAAACAAATATAAACATTTTTCCATTTTTATTATAAATATATATAATCGCACTAAATCGCAGTTGTAATTAATTGCATATGATAATATAGTATGATTTTAAATTTATATAAATTTCTGATTGAAGGGAAATGTAGATAAATGGTGAGATTTATTCAATAATCAAGATTAGTAAGGGGATTTACGATTTTATATTATTCTTTGCATAAAAAAAAATCCGATTTAAGAACGAAATAAATTCGCTTTTGTAAGTTATTATGTCAAATTTGTGAATTCCGTACAATAATTTTTAATGTAAGATCTTCAAAATTGTAGGAATATATGGAATATATGGAATAAAAGCATAAGAATTTCATATTCGATGATACTTTAAAATTTTCTTCGAAACGACTTTAAAGATGCCTACAGTTTTATAAGCGTTGGACTGCTAACAGTGCGAGTTCGTACGATTAACGACGCCAAGTTAATAAGTCTTGAATCTTCAAATGTATGCATGATGATGATCGAATCGACGTTACACCGTATGTTCAATCTCGATCCATGCATTGATGTAACTTTTGACCGATTGGTTAAAATTACCGATACAGTCGATATCAAGTTTACGCAATTTTCAAATATCGCGTTCAATGTAACGAATCCTAAAGAAGTATCAAATGTAATACGCGCTCGCGACGCCTTCAACAAGCATCAGCTCATCGATTGCGAGCTGGCAGCTTTAGTTTTTAGTCCATAATATGTAAGAAAAAAATATTTAAAAGAAGAATAAAGAGTTTTTAAGTCTAAATTATGATGTAATTTCTTTGCATGCATTTCCATTCTCCATCTTTCCCCCCCCCCTAAGCAGTCCCAGCTCTCATACGTAGCTCGTTGCATGGGCCTTGCGGTGGATGACGTCATGCGGGGAAGGGGGAACGCGACGCTAGGGACCATGAGAGAGATAGCGCGAGAGAAGTTAGAGATAGCGCGAGGCGAACGTGAAGGAGAGAGATGTTGCGGCGAGGTACATGAAAGAGAGATAACGCGAGATTAGGGACTGCGGGAGAGGTAGCGCTTAGGAGAGAAAGAGAGAGCGCGAGGTGAACGCGAGAGAAAGAGAGGGTGTGAGGCGAACGTGAAGGAGAGAGATGTTGCGGCGAGGTATATGAAAGAAAGATAGCGCGAAGTTAGGGCCTGCGAGAGAGGTAGCGCTTAGGAGAGCGTGATGCGCAGCGAGGAGAGAGAGAGAGAGAGATGACGCGAAGGAGAGCGCGAGGAGAGAGAGAGAGAGGCGCACGCGAGAGATGATGCAGCGAAGGAGAGCGCGAGGAGAAAGAGAGAGAGGCGAACGCGAGAGACAGAGATAGCGAGAGGCGCACGCGAGAGACAGAGATAGCGAAGGAGAGCGTGAGGTGTTCGCAAGAGAGAATTTTTTTTCTATTAATAATAATTTTTATTCATAAAATGTGTGTGTGTGTGTGTGTGTGTGTGTGTGTGTGTGTGTGAGTGATTAAAAATATAAAAGTATAAAATAAGATAATTCAATAATGAAAGACAAAATCAGATAACAAAGCACATAGAATCTTGACATGTATTACATCTCGATACGATCCAACAACAACATATGTTTCGAGCAGTCCTCTCTGTATTATTATCTGCTCTGCAGAGTATCGATAAATCTAGAGAGTTACACACCGGAACCAAAACACATTCATGATTTCATAAAATGCGTGAAAATGGCAGAATCGTCCCGTTTTAATATCTCGTAAACATGAAGCACCGTTAACATCTCTATCCGGAAGATACGATCCGTTCAAGAATATTGCAGGATAAATTTCCAGATTTGAGATTGGAACAGAGCAATAGCGCAAATTCGTGCAGTTTAATTTAATAAACTTTTAAATCAGTTTTGATAATTTAAAAAAATCGTATTAAATAAACTGTTGAGATCCGATAGGAAAAAAAAGATTTACGTGTAAAACAATTAAATGATAACGTTGTTGATAAAACAAATTTTCTCATCAACGTCGATTGTAATCGATACACGATACGATGAACGATGTAAAAAGCATGATGCACATTGCACATGCATAGTTTTGGTTTGTGAGAAAGAGCTCTGTACGCGTAATATCTATATACAATAATTCCACATTTCTGAGTTTGTAGTACATTCGAGGAGATCCGTGTCGTTTTGTTTGCCGGCACCTGTCACGCGACAGTATCTATCCGTCAGGCATTCAATCTGTTGTAAGGCTTGTTACAACAATAATATATGCTCGACGATAATAGCATCGAGTGCATCTACACGCGCGAATTTATGTTACATTCATGTACTCGCCGGCGTAAATTTATACGCCTGAAATTAAATCCAGAGTCTAATTGTAAATACCGAAATTATTGAGTATGATAGATTGTTGAAACTACTAACAGTATTATTACTGCAACTGATGATATCTCTCTCGATAATTGTACATAAGAGTGTGTTGAAATTGAATTGATATCTAAATTAATTGTTATGAAGACTTCTATTATACATATGAACTAGAACAAAATATTTATAAGCATAAAAACTGAATAAAATATAAATATAAAAATTAAAATAAAATAACTGAATAAAAATAAAAAACTCTAAAATAACCATAAAAATTAAATAAAAATCAATTTTAATCAAATTAAAATTTTAAAAATAATAAAATAAAATAAAAATTTAATAAATTCTCTAAATTTATTAATTTATTTTATGAATTATAAATTTTTATTTTATTTTATAATTTTCTATTTTAATTTTGATTTTATTAAAATTTGTTTTTATCAAATTCTTATATTTATTAAAATAAATTTTAATAAAAATTATACAATATCACATTCGCCTATTCAAAAATTTTATACTCTTAGAGATATTCTTATTTCAATTATAGGTACAGATTGTTGTCTGCGTTAACTGAATTAGCGTTGACAACGTAATCGGGCAATATCTCTCTGACCTCTCTGTAACCTGGTAATCGAAGATCATTGCGAGACAAATGGATGCTGCGACGAGTGTACGCGCAATGCATGCGTCTCGCGATACTTCGCGGTCTCTTGAGAAATTACGTGTCGTGTGCACGCGAATGTCGCGCTGCTGTATGGTCAACGCAGCGAAAACGATAAATCAGTGCTGAGATTGCTAGGAAACATGTTTGGCAAGAAGCCGAGAAAAATGTGTGACTTTTCGTCGTCACGTTATGACGTATTAAAACTGCTTAAATTGAATATATGTCTACACAGGGGGTGTCTAATCAAATCTTGTAAAAAAATTCCCTGAAAATTCCCGGATTTTTCGCGTATTTTTGTTCAAAAAAATTCCGGACAAAATTAAGGACTTATTAGATGCAACTTTTGAAATTAAGTTTCATTATTGAAGGTATTTTTTAAAGTTCTCTACTCATGCAATCAAGCAAAAAAAGATATACAGAGTCATTTAAGTTTCAAATATTGAATTTGAAAAAAATATACTGACAAGACAACTAACTTTCATAAGAAAAATATTATAATTTAATATTATTTTTTTACACTGAGAAAATTTTCTCTTAGAATTTATCCTAAAAATCATATGGTAGTCGTGGGATAATATGGTATGGAAAGAATTTTATGAGAATTTCTCTGAATAATATTTATCACAATAAAAATAATAATATCTATCACAATAAAGTATAAAACATGTTTAATTAATTTTACTAAACTGCAAAGTAAAATTAATCAAACAAATTTTATATTTTATTGTGATAGATATTATTATTTTTATTGTTATAAATATTAATCAGAGAAATTCTCATAAAATTCTTTCCATACCATATTATCCCACGATTACCATGATTTTCAGGGTAAATTCTATAAGAGAAAATTGTGTGTAGTATTATGAAAAACATTATTAAGACAAATTATTAAAGAGAGACATTTTTTTTAATTCCTGAGAATTCTAGATCTTCTATTTATATTTTCAATGTTTTTCCAGGAAATAGAGATTTAGAAATATAAAGACCAATTTTTGTGAGAATATCAACGCTTTCATCGAGCGTTTCGCGAGTAAATAAATGATGCAAACTACTGCATGGAATATTATTATTCATGTGAAACAAAGTTCGAAATAGAACGAATGCTATACATATATGTACATACATCTCGATAAACCCTATTATTATTTCATATCTAATTATGATTAATTTGTAATAGATCGACAATATTAAGCGGTTAATTACTTTCTCTCCTATGGATGAGCTATTATAATAATTGTGCGCGAATTAATATGTCACGAATCCGACGACTCGCGATAAATTTGCACGAGACCGCGAAAAAAAATGTATATCATCTCGTGGGCGAAAATCGCAGCGATGCATCCCGATGACCCAGATTCCGGGTCGAATTTCGCTCTGTCGCATTTGGCAAATTTGCGTCGGCCATCGATACATCCATCCAAAGATCAAGGGGTGAGAAAGGGAGAAATCCCATTCAATAGACCGGCCGAAAAAATTCGTAAAGGATAGTTGCAAAGTAATTTTATTAAGTTATCGTCTCGAATATCGGATTCTCGATTATTGGGACTAGACGAGTAAGAATCAGCTGACGCGAAACGTCAAACCCTTCCCTTTTATTTTCCGAAATGTATACACAATGTGCGATTACGCATCCCGGAGATACCATCGGGTTCGCCGAATTCTAGCGAAATACCGTTTTCTCTTATGTGTATGTATATTACACACATACTCGTACATGCACACGTCAGCCCGTACCATTTCAAAATCGTAAATCCTACGAGCCGATATCGATAACCGACAATGAGACATAAGGCCGATGAGAAGATAAAACTCACAAGAAAAAAAAAAAAAAAAAAAAACATTTACGGAAATACAGTTTCTTGTACATCCCTTGGAAAAAATGCTTCTCCGACTAAATTTACTTCCAAGCTCGGTACTCCTTGCCATATTTCAAATTAATCCGTACATATGGACGAACACGGTTTATGCGGCGATGCAACATTTTCAGAGACACGAAATGTCAAAACATCATCATCGTACGCGGCGGAAATATTAAAATTACTATTGATTTATATAACATGTGCAAATTACTGTAAGCATAGCCTCTGGAATTATAGTGCGAAAAACATCTCCGAAATAAAATAACCGTTAATCTCCGCGAAATATTGATGTGATTATCGATGCAC
This sequence comes from Prenolepis imparis, assembly GCF_030444845.1. NCBI lineage: Eukaryota > Metazoa > Arthropoda > Insecta > Hymenoptera > Formicidae > Prenolepis > Prenolepis imparis. The sequence goes on from NW_028141161.1 coordinate 4,611,920, forward strand.
TGAT